>NC_060122.1:311479113-311789363 GCF_021461395.2 Schistocerca americana | reverse complement strand
TGTCACAATATTACGCAAATGTCCCAGCCTCCCTGCCGCTAGCGAAGTGATTGCCTTTGCTGATATCTTTCCCAATAACGACAGCGCGAAACGACGCTGCCTCGCACGGAAAGAGGGAGCAAGTGATGCCATTGAAGACTCGCGCGAAAGCATTTGCGATGACTACTTGAGCTCTTACTTGTGATGGCATCCAGACAGTCAATGGTGTTGTCAAATGGTTCACACGGCCCTAAGCACTGTGAGACTTAACATCTGAGGTCATCAGTCCCCTAGACTTAGAACCACGTAAACCTAACTAACCTAAGGACATCAGACACATCCATGCCCGAGGCAGGATTCGAAGCGCCGACCGTAGCAGTCGCGTGGTTCCGGACTGAAGAGCTTAAAACCTCCTCGACACAGCGGCCGGCAATGGTCTTGTCTATCAAGCATCTCGTGTGCAACGGAAAAGAAAGCTGAGGCTACCGCATGTGCACAAGTACGAGCTACTCAATCTGGCGTAGCGATTATCATGTCTACTTCATACACACAACGTCCTAAGTTGGATCCTGGCAGAACCAATGCTTTCTTTTCCCTATTTAAGATGTCCCACCTGTGCGTTACCTCACATGTGCATCTGCTGTGGCTTCTGTTTCTTGTTGCATACGAATGTGAAATACCTGCATTGTGCGTGTCCGCAGGGTTAAGTGGTTTTTATGCCAAAATGGAGACCTTCATTTTCAGTGTGGAGCACAGCAGTTTCCGAGGTGTAGAGGTCATCAAGTCTGCCTAACACGCACAAAGTGCCTGTTCGATTACGGGTGGAAATACTTATTCACTGTGCTCAGCAACGGACTTGCTACAGTCTCTACCTGTGATCATTTAAATAATCTTCCTACATCCTGCACAATCTGTACAGTGAAAAACATCAACATAAAATAGCACACAAGTGATAAAGTAGTCCCTCTGTGAATATCATTACTGTGTGATCATTGTGAGTATATTAAGAACCGCTGCATAAAAAATATAACGGTATATTAAGTAAAGTTTGCTCAAAAGAATTTTAAATGTAAAACACATGTAGAAGTATATTATGTCTACAAAATTGCACCTAATTTTCACTGCTTCACTCGCTACACAGTAGAACGATTATTCCCCGTTACTTTGTTTTCTAGGAAACCACAATAGTGTGCCAAATTAAAGCAACAAACCACTATTTCCCCGTCCTGTGTCTAATTCACGATATAATCATACAAATTGTCAACAGATGTCCGTACGATCGCGTCCTGCACGGAAGATGGCACTCTGGCCAACGGACAAACACGCAAAAGATGACGTCAGGAAATCTATCAAACGGGATAGTGTTTGCCGGGTAGCCCCACATCCAAAATCGCTGTGTACAAAGTCACAAACGGTGCAGTATAGCATAGAGAATACGCCAGCAGGCTCTCTGCTGTGGAGGGCCATGGGAAGAATGGAAGCAGGACAGTCCCAAACTGATGTCTACCGATGCCTTAATGCGAATCGTTCTGTTGTTTTTCGAATGTGGCGACAGTTAATAGCTATCGAAGCTGTATCGCGAAGATCAGGGCGGGGCCGACTACGTTTAACATCAGAAAGAGAGAATCGCAATTTGGCTGTAATTGCACAACGGTACCGCCTTAGTAGTGCACGGCAACTGGTATCTCACCTCGCAGCAACCACTGGATGTGTTGTAGCGAGGAAATGGTGTACGGAAGGTTTCGGCAGAGTGGCCTTTATTGTCGGTGACCTGCTGTATGTGTACCTCTGACGCATCTTCACAGAAGGGAACGTCTAGAGTGGAGCCGTCAACGTGCAACCTGGGCGGTCGAACAGTGGGCCAATGTTCTTTTCACACGTGAGTCCCCATTTGGTCTGGAGAGTGATTCTAGACAGATTGGCATCTGGAGGGAACGCAGAAAACGATTTCTGGATCCAAACGTTGTGTTAAGAGACTGATATGGATGTTGATCCCTAATGGTGTAGGCCGGACAGTGTGGCCGAGCGGTTCTAGGCGCTTCAGTCTGGAACCGCGAGACGCTACGGTCGCAGGTTCGAATCCTGCCTCGGGCATGGCTGTGTGTGGTGTCCTTAGGTTAGTTAGGTTTAAGTAGTTCTGAGTTCTAGGGGACTGATGACCTCAGATGTTAAGTCCCATAGTGCTCGGAGCCATTTGAACCTAATGGTGTGGGGAGGGATTAAGTCGACCATTTGAACACCTCTTCTCGAAATTATACCGGTGAATGGGTAAGGTTTAACTGCTGTCAGGTATCGAGACGAGATCTTGGGACCTCTAGTGCGATTGTTGCGAGGAGCTGTGGACTCAGACTTCATATTGCTGGACGATAATCCTCCGCCTCTTAGAGCACGCGTGGTTGATGTTTTCTTAGAAGCGGAAGATACAACACGCATGGCGTGGCCTGCTCGCTCTCCCGATTTGAATCCCGTAGAGCACGTCTGGAATGCATTACGGACAGGGGCTGCATCACGTCAGCAACCACTCTCCAAGACTTGCGAGCAGCGCTGCAGGAAGAATGGGCGTTACTGCATCAACAAGAGATTGACGACATTCCTAGCATGTCCCGTAGTTTGTGTGTAAATCCGTTAAGTTGAAAAAAAAAAGGATATTTTTGTCTACCGTTATGCATGTTGCAGTTGTTTACGTTCTGTATTTATATTGTTTCTTCTTTACTATCACCTGATTATACAGCTTTGTAGAAAATTAGACGCAACCTTGCAAAATTTCCATTTCTTGTTTCAATTTTGGACAACAGTCTATGTTAATGTGGTTACACGTCACTGAGAAGAACAAGTTGATTTCGAGCTAACAGATCGCTCGCTTAGAGTGAATGCAAAGCGTCATAAAAGAGAAAAAGGATGTTCCGTGGTCAATCAATCATATTTTGGCAAAATATGGCAAATTCAGTCAATGTATACAAATTAAAAAAACTACAGGACTATAACTGTTTATTTTGAACTGCAAATGAGTCTGCAGTGCGAACAGCCTGTCACGTAAAACGTTAAACAGCTACTAAATGTTGAATCGCGAAGAAGATAATGACATCCTATTCTTAAACAGTTCAGTCTCATGGACAATGAGTCAAAAAGGTGCCTGAAATTAATTTGACGCTCCTCGATACAAAAGTTCAGAACTATCTGTTATTTATGCTACCATTATCATCATATTCTGTGAGAATTTTGAAGCTGCGAGAGCGGCGGCATAATAACAGTAGACGGAACTCAACAGTTCATAGTCTTCTTTACACGAATACCTCAGTCAGACTTCTCCGTACTCCAGCTAAAATTTCTCCACATCGCCACTTTTTTATTGGAGTATTAGTTCTTTATCATTCAGCCATACTACATCCTTTGTTTATGTTACTCAGTCTGCCAGTTACACACATACAGAGTATTCCATGGATACATACTTTCCTCCTACCCCCAGCAACAAACGATACCTTGGCTTCCGCACCAGTTTACAATTAATGTCTACAATTCAATTCTGAAATGTCACCACAGTTGATTTCTTGACACTAATGCAAAAAACATTAATACAAAATGGAAGGAAACCGTATTTATTAATTATAAGATTAGCTGACGACATTGCTATCCTCAGTAAATTGAAGAAGAATTACATGATCTGCTGAATGGAATGAACGGTCTAATGAGTGGAGAATATGGATTGAGAGTAAATCGAAGAAAGACGAAAGTAATGAGAAGTTGCAGAAATGAGGTTATCGGTAAACTTAAAACGAAAATAGGTAGACGAAATGAAGGAATTCTGCTACGCTGGAAGCGAAATAACGCGTGTTGGACGAAGCAAGGGCGACATAAGAAACAGAAGAACACAGACAAAGGCAGCATTCTTCAACGCGGAAGTGTACTAGTATCGAGCATAGGTCATTGAGAAAGAAATTTCTGATACTTTATGTCACGAGCACAGCTTTGTACAAAGGTGAACCACGTACTGCGAAAACCCGGAAATAATGAGAATCGAAAGGCTTGAAACGTGTTGTTATAGGGTACCGGAAAAATGATCGATGAAATAAGAAGTGAGGATAAGCTCATCCATTTGTGAAAGTTATAGCCGGCCGGTATGGGTGAGCGGTTCTAGGCGCTTCAGCCTGGAATCACGCGACCGCTACGGTCGCAGGTTCGAATCCTGCCTCGGGCATGAATGTGTATGATGTCCTTAGGTTAGTTAGGTTTAAGTAGTTCTAAGTTCTAGGGGACTGATGACCTCCGCTGTTAAGTCCCATAGTGCTCAGAACCATTTGAACCATTTTTTTGAAAGCTATAAACTGGAATAAGTAAAATTCACCTCTGTTACAACGTCTTTTATTGAAGGCTACCGGTTCCTGTGGAATAATCCTCTGGATTCAGGAGTTCGATCTTGGAAAATTATAACAACATGGCATAGGATGGTTTACCAGCCTCCAGTTGTGTGGACCATGACACCAAGAAGAACATAGCGAGAACGCGGGCCAAGCGTGCGGCCGAATGACGTACCAAAACACTGTCCACTGTCATATTCCTGACGACTAATATTCTGAAACCAGTAGCCTTTAATACACTGAATTGCCAAAGAAACTGGTACACCCGCCTACTATCGTATAGGGCCCCCTTGAGCACACAGAAATGGAGCAACACGACGTGGCATGGACTCGACTGATGTCTGAAATAGTGCTGGAAGGGACTGACACCATGAATGCTGCATCGCTGTCCGTAAGTCAGTAAGAGTAGGAGGGGGTGGAGATCTCTTATGAACAGCACATTGCAAGGCATCTCAGATACTCTCAATGATGTTCAAGTCTGGAGAATCTGGTTGTCAGCGGAAGTGTTTAAACTCAAAAGAGTGATCCCGGATCCACTCTATAGCAATTCTCGATGTGTGATGTGTCGCATTGTCCTGCTAGAATAGCGCAAATCCCTCGGAAGAACATAGTGAGAACACGGGCCAGGCGTGCGGCCGAATGGCATGGACAATGGTCAGGAAGCAGGTGATCAGACACGATGCTTACGTACGTGTCACCTGTCAGAATCGTATCTAGACGTATCGGGGGCTCCATATCACTCCAACTGCACATGACCCTCACCATTACAGAGTCTCCACCAGCTTGGACAATACCCTGCTGACATGCAGGGTGCATGAATTAATGAGGTTGTCTCCATCCGCTCGATACAAACTTAAGCGAGACTCGTCCGACCAGGCAACATGTTTCCAGTCATCAACAGTCCAATTTCGGCGTCGGCAGACCTACGTGATACGTAAAGATTTGTGTCTTGCAGACATCAAAGGTAGACAAGTGGGCCTTAGGCTCCGAAAGCCCATATCGGTGATGTTTCGTTGAATGGTTCGCACGCTGACACATGTTGACGGCCCAGCACTGAAATGTGCAGCAATTTGCGGAAGGGTTGCCCTTCTGTCACGTTGAACGATTCTCTTCAGTCGTCGTTGGTTTCGTTCTTTCAGGATCTTTTACCGGCCGCACCGATATAGGAGTTTTGATGTTTCACCAGATTCCTGATATTCGCGGTACACTTGTGAAATTTTCGCACTTGTGAAACGGTCGCACGGGAAAATCCCCACTTCATCAGTACCTCGGAGATGCTGTGTTCCATCGCGTTCAAACGCACTTGCATCTTGATAACCTGCCATTGTAGCAGCCGAAACGATGTAACAACTGCACCAGACACTTATTTTATATAGGCGTTGCCGACCGCAGCGCCGTATTCTGCCCATTTACATATCTCTGTATTTGAATACGCATTTCAGTGGACCTCTATTTGTTGTAAGAAATGAGGAGGTTCTGAGCAGAAACGGAGAGTAAAGGAATAGGTTGGACGTCAACTAGAAGAAGGCGAAGGGTGGTAGGACGTGTGTCAGGACAAAAGCGCAGAACTGTAGAGGAAGATGTGAAACTACAATACAGACAACAAATAATCGAAGAAACTGGATGTAAATGTTACTCTAAGGTAAATAAATTGATACAGGTAAGAAAATCGTGGCGGGTCGCATCAAACCAGTTAAAACAACGGCGTGTCTTTGCTTTATGACACACTAATTATGTACGACTATCCGCATAGACAGCTGCTTGACGCTCTTAGGCGAATCTCCTAGCGTATGCATTTTTAACATACGTCGGTATTTAGGTACAAATTTATTCAACAAAACATTTTAGATCGATCTGTATATTGTACAGTGCACTGCTAGCAATAGGCGCTACGGTCTGGAGCCGAGCGACCACTACGGTCGCAGGTTCGAATCATGGCTCGGGCATGGATGCGTGTGATGTCCTTAGGTTAGTTAGGTTCAATTAGTTCTAAGTTCTAGGCGACTGATGACCTCAGAAGTTAAGTCGCATAGTGCTCAGATCCATTTGAACCATTTTTTTGCTAGGCATAACAAGAAATTCGCAACTAATTTGCATTTCAGTGTAACCAAATAACGTAATTACACGATCGAGTCACACTGATGCGCCCACCGCCTATGTTCGACGTCAACGCATAATAACCACGTACAGACGGCAGCTGACAGCACTAGCAGTGGAGGGTTTCCGAAGTGTGTCGCGGGAACGCGGAAAACAGTGCTGTCGTTGTCGCAATACGCAATCGGAGAGATTCATCTGACGTCCAAAAGTGCATTATCATTGGCTTTCGGGGCAAGGGTGGAAGCACTTCCGAAACGGCTCATTTGTAAACTCTTCGCGTGCCGCCAATGTTCAAGTATACCGCGCATGGCGAAATGGCGCTATCCAAAACTGGCGCCACGCCAACTGTGGTACCCCACAGAAGTGAACGACAGCTGCGGAGATGTGTACGGGCGAATAGATGAGTAAGTGACCGCACAGATGAACCAAGGGCAGGGCCGGCCAAACGCTGCACAGTGTGCAGACGTGCGGAAGTGCTGCACATGTGCGCACGTGTGCGACAGCGACATCTGTTATTAGGCCGGTATTACACTATCAAATTTCTTTGTCAAAGATTTGATCAAAGATGTGATCCAATATTCCGTCCAATATATTTGACAAAGATCTTTGACGTAGCGCTACAAGGGGTATTACACTGTCATCAAATTTTTCGTCAAAGTTCAAGATGGCTGACAACAACTTATTAACCACAGCAGTTCTACGTACTCCAATTGCATTGTGTGCACATGCGGAAAAGAAGTGGGGGGAAAAAATGGAACCATACATACGAGGTTGACAGTCTTAAAAGTCCTGGGATTACAACTTGATAATAAATTCAGTTGGGAGGAGCACACCACAGAACTGCAGAAACGCCTTAACAAATCTGTATTTGCAATTCGAGTGTTAGCAGACATAGGCAACATAAAAATGAAAAAGCTTGCATACTTTCATTCCATAATGTCATATGGGATAATATTTTGGGGGTAAATCTTGAAGTCAAACAAAAGTTTTCAAGGTCCAAAAGCGTGTAATACGTATTATTTGTGGAGTAAATTCACGGACCTCCTGCAGAAACATCTTCAAAGAACTGGGTATACTAACTACTGCCTCTCAGTATATTTACTTCTTAATGAAATTTGTCGTAAATAATATATCTCTTTTTCCAACAAACAACTCAGTTCATACATACAATACCAGGAACAAAAATGATCTGCACAAGGACTTAAAAGCACTTACTTTAGTTCAAAAAGGGGTCCACTACTCAGGAACACTCATCTCCAATAATTTGCCAGCAAACATAAAAAATTTAGTTACAAATAAAGATCAGTTTAAAAGGAGCCTGAAAGACTTACTACTGGCCAACTCCTTCTACTCCATTGGCGAAATTTTTAATAGAAACAAATGATGTATTGTATTTATTCATACTATTAGTATTGTTATTTCAGCTTAAAAAAAATCGACATGTTCCACATCCATAAGGATCTCCTCAGCACGGATCTATGGAACGAAAAACTAATCTAATCTGGGTGAAGCCGTGGGTTTTACGACGACACGATAAAAGCATTCAACAAAACTTGTTACGTGAGCCTACAGTGGAAGACGTCAAGTCGTACATCAATTACTTAAGAATGGATGAGCATACATTTCTGTATGTGCTCAATGAAGTGTATCCTCATATCACAAAGCACAATTTTCACTTAAGAACCGCTACATCTTCAGAAGACAGGCTCACTATAACACTCCGATTCCTTGCTACAGGAGAGGGTTGGGTTAGGTTAGGTCTCCAATCTTCTTAATCTGTTTTTGTATTCAGGGTGCCTCACGTTGTAAAGCGCCTCATCAGCTTCAGACATCTCTATTAATTTTGTAGTTGTCGGTACACACCAATTGTATTTACCGGCAATGGTTATAAAAACACTACAGACGACAGAACGCTGCAGCGATGCTAGCGCTCCATGTGGTAACATGTCACATTGCAGTGAACAGAAGACAAGCGGTTTCTTTGATCAAATATACAGCGAGGCCCTAGATTTGATCAAATATTGGACGACATTTGACAAAGTCCCTATTACACTATCAAATATCTTTGACAAAGATATTGGACAAAGAAATTTGATAGTGTAATACCGGCCTTAGACATGTGTCCTAAATGAACGGCGGCGGCTCCACTTCCCTGTTCATGTGATACAAGCAAGAGCGCAACATACCCAGTCTCGTTTACCCCATGGTAACCGTAATCTTAACTGAGAAGTACTGAGAAATGGCAGGTAGTGTGAAAAAGCAAAGGACGGGAGATCTATGTTCTCAATCGTTTAAAATGACTGGGAACTGCAATTCTTTTTTGTGGCCGTTGGTGAAAACTCACAGTGTTTGCTATGCCGCCGAGTAATAGGCGGCCAGCGTAAGTTTTCAATTGAAAGACACTACAATACATATCACAAAGACGAGTGTAGTGTACTCAAGAGTGAAGAACGGCAAGCAAAATAAAATGTCCTTAAGAAAATGGATGAGACTCATCAACTCGATTATCATTTCTCATGACCAGTGATAAACGTGTTTGGATTTATACCTTTCATAATTAAAAATTGTTGTTTACTAACTGTGCATTAGTGCCTCATTTTGCTCCATGTTATTATCAGGAAAGTTGGTCATTAAACCTATTGTTCCAATGTAGGGCTTTTTTTTAATGTGTGAAAGGCTACGCTCAGCTGAAGTCGATAAAATGTAACATTCATCTAATTGTCGGTTATTATGCAGATTTCAGACGGAGCTGATGAAAGATGTAGCAATAATGGTATTGAAATAACACGTGATCATCGAGAGGTCTGCGGTTATCATTTTGTTCAGAGGTCAGTGAGACAGAAATTATGTGGGTGTAACTGAGGGCACCAAGAGTTAGTTATAGAAAACCTTGCATTAGTTTAATGTTATTTGAAATCATGAATAAGGTTCGTTGGAAGTCGCTAAGTGCTCTCTTTCTTAAATACTAGAACGAAAACATTACTCGTATTTACGTGCCGTCAGTCAAGCTGCCTTAATAAAAACCCACGGTTGTTAACTGTATTACTTGTCTTACTGAGTTAAACTGTTAACATAAAGTAGACGTCTCAATGAGTAGACTGTGACAGTATTTTAAATGTTTAATACGCGAAATACCTTCCCATGGTTGGCTTGCAAGCTGTGGAAAGATCACTAGAATGTGCCAGTACAGGGTATCCCAGCAAGTGGATATAGCGACATCTGTGGGTAGAAACATGCACTACATGAACGCTGACGGCTGCGGCGTGCACGCTGTGACCCGGAAGTTGCACATGTGCAGGCGCACAGCACGCGTGCAGAATTTCTGGCCGGCCATGACCAAGGGGCTACCAGCAGTGTCTCCTCAACGACCGTTCAGCGAACGTTGCTGTGTATGGGTCTCCGCAGCAGGTACCTGGTTCGTGCAGCTATGCTGACTGTGGTTCATCGGCGACAAATGGAATTTGCACGCTAATGCCGCAAGTGGACGTCCACTGAGTAGCGATAGGTGGTGCCGTCATACGAATCACGTTTCATGCTCCGTTGGACATAAAAAGCAAACCTCTTGCAGAAATCGTCAGAAGGGTCCAGGCTGGAGAATGAAATGTTACGGTGTAGTCTAGGGAATGCTTTAATGGCATCCCCTGGGTTATTCCGTCATTATGGAAGACACAAGTACGAACCTATCCTTGGGGACTGTGTCCACTCCTATATGCAATTTGTTTCTCCTCGGCATGATGGAATCTTCTAGAAGTACAGTGTGCGCGCACGGTTTGAAGAGCACAAGGATCAGTTTACCAAACTGCCCTGGCCACTAAACCCCCCCGGATTTAAACCTAATCTAGAACCTGTGTAACCGCCTCGATCGGGCTGTTCGCGTCATGGATCCTCACTCGAGAAACCTAGCGCAGTTGGGACAGCACTGGAGTCAGCATGGCTTCACATCTCCGTCAGAAACTTCCAGAAGCCACCTCCCTGCACATCTCTCAGCGCTCTACACTGAAAAAGGTCGTTATTTAGGTTTTGGAAAGGTGGTCAGATTAATGTGCCCGAACAGTGTAGAAACAAAGCCATATGCATTCTGTATGTAAAGAATTTAACTGCTGAAAGGAGAAAATATAAAAATGCAGTAAATGAAGCAGGCAAAAATGAATACAAACGTCTAAAAAATGAGATCGACAGGAAGTGCAAAATGGTTGAGCAGGGATGACTAGAGGACAAATGTAAGGATGTAGAAGCTTAGCTCACTAGGGGTATGATAGATACTGCCTACAGCAAAATTAAAGAGACCTTTGGAGAGAAGAGAACCACTTGTATCAATATCAAGAGCTCAGATGGAAACCCAGTTCTCAGCAAAGAAGGGAAAGCAGAAAGGTGGAAGGAGTATTTAGAGGGTCTATACAAGGGCGACGTACTTCAGGACAATATTCTGGAAATGGAAGAGAATGTAGATGAAGACGAAATGGGAGATACAATACTGCGTGAAGGGTTTGACAGAGCACTGAAAGACCTGAGTCTAAACAAGGCCGCGGGAGTAGACAACATTCCATTAGAACCACTGACGGCCTTGGGAGAGCCAGTCCTGACAAAACTCTACCATCTGGTGAGCAAGATGTATGAGACAGGCGAAATACCCTCAGACTTCAAAAAGGATATAATAATTCCAATCCCAAAGAAAGCAGATGTTGACAGATGTGAAAATTACTGAACAATCAGTGTGATAAGCCACAGCTGCAAAATACTAACGCGAATTCTTTACAGACGAATGGAAAAACTAGTAGAAGCCGACCTTGGGGAAGATCGGTTTGAATTCCGTAGAAATATTGGAACACGTGAGGCAATACTGACCTTACGACCTATCTTAGAAGAAAGATTAAGGAAAGGCAAACCTACGTTTCTAGCATTTGTAGACTTAGAGAAAGCTTTTGACAATGTTGACTGGAATACTCTCTTTCAAATTCTAGAGGTGGCAGGGGTAAAATACAGGGAGCGAAAGGCTATTTACAATTTGTACAGAAACCAGATGGCAGTTATAAGAATCGAGGGGAATGAAAGGGAAGCAGCGGTTGTAGCCTCTCCCCGATGTTATTCAATCTGTATATTGAGCAAGCAGTAAACGAAACAAAAGAAAAATTCGGAGTAGGTATTAAAATCCAGGGAGAAGAAATAAAAACATTGAGGTTCGCCAATGACATTGTAATTCTGTCAGAGACAGCAAAGGACTTCGAAGAGCAGTTGAACGGAATGGACAGTGTCTTGAAAGGAAGATATAAGATGAACATCAACAAAAACAAAACGAGGATAATGGAATGTAATCGAATAAAGTCGGGTGATGCTGAGGAAACTTGATTAGGAAATGAGACACTTAAAGTAGTAAAGCAGTTTTGCTATTTGGGGAGCAAAATAACTGATGATGGTTGAAGTAGAGAGGATATAAAATGTAGACTGGCAATGGCAAGGAAAGCGTTTCTGAAGAAGAGAAATTTGTTAACATCGAGTATAGATTCAACTATCAGGAAGTCGTTTCTGAAAGTATTTGTATGGAGTGTAGCCAGGTATGGAAGTGAAACATGGACGATAAATAGTTTGGACAAGAAGAGAATAGAAGCTTTCGAAATGTGGTGTTACAGAAGAATGCTGAAGATTAAATGGGTAGATCACATAAATATTGAAGAGGTATTGAATAGAATTGGGGAGAAGAGGAGTTTATGGCACAACTTGACAAGAAGAAGGGACCGGTTGGTAGGACATGTTCTGAGGCATCAAGGGATCACAAATTTATCATTGGAGGGAAGCGTGGAGGGCAAAAATCGTAGAGCGAGATGAATACACTAAGCGGATTCAGAAAGATGTAGGTTGCAGTAAGTACTGGGAGGTGAAGAAGCTTGCACAGGATAGAGTAGCATGGAGAGCTGCATCAAACCAGTCTCAGGACTGAAGACCACAACAACAACATGTAAAGAGTGAGTTTGCCATTCGGAAACTGTATTTGAATGTCGGTTGTTTCTGAGAATATAGAGTTACGCCTCAGGTAACAAAGAGAAACATCTGCCAGCTGGTGCAGGAATTCGACAGTGGCAGGATCGTGGTCTATCGAGACCGCAGTTATCCGTTTCTCGATTTTGCTGGTGGTCGCCGTCCCACGACTGTCGTGTAAGTATGGAATTGAATGAGTCAGGAAAGGCCACAGTGAACAACATGCAGGATTCCGATGCCTCCGCGCGAGTAGTGCCCTAGACCAGGGGTCTCCAAACTTTTTAGTCCGCGGGCCACATTGACTCCTCCACGAAGTCATAAGGGCCAAGATCTACCTAGCGGGATTAAAGCACCCTAGCACTTCACGATCACCGTAATGTAAGGCTAAAGGAAAGATGAAATCGCAAAAATCTGAGGTTGTCGGAATAGCTAGCACTGAAACGAACTACGATTTTTATTTAATTATATAATTTTGATTTGTGGACGTACTTGACCGACATTCTGGCGTATTTTATTCTGGCGAATTTCACCGACAAAAAAGTATGTCACTGCACATTCTTCACGAAAGCGTCCTGTAAAGTTAACGAAATCTCAAAATCATTGTTAGCAACACTATTACTGCAAGACGTAACAGAGGTGCAGTATGTCAACGCATTGTTATTTCAAGCGGCGCAACAATAAGTTTAGTTATGTAGTCTTGTAGCGAGAAACAGAGCCAATGTCGCGGTGTATTGGTCGCGATAGGCCTCTAAACTCAATTGTTGGCAGATAGGTACCATTTCAAATATTTGGGGGGCCGGATACCGGGGAAGTCCGGACGGCTAACGCGGGCCGGTTTAAACCGGCCCGCGGGCCGTAGTTTGGAGACACCAGCCCTAGACGAAAGATGTATCGTTGGCTCGGCCGTCCAGGGTCTTACAACCAAGTCAGCAAAATTGAGTCAGGAAATGAGATTGTGTGCTGCAAGACTAAGATCTTTATGGACAATGGCGTGGCGTCCGTTGTACCACGGACCGTCAGCACGGCGAGCATTGTTGTGGCTTCCCTTGTCACAGTATCACAGGTAGGTGCTCCGACGCTTGTGCATGCAAAACTACGCACGACTGGTATCACGTCATCTGAAGGCTGGTATTACACGACACGGTCAGGTGTAGACGGACTACCATCTAACGGCAGAACAGGTGAAGCTACCGATTTTAGCAATCGGTTAATCCGCTTTGGAGAAAAATGACCTGTTTTAGTCCACCGCAGATGCAGAGTGCAGTGTTTCGAGCGGGCTTTTTTCTGCTTAAAGTTTTGTAGCTACTGTGTGAGATATTCTACACATTTTTCAGTGGGCAATTTATTATAAGCACAGTAATGAAACAAATGAAATTCTCTGTTCTACATCTACATCTACATCTACATTCATACTCCGCAAGCCACCCGGCGGTATGTGGCAGAGGGTACCTTGAGTACCTCTATTGGTTCTCCCTTCTATTCCAGTCTCTTAATGTTCGTGGAAAGAAGGATTGTCGGTATGCCTCTGCGTGGGCTCTAATCTCTCTGATTTTATCCTCATGGTCTCTTCGCGAAATATACGTAGGAGGGAGCAATATACTGCTTGACTCCTCGGTGAAGGTATGTTCTCGAAACTTCAACAAAAGCCCGTACCGAGCTACTGAGCGTCTCTCCTGCAGAGTCTTCCACTGGAGTTTATCTATCATCTCCGTAACGCTTTCGCGATTACTAAATGATCCTGTAACGAAGCGCGCTGCTCTCCGTTGGATCTTCTCTATCTCTTCTATCAACCGTATCTGGTTTGGATCCCACACTGCTGAGCAGTATTCAAGCAGTGGGCGAACAAGCGTACTGTAACCTACTTTCGCCGGCCGTGGTTGTCTCGCGGTTCTAGGCGCTCAGTCCGGAGCCGCGCGACTGCTACGGTCGCAGGTTCGAATCCTGGCTCGGGCATAGATGTGTGTGGTGTCCTTAGGTTAGTTAGGTTTAAGTAGTTCTAAGTACTAGGGGACTGATGACCATAGATGTTAAGTACCATAGTGCTCAGAGCCATTTTTTTTTGTAACCTACTTCCTTTGTTTTCGGATTGCATTTCCTTAGGATTCTTCCAATGAATCTCAGTCTGGCATCTGATTTACCGACGATCGACTTTATATGATCATTCCATTTTAAATCACTCCTAATGCGTACTCCCAGATAATTTATGGAATTAACTGCTTCCAGTTGCTGACCTGCTATATTGTAGCTAAATGATAAGGGATCTTTTTTCTATGTATTCGCAGCACATTACACTTGTCTACATTGAGATTCAATTGCCATTCCCTGCACCATGCGTCAATTCGCTGCAGATCCTCCTGCATTTCGGTACAATTTTCCATTGTTTCAGCCTCTCGAAATACCACAGCATCATCCGCAAAAAGCCTCAGTGAACTTCCGATGTCATCCACAAGGTCATTTGTGTATATTGCGAATAGCAACGGTCCTAAGACACTCCCCTGCGGCACACCTGAATCACTCTTACTTCGGAAGACTCCTCTCCATTGAGAATGACATGCTGCGTTCTTTTATCTAGGAACTCTTTGGATTGCCTTTGAAGAAATGTGAATATTGCCTTCGAAGAAAGCTGAATATCTAATCATAGTTTTTTATTGTAGGAAAGAAAAGGAATAAAGTAAGTATAAGAGTGCTTATTGGTTCATACAGGAAGGAAAGGTGTCTACACAATCTCCTAGATACGCCTATAAATGTTTAATTTTGTGTTTATAAGTTTTACGTAAATGTGCATGTAATTTCTCTTTCAGTGTGTGTACATATAACCTTAACTGGTGAAAGTACCGCACGTGTTTGATTTGATAGCATTTTGTGTATTATTTCAACATGCCAGGAAGGATGGTGTTGAAGAGTACATCCACAAGAATCAGAGCATTTGTGCCGGCCACCAACTGCGAGGACAGTAGAAGCCGTTTTGGATCTTTGTGGGCTTACTACTGTGCCGAACTGAAAAAGTACGATAAATCGACCCTGTGGTGGTTCCCTCATTCAAAATGTTCAAATATGTGTGAATACCTAAGGGACCAAACTGCTGAGGACATCGGTCCCTAGACCTACACGCTACTTAAACTAACTTAAACTAACTTATACTAAGAGCAACACACACACCTATGCCCGAGGGAGGATTCGAACCTCCGGCCAGAGCGGCCGCGCAGTCCGTGACGTGGCACCTCGAACCGCGCGGCCACTCCGCGCGGAGGTTCCCTCATTAATGTGTCATTTTCCGCGAATCCTGGTAGCAGCTTATCGAAATTTGAAAATGGCTCTGAGCACTATGGGACTTAACATATGTGCTCATCAGTCCCCTACAACTTACAACTACTTAAACCTAACTAACCTAAGGACATCACACACATCCATGCCCGAGGCAGGATTCGAACCTGCGACCGTAGAAGTCGCGCGGTTCCGGACTGCGCGCCTAGAACCGCTAGACCACCGCGGCCGGCCTCGAAATTTGACACATCATTCTGACAAAGTTCTTAAATTCCTGTAGATCTTAGGGCCTCAACTTCTTCATTAACAAGGGATGTATGTCTCTGCCTTCACCAATTCTTTGCAGCCTGCATCGAACTCAGTTCCTTCTCGTGGCGTTACGTCGTCATTCTGTCGTTTTGCTAACGTCGCGGCGGCCGCTTTCATGGCAAGTGCTGAACCGATATTTGCATCTTCTATGTCCACAATGCTGCTAAACCAAAATTTAATCATTTTCTTGAACCAACATGACATAAAACGAAAAAACAGTCCATAATTCTGTATAATCACAATGTAATTTCACTATAGCTCACAAGATGACAATAACTGCTTTATAAATACGAACATAGACCGCTCAGAAGTTTCAATATGAGTAAGTAGCAGCTTTATAAAAATATCAGCCTTCACGCTCGTTACATAAACGACGTAAGCAATCCAACAGTTCCGAATTACACGTTAATGCGGTTAAACACTAGACCACCGAAGGCCAATGCACGACAACCAACCGCTTCGTCCGTCGAAATTTGCATAGTGCGTACGGGCGCAAATCCTAACCAACGAAGCGGTTGGACTTGGTTGCGGCTCGGACTGTCAGCGGTAACATCAAAGAGTTGGCTGTGAGTTGGGCTTGGAACCCACCTCCTAGTGTAGATGCCGGGTCGAATGTTCGTTGGTTCAGTAGCGATTTCCTAGGTCTCTTGAACGGGTAAGTATTTTTTGTGTCTAAAAGTATTGGAGTATTGAGAGGAATACGGGGACAGCATTAAAACTGATGGTTTTATCGTGAATGGGAATGTTTGTCAAAACCTACGAACTGCGATTATGAAAACAAATTGAAAAGATTTGGTGATTGGAGGAAAATAACTGAGCTGTTAGAAAATAATGTGATGGATACCTTTTGTACTGAAGGTACAACTCTCCTGCAAGGTGTCGTCTTTGGAAATTTGAAGGCCTACACAATTCAATAACAATTCGGAATCTGTAACTCTCATTCGCAAAAAATTATGAGATAGCCCTTATTCCAGTTCAGCTTTAATGTGAGACATTAATTTTGGCCAGTCACACTGTTCCTTACTGTTTGAAAGAGAGTTCGTGTACCAGCGTCGTTTCTTCTTCGATTTCTTTCTCTGATGAACAGCGGCTTACAGTAAAATAAATGCTGCACGTGCGACGACTACTAAATCCTCTTCTTCCCTCAAAATATCAGCCTGTGTCACTGTTCAAATGGTTCAAATGGCTCTGAGCACTATGCGACTTAACTTCTGAGGTCATCAGTCGCCTAGAACTTAGAACTAATTAAACCTAACTAACATAAGGACAACACACACATCCATGCGCGAGGCAGGATTCGAACCTGCGGCAGTAGCGGTCGCGCGGTTCCAGACTGAAGCGCCTAGAACCGAACCGCACGGCCACTGTGTCCGTTATCAATACGCTACTTTATAACACTACACAATAGTAGCAACCTCGACAACGAATCGCTTGGTCCCAACCCTCTTGTTTGACGAAGATGACAGGCCGAACGACGATGCGTTTGTTTACCAACGTTCGATTGAATCCACTGGCTGTTGTTTGTTAGCCTTATTTTCGTACCTATCACCCCAGCTCAGTTTGATTCGATACCTAGTAGTACAGGATCCATTGTTGTTGCTTGACGTAGCATCTCAGAGCACTAACTTTCCCTCCTTTCATATCCCCAAATCATAAATTCAATCATACATATTTTCTCTATATATACAAAGAAATATCCTGACTGACTGATTCACCGAGTCATCGCCCAGCCGAAACCGCTATAGGACAAAAACATGTAATTTGGAGAGTGCGTTGCTCTAACAAAAATGGCTCTGAGCACTATGGGACTTGATAGCTATGGTCATCAGTCCCCTAGAACTTAGAACTACTTAAACTTAACTAACCTAAGGACATCACACACACATCCATGCCCGAGGCAGGATTCGAACCTGCGACCATAGCAGTCATGCAGTTCCGGACTGAGCGCCTAGAACCGCTAGACCACCGCGGCCGGCTTGCTCTAACATTGTAGGCATCAGTTATGTCGGGATTTTTCAAAGATCACCACTAAGTGAGTGAAACTAGGGAAATATTTTTTTTAACGTATCGCTATTAAGGTAATTTTGAAGGTAGAACTACGAAAATTGATACTTTGTTTCTAGGTAAGATGTAAAGAAATAAGTTACGTAAATTGAAGGAGGGGGGGGGGGGGGGGGGGGAGAAAGGAAAGGGAAGAGATTATTTATATCAGCTGCATCAGGGACTTCGTGCAGCATCAGCAGTGATGAGTGAAAATGTGTGCTGGAGCAGGATTCGAACCCAGGATCTCATGCTCACTCGGCAGTTGCATCAACCACTGCGCTACCTGTGCGCAGTGTTTATCGTAATTGCGCAGATATCTCGGCCTGCCCCTGGCCGACCCACATTCCTACCTAGCGCCACCTATCGGCAGTGCCTATCCATGTCCTCCGTGCTCGTTATTTGTAAGGGGAAATCCCCATCGCGCCCCCTGAGATTCAGGGGTAACACGACCCAGTGGATAGCCCATCAAAAATTAAACACAGACCAAGCATGAAATCAGGAAGAAGGTGTACTGAACTGTGAAAAAAAGAAGCAAAATAGAAACAGTGAACGGTCCACGCTCAAGATGTGAAACATACAGCGAACGGAACAGCCACGGCGTCATGATTATGCGGACACGGAGTGGGACAGCGAAAAGGGTGATCTGTGTTCAAATCTCCCTCGCACCCCATATATTTTTTACCCACAAAATTATGAACTTGTAAGGTGTCAGGCAAATCCAACACCTTCCATGAAAACCCTGACATGATAAACAAATCCAGTAGTATGTCACATAGTATGTCACATAGCTCCGAATAAATCGTGACATTAAATTAACCAAAGTAATACGAGTAACGAGAGAGCAAATGGAATACCACAGACTAACACAAGAATGCCTAAATGCATGTCATACCTTTCCACCGTGAGACAGACGCAGTTCCGAGGGGAGAAACGAGAACAGAAGCCGAGAGCAGAACCGTGTTAAGCTAGAAGGCCCTACGATAAGGAACGGACACCCACGTCGCCAGCTAACCGGCAGGACCACCCCCCAGCCCATTTTAAAAGCTAGAGCCCTCCAGAAGAACAGTAAAGATCTTACGATAACACTAAAAGGGCCACACCAGACGCAAGTTTTAGCGTGAGACTTTTTCGCGTCTCTGTTACGTTGCAAACGTTAAAAACATTGCCCCACCACGAAAAGTAACCGCCAGGACCACCCCCAGCCCATGTTAAAAGATAGAGCCCTCCAGAAGAACAGTATAGATCTTACGATAACACTAAAAGGGCCACACCAGCTGCAAGTTTTTGCGTGAGACTTTTTCGCGTCTCTGTTACGTTGCAAACGTTAAAAACATTGCCCCACCACGAAAAGTATAACGTTTCTCATTGGATAGACAGAATTTTTGTAGGCGGAGCTTAAGGTTAACATTGAGACCCTGATTGGTCAGATGAAAACACAGCCAGATAGTTTTTTTTAAACCAACTTCCGTAAATTGTAGTAAGGAGAAGTTAGGAGAGAGTTGCTTCCGAGACGGCGAGATGGGAGGAGCTGCGCCGCCCTGACTCTGCCTAAACACCGACAAGGTAACGAACGCACGCGATGCCGCATTTTTTAACGCATAAGGCTTCACTCAGAACTGCAGAAGTCTCATCTGTTACACCCCCTTTTTACGTAACACTAGTGTCAATCGTCAATTAAAGCTCATGGTATTCACATTTGCTACGTAAGTTAAAATCTGAAACGCGATGATTTTTCTGTTATATAATTATTGAGAAGCCACATCAGCCACTGTAATTTACGACAAGTTAGATAAGTAATTATAGATAATTGAGGGTCACTGTAGACCATTTTGATAGTTTTCTCTTTTGTGAAACTTAATTTAAACCTAGATTATAGATGTGATATGGCATGGGTCATCCTTCGATCCATTGTAGAACCTGGAAACCCACTCAGGGAATAATTCGTTCACATTTTTGTTGAACGCAGTTGGTTTTTATCATCCTGTATTAAAACATTTCCTTTTATCAATAGTGCAATTTATAAACAATGTTTTGTGAGTAGAATAAAATTTCCAATGGTAAAGTTAACTGCTTTATCGACGTTATTTTACCAGCTAACTAAAAATAGGAAAGCCTTGAACCCATTCCACTAAATTTAGTTAGTATTAAGATTCTTTTACTGGGAGTGCAGTGGTGCTGACGCTGAAATCATTAAGTGTTTGGTTATATCATCGATAGTCTCACTGAACTCTTCTGAACTCTACATGTCATGTGTGGTCCGGCGTCTCCTTACCAGCAACAGGTCCCAGGTTCAAACTAGTCAATTCCCTAAAAAACACGCTCAGAGCGCGTTGCCCGCAAGTGGTAGGGAGACACGACTTAGAACAAACAGACACCACGCAGAATGTTAGAAACTGTCCGTCCGATCATTTACGTATATTCAGATTTCTGTCTGTGTCGTGGTGTAACATACGTTGGCAATAGTGCAGTGTAACGAAGGGACTTCCAGACGTAAGTGCCGGCCGAAGTGGCCGTGTGGTTAAAGGCGCTACAGTCTGGAACCGCAAGAGCGCTACGGTCGCAGGTTCGAATCCTGCCTCGGGCATGGATGTTTGTGATGTCCTTAGATTAGTTAGGTTTAACTAGTTCTAAGTTCTAGGGGACTAATGACCTCAGCAGTTGAGTCCCATAGTGCTCAGAGCCATTTGAACCATTTTGAACCAGACGTAAGTACCACCTATTTATTCTACACAAGTACCACATGTTATGGCTCTAGGAAGTTTTGACTCTTAAATTCGTTTGTTGCCCATAGTTCACACTCGTTTATGTGTTGTTCTCATTTCTGTGAGAGGTCTTTGTGGCCCGCCTGCTCTCACTGTCCATTACATTTACTTGCTCTGGTAATGTATTCTTACCAAATGTCTCATGTCCCGTAACCATAGTATGAAAATTGCCAATACTACAGAAGGAGAACAGAAACGTCAATAACCGGGCGGACAGTTCATAAATTTGTGAAAATTGTGGAAACGAGTGGTATTTGGAGATCGATCTTCCGCTTTGCAGTCCAAAACCGTGACTATACAACCACGACTCCTGCAGCTCGCTCTATGTCACACTTCTTGAGCTTGGACCGCTCACTGTTTCTGTTTTTCTTCTTTTTTCACAGTTCAGGACACCTTTTTGTTTTCATGCTTCATCTGCGTTCAGGTTTTTATGGGCTGTCCATAGGGCCACTAAATCTGAGGAGGGTTGCGATGGGTAGTTTCTATTGTTACATATTATCGCAGGAGAATGTCCGAAAGAACTTGTGTAAAGAAATGTTTCAGTGTTTTGGTATATATGACGCATATGGAGGTGAAATAGTGGGTCTACGGCTTCCATCTAAGCACTCTTTGATCAGTCTGGATTGGCTGTAGAAGATAGCAAAAGGAAGGCAAAAGTTTTAAATTCGACGTTTAAGAAACTGTTCACTTAGGGGAATCGTAGAAACGTACCGTCGTTTGACCATCGCACAGAGCCTTGTATGGGAGCATCCCCTGCATAGATAAACAAGAGAAAGAATTGAAAATAAATAACTCGCGAGGTTCGGATGGAAGCCCAGTTAGATTTTTCGATTTTACAAAGAGTACTGTACGACATTGACCCCTTACCTAGCTTCCATGTATAACGAATCTCTCCACTAGCACAAAGTGCCAAGTGACTGAAGAAAGTGCAGGTGGCTCCTGTATATAAGGAGTGTAAAAGTGCGTACTCGCGACGTTACAGACCAATATCCTTAACATCGGATTTCTGCACAATTCTAGAGCATATTCTGAGTTCGAATATAATAAATTTCCTAGAGACCGAAAAGCATTTGTCCGTGCGGCTTTATAAAGAGTCGTTCGTGCGAAATGCAGCTCGCTCTTTTCTCGCATGATAAAATGCGAACTATGGATGAAGGGTAACAGGCAGATTCGATATTTCCAGATTTCCGCAAAGAATTTGACTCGGTGCCCCATTACTGGCTGTCAACGAATAATATGGAATAAGTTCACAGATGTGGGAGTAGCGCGAAGATTTACTAAGTAACAGAACCCAGTATGTTATCCTCGACGGTGACTGTTCATCAGACGAAAGAGTATCGTCAGGAGTGCCCCAGGGGAGTGTGTTAGGACTGCTGCTGTTCTCTACATTCACAAATGATTTGGATGGGGTGGGCAGCAATCTGCTGTTGTTTGCTGATGATGCCGGTGTGCACGATAAGGTGTCTAAGTTTGGTGACTGTAAGGTGATACAAATCACCAAGACAAATTTTCTAGTTGGTGAGTTCACTGGGAGCTGGCTCTGTATGTAGAAAAATGTAAGTTATTGCGGATGACTAGGAAAAACAAACCCGTAATGTTTGGGTACAGCATTAACAGTGTCCTGCTTGACACAGTCACGTAATTTAAGTATCTTGACTTATCGTTGCGAAGTGATATGAAATGGAACGAGCATTGTTAGGAGTGTGGTGCGGAAGGCGAATGGTCGACTTCGGTTTATTGGGAAAATTTCAGGAAAGCGTGGTTCATCTGTAAAGGAGACCGCGTTTAGGACGCTAGTGCGACCCATTCTTAAGTACTGATCGAATGTGTGGGAACCGCACCAGATCGGATTGAAAGAAGATCTTCTCGAAGCAGTTCAGAGGCGACTGCTAAAATTTGTTACCAGTAGGTTTCACCAACATGTAAGTGTTACCGATATGCCTTGGGTACTCAAGTGGGAATCCTTGGAGGGAAGAAGACATTCATTTTGAAGAACGCTACTGAAAAAGTTTAGAGAACCGGCATTTTAAGCTGATTGTAGAGCGATTGTTCCGCCACCAACATACATTTGACGTAGGGACGACGAAGATATGATTTGGGAAATTAGGGCTCATACGGAGGCATATAGACAGTCGTTTTTCCCCCTTGCTCTGAGAGTGGACCAGGAAAGGAAATGACTAGCAGTGGCACAGCGTATCCTCCGACACGCACCGTGAGGTGGCTTGCGGATTATGTACGTAGGTGCTGATGAAATTTTTTTGAAAATAAATCGTTATTGATTAACTACTGTTTTTAATGGTAACTGTAAGGAAATTTGCAGTCGACTTCTCGGCTGAAAATAAAAAAATTAAAAAACAATACGTGCTTCATTGTATCTGATAATTCAACCCCAACGGTAATGAAATAGGGGATGAAAATTTTTAAGAAAATATTACGTCATAAGAAAACATTTTTAAAGCTAAATGTATGGCAATTGGTATTTCACTTCTTTGTTGGAAATAGAGAAATGTTTTCGGGGATGAAATTTTGTAAAGGAATATCATCAAAAGGCAGGATTAGCAGCTACCAGAATCGCTTTTTGGTCAGAAGTACATTCGGAAAAGACCATGCTTCTATGGCCTTAACAAGCATGAATAGTTGAGAAGGTATTGCAATTTGTAAACATAAAAATTCCATTAAAACAAACAAAAAATCTGTGCAGACCCAGGCTTCTACGCGAGCGAAGCTGGGTACTGTATGTATACGATAAGAAATCTTTCGATATTGCTATCCTACCTGATTTCAGCGGTCAGCAGTGTACACTGACAAGCCAAAACATTATGCCTACTGCCCTAGCGAGGTTGGAAATCGTCACTTAGTGGCGCTGCGGGGACGTGACACGGTAAAGAAAGTATATAAGTGGATCAATGACGGTTGGGGAATCATTCTAGCGACGACATTGGCCGCAAATGGGTTAATGTACTGATATAAGCAACTTTGACAAAGAAGGTGTTATTATTATTATTATTATTATTACCCAGAGCCTCTGAACGAGTATCTGGCGTAGCTGGTCGAATTTTCACGTGCCTCTGTAGCGAGCATCTATGGAAAGTGGTAGAACGACAGTGAAACTACCACTGCGTAATACGCGGTTCGACGTCCACGATTGTGGGATTTGGAGGCTTGCCTGCTCTGAAAAGCAGGGTAGGTGGCGATCTGTAGCGTCTCCGCCAAAAGAGCACAATACAGGCGCACGCACAAGTGTTTCGGAGTACCCTCTCATCGTGCATTGTTGAACATGGGGCTCTGCAGCAGACGACTCCTACGCGTTCACATGTTGACCCGATGACACCATCAATTATGATTGCAGTGCCCACGGGATATTCGTGACTGGACCGTGGATCAATGGAAACGTGTCGGCTCTTCGGGTGAATCACATTTATGCTGCGCTAGGTCGGTGGTCGTCTCTACAAAAGCTGTCATCGGGGTGAACGGCGGCTCGAAATGTGCAGGCTGGTGGGAGCAATATTGTGGTGCGGGAGACAGTGTCCTGCGCTTGCATGGGATCTGTGGTAGCAATCGGAGGGACGCTGAACAGCTCCGAACCACCTGCATCCCTTCATGCTTGATGTCTTTCACGACGGCAATATCATGTTTCACCAGAATAATTGTCCGTGTCTCCGGACCAGGACCGTGCTACAGTGACTTGTTGAGCATTATATTTATGTAAGACCTAGGGAACCCATCTGGGTCGCTACTCGGCGCTATCACTGCGTGCGCAAATCAGCGGCCCGTTATTCATGCGAACTGCATAATCTGCGCGGAGATATCTAATGCCACCTACCTCCACAAACCTACCACAAAGCGTCGGATTCCTGTTAGCCAGTTATGTATTTCGTTCCAAAGAGGGTAAAACAAGCTATTAAGCAGGTGGTCTTAATGTTTTAGCTGATCAGTGTACATTTAGCGAAGTGCGGGCCGCTGGTACGTCCTCGCTCACAGGGATAGGTGGACCAGAAAAACCGAAAATGATCTGAAAAGACCGAGCCAGAAGAGCACCGTATAAACAGAATATAGGAGAAGCCCTGGACCTCGGACCACCTGGAGCACGCCATTACTCGGCTAACCGCAGCCATCCACCCCTCCCCCCCCCCCCCCTTCTGCAGGGTCGATTACCGGGGCCCACGCAACCACAAGCCGCAGGCCGTGGTCCTTCAGAGGGACGAGCTGCGGCTGCAACTGCTGGCGGCAGTCTCCTAACGGCGCAGACCAGCCGCTGCTCCAAGTGTGGTATCAATAGCTGCGATGCCACGGCTTAGGTGCAAGTTCTTAGGTCGGCACTACGACACCGACACCGACGACAGCGCCCTCTATCCGGCGCTGTGCAGATCTACGAGCTCCGTTCCAGATTCAGCCCATTTGATTCCGAGGAGACGACCTAGCAACATTGTTTCCACTTCATAGGGGGGCTAGCAATTACAGACTGAGTTACTTCAGTGATAGTTGTCCTTAGGTTAGTTAGGTTGAAGTAGTTCTGAGACTGATGACCTCAAATGTTAAGTCCCATAGTGCTCAGAGCCATTTGAACTGAATACGAACTTTTCTGCACTTTGGATAGGACGAATTTCTGGCTGATTTGAGCCATCTTGATTTCTTCCTTTGGGGAGCACTGAAAGATGCAGTCTGTGACGAAGCCCCAAGTACGCCAGACGGTATGTGCCGTCGAATCGCCAGTGCATGCTCTGCTATATCATCCACTGTAGTTACATCTGTTCATCGTTCTTTCGAACGGCGGTTGCAAATGTGCCTTTCAGTTCATGGTCAACAGGTCGAGCACATGCTCAAATAAAGGGTAAATTTATTTTTTTGGAAGAAAAGTTTGTGTTACGTGATTTGGGTGGTTACCATATCATTGTTAGTAAGTTGTTTACTTCACTTACCTGTGTACGAAATTGCACTGCAATGACAAATAAGTTGAGAGCCCGTGTTGCACGTACCTGGTAACAATGCCACTAAGCGCTTACGTTCAGTATGAAACGATGTTTAGTTAAGAATAATATTTATTTTGCGATGTACAGGTGGTCACCGAAGTATTTTTAATAAAATGTTTAGTTCAGCGAGTGTATCCCATGTGATATAATGTAGAGCAGCCTAGGTAGAGAGAGTTGTCCGACAGCATATATTTTACCTATAGGAAGCACACAGCCACGTACAGGAAAAAACAGGTCAAATCTTCCTTGTAACATTTACATATTTAATACAGTAACTGATTTTTGCAGCGTATAAAGCCTCTTTAGTTTTCAAGAATTAACAGTTAATTACTCTGTTTCAGCTAACGTAAAGCTGGGAGGATACAGAAATGTGAAATAGGTTCCCTAGTCCCTTCCTGATAAACTAGATTCTAACCTGTTCCGTATTTTCAAATATAACAGTCGTAGATGAGCCTGCATCTAGGTCGTAAGTTGGTTCGAGGAGAAATAAAGCTTTATTCTCCTAGCGTAGGCCAACGCTACGGTATACAGCTACGCAGCTTGGTCCGAAACGCCTGGTTGGCAGTGTTTACATGGCAAATTCCGCTTCCAGCTAACGTGCTCTCACATTCTTGAACATTTCTCGAATTTTTTAAAGGCAGGTTTCAACGTCAACATTAACATCACTGTAATTGTCCTCTCAAAAACTACCGAAAGCAGGAATAAAAAGTACACGGTTCCATTAAAAAAAAAAGTACTCGCATCAATATCTCCGTCGATACCAGCGCTAAAAACATTAACCCGATGTTCCATCGTGATCAAATAAGGCTGGTTTTTGTGGCCAGTACATCAACTTGAAGTCATAGGACGCTTCTAAGCCTACTGTAGGACAGTTACGACCTTATAACACAAACAGTCATAACCGAATTAAAATTCCGACATTAGCCGCAATCGGGCGTTGAAATAATTTCAGTGGCGACTGGGGAAAAATTGTGCCGCATCGGGATTTACAACTTTACTCCAGCGGTTGTCTTTGCCACCTCGGGTACCGGAGTTAGTGTGCTGCAGCAGCGTGGCGAATCAGTGAGAATAGTGCTCGTCTACATCAATCGCCATGCACGCGCAAGCTGGTCAGCAGGTGGCAATTCACTCTCTCGGTATCACGCGGCGCTCACTCATCGAATGATGGGCAACAGCCGCGTGGCCTTACCGCGTGTGTAAGGAAACAGGCTCTACATTTACAGCTTCGACACAACGTAGCGGCACTAATAGGCCCGGCAAGCGTTCAAATACATTTAGAATTAGAATTTCGTTCTAGCTGTCGTGTCCACTGTTTCTATGGAGAAGGTGTGCGTTGTATGATTCATCAAGTTTTACCACAGTATAACAAAAATTAAAGTTATAACCGAATATTGAATGTTATCGAAGGTCATTGTTTAAATTGTGCAACTTTGTACTTCCGTGAAATAACAGCTGATGAATTAATGCTCGCTTTCACTCAGATGCTAAAATCGCACTGACACTTAGACATATTTTGAAGAGAACAAATTAAAAATATTTATGTTGAGAGTGTGACATCGACTATAATTGCCAATTTTGTATATGATTAACTAAAATGCTTCAGTCCAGCCACACCGAAGGCTTTAGTGAGTAAATCGAGCAAGTGAACTAGTAGGAACTGTTACATTTGATACTGGTAATATGAACAGGAACCGAAAGTAAGCATAAGGTGTAGTGGTGAAAAGAGATGGGTATCACTCGAATAGATTTCTATCTCGATAATTGTTCGAATAAATTACTCATTCAGACAAGTATATTCACCAATAAATTATCTGTAAATTAAATAACGAATAACATACAATGCCATTGTGTTTTCTTCGTTTACCTCTTGTACAGAGTTGGTATTTGTTCTCTTGGCTCAGTACAGTTTCCATTTTATAAATAACTTATTAATGGTTTGTCCGGAGATATGGCTTTATGGCTGATTGGCTTAGTTTGCAGACTACTGAAGTTAGGCTTAGTGTTTGAGCCCCAGTTTCTCTGTTCTTATCTAGTTGCACTGTATTCGAACTACGTGTTGAAATGTAGATCCCCCTTTGACTGGCTGTATCTGTTCAGAGATGAGACGAAGTCAAGAGCACACCACCATGCCCTGTAAAGCGCTGCAGTGCTCAAACGATCTCTCATATTGAGCACAGCTTTGCCTGATTTACAGCGTAACAAACGAAAATAAAAATGCTTACAGGCGGACGGCCTCGGCTGTTATGCCTATAAGGAACTAGGCAGCTGCAATTTTAAGCAGCCAATTTAGTCAGTCAGCTGATGGTCAGTTGTGGCCGATCAGCCGAGCGAGATGGACGCGGAATACGTTACGCCTTTTTTTCGTAACAAAAATACTTTACTAAATTATAAAAATTATTCTTCCACCGTTTCACTTGCTTTACGTGCTGTGGATTATGAGTTCACTTACATTGATATTGGAGCGTACGGAAAGTATAGTGACTCATCTATTTTTATGCCACCAGTTCTGCATGAAAATCTCGTTAGTAAAAATTTACAAACATCGGAGTAAAGAGCGATATCAGATAAGGGAGTACCGATGTCGTGCGTCATTGTCAAATGAAATGACTCTGAGCACTATGGGACTTAACAGCTGTGGTCATCAGTCCCCTAGAACTTAGAACTACTTAAACCTAACTAACCTAAGGACATCACACACATCCATGCCCGAGGCAGGATTCGAACCTGCGACCGAAGCAGCAGCGCGGTTCCGGACTGAAGCGCCTAGAACCGCTAGGCCACAACGGCCGGCGAACCTTTAAGAACCAATGTCTGTGACTACAGGGTTTGTAGCATACATTCTGCAAATAAACGCAGAACAGAGAATTTTTCCATCACCTAATGGATATTAGAGATGTATTAGCAATCGCCGTAATAAATACATGCCCTGTTTTACAAAATAATGTGCCAGAAACAGATGGCTATAAATTAGAAGGCATATTGTTCATTGTCCGTCGAAAACTGGAAAATCCCCCAGGTCCAGAAAGCTGTCGAAAGTCGCCTTGAAATTTGTTTCAGTATGCAAACGGAGGTCTGAGTGCCTAGACAAGTGCACGGACACTGAAGGCAATCACATTAAGTTTACCACGAGGCAACCTGCTCACAACTGTCTGGGTGGAGCCAGCTGGCTATCGCAGCGGCCTATGGAGTGGGCTACAATACACGTCGTTTTTTAATTGGCTGCTGCAGACGTCCTGCCTAGTACTTTACAGGCCTACTACACTACGCTTCGGCCGCCTTCATCTGTCTCTGCAACTGCCAATACGTCACCCCTTCCCACTGCTATATTTTTAACATGGCGCAAGAACTCTGCGTAAGCAGCCAACGATGAGAATGCAGCCGATAAAAACTCGCAGTCTTCAAATCCTTTCTGAGATTGCTAACATTATCGGATAAGCGTGTCTCCTTAGTATAATTACGCAATTTGTGGTTTTAGTGCTACTCAATAAGTGAACCAAGGAAGAACTCAGTGGTTCCTAACGATTAATACCACCAGATTTTTAATCTAAAGTCTACCAAAACGTTTATGAAGTGCTGCTGGATGTTCAGTATGATCCAGAGTGCTTAAGGATTAACTCTGGGTGAACCTGCCGTTAGAATACGGAATAGTTTTTCGATCCGACATCCATCTATGCAGTTATGTAGAGCTTTGAGATTAAAAAATTAGGCTAGACAGACTGGGTTGTTGGAGTTCGTAACATTGCAGCACACTTAAAACTAGTGTATCAGGAAAAGTGTCAAGAGACGACTGGAAAACGTTCTTCGGCTCTCTATACCAACTGCAGTTAATGCAACAAAGTCCTTATCCACGATTTAAAAACAAGTAGATCATCTCTATTCCTGTCCATGACCAAGATAGGCTTACAACAAACTTCAGGCCTATAATAGCAACATAAACGTCAAAGAAATTGGGTCACGAGTTTCGAATGACATTATGACGTAGAAACAAGAGTTTTGGAATGATAGAGCACAGCAATCAGTCGTCCTTTTTTCAGGTCTTGTTGGCCAAATCTAGATTTGCCTAATAAAACCTGAAAAAAAGGACGACTGATTGCTGCACCGTATCATTTGAAAGTCATAGCACAGTCGTTCAGTGGACTCACATTCCTAATGGAAGGTAACATGATGGGGGCAAAAAGAAGATTTTTTTTAGTAATGTGATTTGAGAAGTGAAGTTCAAGTGGATATACAACGAGTTATTTGGCGAACATTAAGGCGAAACTGATGATTTCTCAATGAAGAAGGTTACGAGCTGAAATTCATACGTTGAAATCATGATTCAATATGAATTCAGGAGTGCATTGCATGTGTAGAACGTATTTCTTTAGTGATCAAAGGTAAATACCCTTAAATCAAATACAGTTTCAGATGAGACGCTTAAAAAAAGAAGAGTTGTTCTGAAAAGTAATTTAACAGTAAAGAAAAGGACATTCGTATAAATGACAAAGAATTGGAGGTATAAATGCAATGGTATTTCAAATTTATCTATTATCCTTAACCCAAAAATTCACAGATGATGAATAAGTGTTTTTATTTGTGTAAGTGTATTATGTTTCGAATAATATTTGTTATTCACGAATAACGAATAGTAATTTATGTATGTATTCGTTGTTCTTCATTCGTATAGATCTTGCCCAGGTCTGGGACTAAGTGATGTGCAGTGCAGATGCGGACAGTGTAAATTCGTAGCCCGTGTGCAAGTGAGTGCAGACGCGTGGAATCCGCGTGGCCCCCACGCGGGTGTGCCAGCCGCGTATACATGCGCTCAAGCAGTTGTCATTAGCATCAGTAATTTGCGCCACTTCCGCCAACGTTCGCGAAGCATATTAACGCTCTCGCTTGCACGTGTGGGCCACGTGGTTAGGTCACGTGATGGCAGGGACATAAACGGAGCACGGTTCATATCCAACCCAAATTCTCAGCTTATCGCAGACTTCATAGGTAGCGTCTCCTGCCCACTATCCTCCTTGCTTGGAGCCTAACACTGATTCCCGCAAGAGGGCATGCGAGGGGTGCATCATAATTGTCGTCAAGGTGCATATCTTTACATGTGTGGTGTCTGTTCTTTCGGAAATTTCCGAAAAGACAGACACGAAACATATAAACAAATACACTACTGACCATTAAAATTACTACAGCAAGAAGATGACGTGCTACAGACGCGAAATTTAACCGACAGGAAGAAGATGCTGTGATATGCAAATGATTAGCTTTTCAGAGCGGTGGTGACACCTACAAGGTGCTGACATGAGGAAAGTTTCCAACCGATTTCTCATACAAAAACAGCAGTTGACAGGCGTTGCCTGGTGAAACGTTGTTGTGATGCCTCGTGTAAGGAGGAGAAATGCGTACCATCACGTTTCCGACTTTGAAAAGGTTGGATTGTAGCCTATCGCGATTGCGGTTTATAGTATCGCGACATTGCTGTTCGCGTTGGTCGAGATCCAATGACTGTTAGCAGAATACGGAATCGGTGGGTCCAGGAGGGTAATACGGAACGCCATGCTGGATCCCAAGGGCCTCGTATCACTAGCAGTCGAGATGACAGGCATCTTATCCGCATGGCTATAACGGATCGTGCACCCACGTCTCGATCACTGAGTCAACAGATGGGGACGTTTGCAAGACAACAACCATCTGGCCGAACAGTTCGACGATGTTTGCAGCAGCATGGACTATCATCTCGGAGACCACGGCTGCTGTTACCCTTGACGCTGCATCACAGACAGGAGCGCCTGCGATGGTGTACTCAACGACGAACCTGGGTGCACGAATGGCAAAACGTCATTTTTTTCTGATGAATCCAGGTTCTGTTCACAGCATCATGATGGTCGCGTCCGTGTTTGGCGACACCGCGGTTAACGCACATTGGAAGCGTGTATTCATCATCGCCATACTGGCGTATCACCCGACGTGGTGGAATGGGGTGCCATTGGTTACACGTCTCGGTCACCTCTTGTTCGCATTGACGGCACTTTGAAACAGTGGACGTTACATTTCACATGTGTTACGACCCGTGGCTCTACCCTTCATTCGATCCCTGTGAAACCTTACATTACAGCGCGATAATGCACGACCGCATGTTGCAGGTCCTGTACGGGCCTTTATGGATACAGAAAATGTTCGACTGCTCCCTGGCCAGCACATTCTCCAGATCTCTCACCAATTGAAAACGTCTGGTCAATTGTGGCCGAGCAAATGGTTCGTCACAATACGGCAGTCACTACTCTTGATGAACTGTGGTATCGTGTTGAAGGTGCATGAGCAGCTGTACCTGTACACGGCGTCCAAGCTCTGCTTGACTCAATGTCCAGGTGTATCGAGGCCGTTATTACGGCCAGAGTTGGTTGTTCTGGGTACTGATTTCTCAGGATCTATGCACCCAAATTGCGTGAAAATGTAATTACATGTCAGTTCTAGTATAACATATTTGTCGAATGAATTATCGTCTGCATTTCTTCTTGGTGTAGCAATTTTAATGGTCAGTAGTGTAGTTATCGTGTTGGAAGATGACATCGCGGCCAGAGAACCCACCAATCACATAGCGATGCAGAAGGTTCGCAATAGTGGCTTAGTAGCCCACATCAGTTATGGTGCTTTCCATTACGTTCACAGCTCCTCCCATGGAAGTCGAGGTGAATGTCCAAGGTGTAATACTGCCCCCATCGGCCTGGGTCCATGGTGAGATGCATGTATCGAGCAGCCGTTCGTCTGGAGGGCAGTGAACCTGGATACGATCATCGACCTGGGGTATTGAGAAACATACACGTTTCATTAATCCAAGGTCCAAGCTTGAAGTTCGCGTGCCTTCTGGATTCATAATCCAAAATGTCGTCTGGTCAACTTGGGAACATGTGGGTGTCGTCTGTTGCGGAGTCACTTGCTCAACAAAATACACTGAACTGTGTGCTCCGCAACACTCGCGCCTGAACCAGGAGAGAACTCTGTCATCAGACCAGCCACATATCACTGCGTAGTCTACTTTACAGAGGGGACAAGCATCCTACCTCCACATTTAGTGATGAGCCTGGACGTCGAATACCTTGTCTCCTACTCAAGGTTTAACTACCCTACAACCAATTGGCATTTTCGCTCACAACAGTAGCACGTGAACAACTAACCGTCCTCACCGTTACCGAGATACTCGTTCCCAGTCGCCACGTCATAACAACCTGCCATCTGCAGGAGCTGCTTACATTGCCGGAAAGACGATATGGTTTCAATGTCGTCCGCCTATAGTTAGCGTAGTCGATAATTACCACAGCAACATCTGCGTGTACCCTTTAATAGGGGAAGCTCAGAGCCTTACATTTCACATGTGTTACGACCCGTGGCTCTACCCTTCATTCGATCCCTGTGAAACCTTACATTACAGCGGTATAATGCACGACCGCATGTTGCAGGTCCTGTACGGGCCTTTATGGATACAGAAAATGTGATGCGAACATTTGAAGAACGCAGGCAGGCATGCCACGGAAGCGCACTCGTACTTTCTATAGCCAACCGATCGAGTTTGAAAGACGTCAAATTGGGGCCTTCAGAGTCGCAGGATGGTGTTTGGCAGTTCTCCAAAACATATTCAACCTGCTGCTTCAGTTTTGCAAGATGCTGGTATCAGTGGTCATGCGAACTTTCTGACTGCCATAGCCGAGGTTCTGGACGTCCACACATCACAGACTCCCTCTCGATCGTCTTATTGTAACGGCAGATATGGCAGATTGTACAACTACCATAGCACAGATAAGAGGGCTTGTGAGCCCAGACAGGTCAACACCAACTGTTCCTAAGCGGTTATTAGCAGGGGGAATACGGGCACGCACAGGTCTAGCCAGTCTTCCACTCACATCACACCGTCGACGTGCACGGCTCCACTGGTGCCGTCAGAGGATCACTTGGAAGATGGAACAGCGCGCCGTTATCTTAAGCGATGAAAGCAGATTCTGCCTGCACGCAATTCGTGGCCGTTTGCGCGTACGACGTAGACCTGGTGTGCATTGTCTCGCAGAGAGCATTCGTCCAAGACTCACTGCCCACAACCCCGGCCTTATGGTCTGAGGTGCGATAAGCTACAACTCCCGTCCACCTTTGAAGTTCCTGGAGGGGATGCTAACCAGCACTCGGTACGTGTTGTCAGATCCTTCCTCTTGCCGTTCTTGCAACAGGAAGGCGATGCGTAGTCTCAACAGGATACCGCTCGCCCACATACTGCCTGCGAAACCGAACGTTCTCTGCAAGACAAGCAGCAGCTTCCCTGGCCAGCACGATCTGCGGATTTGTCAACAGTCGAGCACGTGTGGGATATGACGGGGGACGAGAAGTGACTCGTCAACCAACTACAGGTCAAGCAGACGTGGAATAACATATTCTAGTACAGTATCCGCCATCTGTACGATCGTTTGGACGCCAGAGTCAGCGCTTGTACTGACGTCTATAGAGGCTATGTCTCGTACAAATACGAGTGTTTCAGCGAGGGTCTATACCTGGTACCTCAGAACTGGTTATGGTATTGATCTGTAAATGTAATCGTTTCATATATCCCACATGCACTGTTGCAAGCCGGCCGAAGTGGCCGTGCGGTTAAAGGCGCTGCAGTCTGGAACCGCAAGACCGCTACGGTCGCAGGTTCGAATCCTGCCTCGGGCATGGATGTTTGTGATGTCCTTAGGTTAGTTAGGTTTAACTAGTTCTACGTTCTAGGGGACTAATGACCTCAGCAGTTGAGTCCCATAGTACTCAGAGCCATTTGAACCATTTTTGAACCACTGTTGCAATAATAAATCTCAAGTGAGTAGGTGGGTCCAATAAGTAAAACATGTAGCCAATGGCTACAATACAGTTCTTATTGACCACATCTTGCACAGGAAACAAAAACGGAAAATTATACCCCTCCCCTATGCCCAACCTGCGTCTTTATCCACTGTCTGGAAGAAGTGGTGTACACTACCATTTCTAGGTGAGGTATCACAGATTGTAGCCAAAGCACTGAAATCCTGCAAGTATGGGCTTTCCTACTCCGTCAGGAACACGCCAGCCCAGTGTGTTTTTAATAGGAAAGATAAGATCCAGTTATTAGCCAACAGTGGGGTAAACAAAATCACCAGTTCTGATTGTGACAAATTTTACATTGCTCAGTCAGGCAGAGACATAGCAACTAGGCTGGCTGAACATGAACACAGCTGGAGATTGCAGAATTCAGACTCTGCATTTCCTGAGAATTTTCCTGTTCATTTATTTAATGCAAAATGTTACACAGCCACTGTTTTGATTATAATGTTAATGTTCAAATGCAGTACCACCACACTCTCAAAGATTGGATGTACTATAGGTTCCCTCAAACGTCTCCATTTTCCTGCATTTATTTATTTCTGTTTATCTTACTGATATTGCTTAAGTTCCTTATGTATTCTGTAGTTACACTGATAATTGTGTCTTCTTTTAATTGGTTTGTGTATCACTCTCCATATTTCATACCTCCTGATGTAGCCTTGTTTAGTACTAATTTTATTTTATTTTATTAGTTTTGTTTATTAATAGAAACTGTTATGTAGGCATTATATTCCTATTTTGTGTTTTCCTGTCTACTGCTGTTCAATTTTTACTTTTTCATTGCATTACCACCACACTGTCAAAGAAGTTACTTTCCGTATGTTTCTACTTCAGTCTAGATGTGTTACTTCTCTTCCAATGTTGTTTGCAAACATTGTAACTTCTTTGGTGACAATACTCAGTCGCCCGCCCGTTTGGCCGTGCGGTCTACCGCACGGCTTTCCGGGCGGGAAGGAGAGCCTGGTCCACGGGACGAATCCGCCTGGCGGATTTATGTCGAGGTCCGGTGAACCGGCCAGTATGTGGATGGTTTCTAGGCGATGTTCCATCTGCCTCGGCGAATGCGGGCTGGCTCCCCTTATTCCGCCTCATTTACACTATGTCGACGATTGCTGCGCAAACAAGTTCTCCACGTACGCGCACACCACCATTACTCTACCGCGCAAACATAGGGGTTACACTAGTCTGGTGTGAGACGTTCCCTGGGGGGTCCACTGGGGGCCGAACCGCACCATAACCCTGGGTTCGGTGTGGGGCGGCGGAGGGGTGAAGTGGACTGCGGTAGTCGTCGTGGGTTTGTGGACCACTGAGGCTGCGGCGGGGACGGAGCCTCTCCATCGTTTCTAGGTCCCCGGTTAACATACAATACAACACTCAGTAAATGTCTGAAGATGGCGTTGTAAGCCGAAAACCGGTTAACAATACAAGTGATATTGTAGAACAAAAGCAAACTGGTGATTTTCATTTATGAAAACATGTTTTTCTGAAAGCAGCATGGTTCTCTTCCAGATTCCAGTACACCATTTTATTCTCCGCTTCCCTGGCCACAAAACATTTTTCGATATAATCTCCATTCAATGCGAAGCCCTTATGCATCTTACTGCGAGGGCCTGTATGGCTGCATGGTACCACTCTACTAATCGACGTCCGAGCCTACGTCCTGGTAAATCAGTAACCCCCCAATCATCCATGTACTTCTTGGCGCGGAATACATGCCTCATTGGGACAAGGAGATGGAAGGAGCGAGATCCGGGTGGATGAGGAAAAACAGTCCAGTGACGTTTTGGTAGCTCCTTCCGGGTGCGCAGACTTGTCTGACACATTGCATTGTCATGGATAAGAAGTTCGTTTACATTTTTGTGGCGACGAACACGCCAAAGTTTCTTCAGTTTCCTAAGGCTAGCACAATACATTTCACAGTTGATCGTAGCATCATGTGGCAGGACATCAAACAGAAGAACCAAGACGGTCGCCATGACTTTAGCTGTAGAGGGTGCGGCTTTGCACTTTTGCTTCGGCGGAGATGTCATGTGGTGCCACTCTATGGATTGGCGTTTTGTTTCCTGCTCGATGTCATGAGCCCCTGTTTAATCGCCTTTGACGATGTTCGACAAAAAATTGTCACGACCAGTCTCCTAAACCATAAGCAATTCCGCACAGATGGTCCTTCGTTGCTGTTTGTGATCTGCCGTTAGGCGGAGAGGTATCCAGCGTGCACAAACCTTTTACCGCAGTTGGTGGACGAGTGTGTCAGCTCTGCCAACAGAGACGTTGAGCAGCGAGGCATTTGACTATGTGATCCGTCGCTCACCTCCCCTAGCGTCCACAAGTTCCAGCACTGCAAGAGCCACAGATCTGTACGCCCGCCCGGAACGCGGGAGATTTAGACAGCTTTGCCCGATCTTTTTGCGATGATGACAGTTGCCTCGCTTAGCAACTCACAATACTTTTGTTCACTACAAGGTCACTGTTGACCTATGCATATCTGAGATGCTCTGCTTTTCTACCAAAAGAAACTCAATGACAGCTCTGTGCTTAGAATGGAATTCCGTTGCAGAAACCATTTTGAAGGCTATTTATAGCGCTGCTGTCGGAGCTTCATGAATCTATAGGGGATGAAGTGAGAATATTTCACGATGTTTTACAACGAATTCCGCATTTTTTCGACTGAAATTGGCCAAGAGAAAAAAAATGAGTTGCATTAGTTTTTGTACGCCTCTCGTACGTCTGATATCGACTTCCACCGCGCTCGCAGCAGACGGATGAGTCGACGAGAGATACCACCAGCAATTTTTCTCTCCGCCCGGCAGGCGCCTGCCACGTGTCGAAATGAGTTTTCAGAAGCGTTTAGTGAGATACGACGAGCTTCGCTTTAAAAGTTTATTGTCTGACGGTGGGCCATAATTCACAGCGGAGCGCGGCGTTTGTGGGCGCTAATCTCCGCGCGTCCGCTTAAAACGCTTTGGGGTGCCTCGCACTTCCACAAAAGAAGCGCCCCCTGATACAACGCAAGCCCGCCAGCCTCACAGCCGGTCCCAGATTTAAGCCCTCGGCGAATATCCGCTCTGTGCCGACACTTTCGTTCTCACAGCCTTGAGGCGGCAGCACCGACACCACTACTATTTATGGCAGGATGATACAGCTTCTGCTGAGAATGCAAAGTTTACTGCAAAAGGAAACAGAATGAAACAATCTCATTTTCTGTTGACAAATAAGTTCAGTTTGTGAGGTGTATTTCAGCAAATATGTTTTGTATGACACTCAATGTAATTTCTCATGCGCTGGCCACTGTTTTTGTCTACGTCCTATCATTACCTTTCTGCCGGCTCTATTTATTTGCATAACGTCACAGCTATAAAAGCGCATCTTTTGTATGCTACGATTTGAAATACACTACTGGCCATTAAAATTGCTACACCAAGAAGAAATGCAGATGATAAACGGGTATTCATTGGAAAAATATGATTACATTTACATGCAATTTGGGTGCATAGACCCTGAGAAATCAGTACCCAAAACAGCCACCTCTGGCCGTAATAACGGCCTTGATACGCCTGGGCATTGAGTCAAACAGAGCTTGGATGGCGTGTACAGGTACAGCTGCCCGTGCAGCTTCAACACGATATCACACTTCATCAAGAGTAGTGACTGGCGTATTGTGACGAGCCAGTTGATCGGCCACCATTGACCAGACGTTTTCAATTGGTGAGAGATCTGTAGAATGTGCTGGCCAGGGCAGCAGTCGAACATTTTCTGTATCCAGAAAGGCCCGTACAGGACCTGCAACATGTGGGCGGACATTATCCTGCTGAAATGGAGGGTTTCGCAGGGATCGAATGAAGGGTAGAGCCACTGGTCGTAACACATCTGAAATTTAACGTCCACTGTTCAAAGTGCCGTCAATGCGAACAAGAGGTGACCGAGACGTGTAACCAATGGCACCCCATACCATCACGCCGAGTGATACGCCAGTATGGCGATGGCGAATACATGCTTCCAATCTGCGTTCACCGCGATGTCGCCAAACACGGATGCGACCATCATGATGCTGTAAACAGAACCTGGATTCATCCGAAAAAAATGACGTTTTGCCATTCGTGCACCCAGGTTCGTCGTTGAGTACAGCATCGCAGGCGCTCCTGTCTGCGGGGCAGCGTCAAGGGTAACCGCAGCCATGATCTCCGAGCTGATAGTCCATGCTGCTGCAAACGTCGTCGAACTGTTCGTTCAGATTGTTGTTGCTTGCAAACGTCCCCATCTCTTGACTCAGGGATCAAGACGTGGCTGCACAATCCGTTACAGCCATGCGGATAAGATGCCTGTCATCTCGACTGCTAGTGATATGAAGCCGTTGGGATCCAGCACGGCGTTCCATATTACCCTCCTGACCCCAACGATTCCGTATTCTGCTAACAGTCATTGGATGTCGACCAACGCGAGCAGCAATGTCGCGATACGATAAACTGCAATCGCGATAGGCTACAATCCGACCTTTATGAAAGTCGGAAACGTGTTGGTACGCATTTCTCCTCCTTACACGAGGCATCACAACAACATTTCACCAGGCAACGCCGGTCAACTGCTGTTTGTGTATGAGAAATCGGTTGGAAACTTTCCTCATGTCAGCACGTTGTAGGTGTCACAACGGGCGCCAACCTTGTGTGAATGCTCTGAAAAGGTAATCATTTGCGTATCACAGCATCTTCTTCCTGTCGGTTAAATTTCGCGTCTGTAGCACATCATCTTCGTGGTGTAGCACTTTTAATGGCCAGTAGTGTACATCTACATCTACTCTTACATCTATACACCGCAAGCCACCGGAAAGAACGATTGCTGGCAGGCATCCGTATGGGATCTAGTCTCTCTGATTTTATCTTAGTGGCCTTTTCGCGTGATATACGTAGGATACAGCAACATATTGGTTGACTCTTAAGAGAGGGTATGCTTTCGGAACTCTGACAGTAAACCAGACAATGATGCAGTGCGGCTGTCTCGCAGAATCTGCCGCTGGAGTTGGCTGCGCATCTCCGTGAGGCTTTCGCCCTTACTAATTGAATCTGTAACGAAACGTGCTGCTCTTCTTTGAATTTTCTCTATTTGCTCTATCAATCCTACCTGATAGGGATGTTAGACAGACGAACAATATTCAAATATTGGTCGAATGAGGGTTTTGTAACATGCCTTCTTTGTTGATGAACTACATTTCCTGACGATTCTTCCAATGAATCACAGTCTGGTACTTGCCTAACCCGCGATTAATTTTTGTGGCCATTCCACTTCAAATCACTCCGTACGTATACTCCTAGGCAGTGGGAACTCTTATACATTCGCAGATTTTTAAATTCAGATGAATTTGAGAGTGTGAAGTGAATAGCATCTGCTGTATAACAGTTATGCTTATCAACAAGTTTATACAACTACAGCTAGTCCCGGCGGAGGTTCGAGTCCTCCCTCCGGCATGGCTGTGTGTGTTTGTCCTTAGGATAATTTAGGTTAAGCAGTGTGTAAGCTTAGGGACTGATGACCTTAGCAGTTAAGTCCCTTAAGATTTCACACACACATTTGAACATACAACTAGAGCACTTCCAAAAATAATAACATAATAATAATAATATTAATAATAATAATAAGATGCATAATTTATATGACAAAAGAAATAATTGTTTTTGTGGAATTTTGTTGTTTTGTACATCATTAAGTACAGTTTAGGGCAATACCGTAATAATGTGTAAGCTTTCGCAACTCCCCATTTAGCATTTTTTTTGTAAGTGGGAATTTTCGCACTTTTCCATTTTTTCGGACAAATCTACAATATCCCTAACGGATGCATTAGTTCACGAATTTACTTCCGGGCTGAAAGTCTGATATTCTTACGCTGCATCCACACAACAACTTGCGCTAGCTGTGCACTTCATTGTTAAATGTTAGCTTGCAGTCACGCTTATTTGATTTCGTCACACTCTCAATCCCAAGGATCTGTTCTCCGAGGCCCTAGTTCCTTTCCGGTAATTTTTTTTTGATAATTTACTTTTCTCTCCCCAGAATAATATTTTCACTCTGCAGCGGAGTGTGCGCTGATGTGAAACTTCCTGACAGATTAAAACTGTTTGTCGGTCTGAGACTCGAACGCGGGACCCTTGTCTTTCGCGGGCAAGTGCTCTACCGACTGACCTACCCAAGCACGACTCACGATCTGTCGTCACAGCTTTACTTGCGTGATAGCATTTAAAATAGGTTCAGCATAGTTCATATTTACGCTGCACACGAAAACCGATTCCTGCACAGTAAATAACCAATTCCAAACACAAAGTGGCGTTTGTGGAAATGATTGCACTCAAGTAGTAATGCCTACCAACATGGTCATGTGACTAGAATACGAACGAGGCGCTAAGATCCATATGGGCCTAAAGCACACCGCAGTCCGTCGCCGTCGGTCTCACATTTAAGGCCGGCCGCTGTGGCCGTGCGGTTCTAGGCGCTCAGTCCGGAACCGCGGGACTGCCACGGTCGCAGGTTCGAATTCTGCCTCGGGCATGGATGTGTGTGATGTTCTTAGGTTAGTTAGTTTTAAGTAGTTCTAAGTTCTAGGGGATTGGTAACCTCAGATGTTAAGTCCCATAGTGTTCAGAGCCATTTGAACCATTTTGAACCCACATTTAAGTAAATATCACAGAAACCAGTGATACACCTTTTCGTGAATTTTCATATATACAATGTGGGCCTACAGTACAGATAAACCTCACTCACCATAAGATCAATTGATTTCAGAAGCATGAATCGTGCTACAAACTCACAATCAACGGTGATGTGAAACTTCCTGGCAGATTAAAACTGTGTGCCCGACCGAGACTCGAACTTGGGACCTTTGCCTTTCGCGGGCAAGTGCTCACCATCTGAGCTACGGAAGCACGACTCACGCCCGGTACTCACAGCTTTACTTCTGCCAGTATCTCGTCTCCTTGCCCGCGAAAGGCAAAGGTCCCGAGTTCGAGCCTCGGTCGGGCACACAGTTTTAATCTTCCAGGAAGTTTCATATCAGCGCACACTCCGCTGCAGAGTGAAAATCTCATTCTGGCAACGGTGATGTGCTTTAGAACCTCATGATTCTCAGCACCTCAAATGGATTACTGTACGATAAAATTCATAACTTAATATGCTACAACTCATTCGGAAACCCACTAAAGAGGATTACTGTCAATACAGCTTTAACATAAACCGAAGTCCAATCTAATTTTACTACAGTATATTGAGAGTGAATTAGCATGTCTGAGGGTGTGCTAATACCAACTGGATTTATACCGAGCGAATGGGGATAAAAGTCTGCCGCAGTGTGCTACCATCTGGTGGCACTGATGTAACTTTCTAGTTGAGTGCCGTGAATATCAGGTAGCCGCTAATAGATCAAATCTCCTGTAATAACGGAATCACGAACGACTGAAGAGGATCGTTCAACATAACAGAAGTGAACCCTTCCGCAGATTGCTGCAGATTTCAGTGCTGGGCCATCAACAAGTGTCAGCGTGCGAGCCAGTCAACGGATCATCATCGATATGGGCTTCCGCAGCCGAAGGCCCACTCGTGTACCCTTTATGACTGCACGACACAAAGCTTCACGCCTAGGCTGGGTCCGTCAACACCGCCATTGGTCTGTTGACATTTGGAAACATGTTGCCTGGTCGGACGAGCTTCGTTTCAAATTGTGTCGATCAGATGGACGTGTTCGGGTATGGAGACAACCTCACGAATCTAAGGACCTTGCATGTCAGCAGGGGACTGTTCAAGCTGGTGGAGACTATAACGCTGTAGGGCGCGTGCAGTTGGAGTGATATGGGACCCCTGATACATCTAGATACGACTCTGACAGGTGACACATACGTAAGCACCCGGTCTGATCACCTGTACCCATTCATGTCGATTGTGCATTCCGATAGACTTGGGCGATACCAGCAGGACAATGCGACACCTCACACAGAGTGGCTCCAGGAACATTCTTCTGAGTTTAAACACTTCCGCTGGCCACCAAACTCCCCAGACAAGAACATTATTGAGCACACATGGGATGCCTTCCAACGTGCTGTTCAGGAGAGGTCTGCACCCCCTCGCACTCTTACGGATTTATGGACAGCCATTGAGTATTCATGGTGTCAGTTCCCTCCAGCAATACTCCAGACATTAGTCGAGTCCACGCCACGTCGTGTTGCGGCACTTCTGCGTGTTTGCGGGTGTCCTACACGACATTAGGCAGGTGTACCTGTTTGTTTGGCTCTTCAGTGTATTTTATGTAAATATTAGCTCTAGTGTTTGTTCTGCAGTCATGAAATCAGTCTGGAACCGCGCGACCGCTACGGTCGCAGGTTCGAATCCTGCCCGCGGGCATGGATGTGTGTGATGTCCTTAGGTTAGTTAGGTTTAAGTAGTTCTAAGTTCTAGGGGACTGATGACCTCAGAAGTTAAGTCCCATAGTGCTCAGAGCCATTTGAACTGTCAGAAAAAAACTTCCTGACACTTAAATCTATACTCGATGTTAACAAATTTCTCTTCTTCAGAAACGCTTTCCTTGCCATTGCCAGTCTACATTTTATATCTTCTCTACTTGGATCATCATCAGTTATTTTGCTCCCCAAATAGCAAAACTTCTTTACTACTTTAAGCGTCTCGTTTCCTAATCTAATTCCCTCAGCATCACTCGACTTAATTCGACTACATTCCATTATCCTCGTTTTGCTTTTGTTGATGTTCATCTTATATCCTTCTTTCAAGACACTGTCCATTCCGTTCAACTGCTCTTCCAAGTCCTTTGCTGTCTCTGACAGAATTACAATGTCATCGGTGCACCTCAAAGTTTTTATTTCTTCTCCATGGATTTTAATAACTACTCCGAATTTTTCTTTTGTTTCCTTTACTGCTTGCTCAATATACAGACTGAATAACATCGGGGAGAGGCTACACCCCTGTCTCACTCCGTTCCCAACCACTGCTTCCCTTTTATGTACCGAGCGAGGTGGCGCAGTGGTTAGCACACTGGACTCGCATTCGGGAGGACGACGGTTCAATCCCGTCACCAGCCGTCCTGATTTAGGTTTTCCGTGATTTCCCTAAATCGTTTCAGGCAAATGCCGGGATGGTTCCTTTGAAAGGGCACGGCCGATTTCCTTCCCAATCCTTCCCTAACCCGAGCTTGGGCTCCGTCTCTAATGACCTCGTTGTCGACGGGACATTAAACACTAACCACCACCACCCACCACCTTTCATGTCCCTCGACTCTTCTAACTGCCATCTGGTTTATGTACAAATTGTAAATAGCCTTTCGCTCCCTGTATTTTACCCCTGCCACCTTTAGAGTTTGAAAGAGAGTATTCCAGTCAACATTGTCAAAAGCTTTGTCTAAGTCTACAAATGCTAGAAACGTAGGTTTGCCTTTCCTTAATCCTTCTTCTGAGATAAGTCGTAAGGTCAGTATTGCCTCACGTTTTCCAGTATTTCTACGGAATCCAAACTTATCTTCCCCGAGGTCGGCTTCTACCAGTTTTTCCATTCGTCTGTAAAGAATTTGTGTTGGTGTTTTGCAGCTGTGGCTTATTGAACTGATAGTTCGGTAATTTTCACATCTGTCAACACCTGCTTTCTTTGGGATTAGAATTATTATATTCTTCTTGAAGTCTGATGGCATTTCGCCTGTCTCATACATCTTCTCACCAGATGGTACAGTTTTGTCAGGACTGGCTCTCCAAACGGCGTCAGTAGTTCTAATGGGGCCTTGTTTCGACTCAGGTCTTTTAGTGCTCTGTCAAACTCTTCACGTAGTATTGTATCTCCCATTTCATCTTCATCTAAATCCTCCTCCATTCCCATAAAATTGTCCTCAAGTACATCGCCCTTGTATAGACCCTCTAAATACTCCTTCCACTTTTCTGCTTTCCTTCTTTGCTTAGAACTGGGTTTCCATCTGAGCTCTTGATATTCATACAAGTGGTTCTCTTTTCTCCAAAGGTCTCTTTAATTTTCCTGTAGGCTGTGTCTATCTTACCCCTAGTGAGATAAGCCTCTACATCATTACATTTGTCCTCTAGCCATCCCTGCTTAGCCATTTTGCACTTCCTGTCGATCTCATTTTTGAGACGTTTGTATTCCTTTTTGCCTGCTTCATTTACTGCATTTTTAATTTTTTCCTTTCATCAATTAAATTCAATATTTCTTCTGTTACCCAAGGATTTCTATTAGCCCTCGTCTTTTTACCTAGTTGGTCCTCTGCTGCCTTCACTACTTCATAATATAACGAAGTAATATATATTACAAAAATTTTAGCGTTTTGCAAATGTTATTAACAAGCTCTGAACGAGCCAAAATCTAAAGTAGTTCAACTTACGAAATCTGAAAATATAGCAGACTCTGACATGGTGGTTAATGAGTCTCAGCTTAAGACAGGTCAAAGAAGCCTGTTGGGCAACAAAGTTTAGATTACGTAAGGTCGCTGCATGTAAAACAGACGGTAGGTTTAGATTTGTTGGTAGAATGCTGAGAAAGAGAAATGTGTCTACGCTACATCTCTGTAACCTGAGATCACTGCTGCACATAGGCTGCATCGATCGTGGCGAAATGGCGTAGGAAGGCTGTGACGTGGGTCGAACCGCTGATGCCATACGGGTAACATACCCCGCTGTTTAGCGGGAACCACATCGTCCGCTAGAATTGTTTATGATTTAGTACTCTGTCTCCGTCTCTGCCTCTCTCTCTGTCTCTGTCTTTCTCTCTCTCTCTCTCTCTCTCTCTCTCTCTCTCTCTCTCTCTCTCTTCCTTCCTTCTATCTCTCACTCACACAGGGTGCTATACTCTACTACAGAGGCCGCTCACAAAACATTTTACCTGGCATACTGGAAACTGCTCAAGAGTGTGCGATCCATTTTGTGTCTAACAGAAGACACCGAACATATACTAAGAAGGCCAACGCATATGATTACAGGCTCTTATGATTTGCAGGAAAAAGTATCAGAAATGCCGAAAAAAGCTAGTAGGCGTTCGGAGAAATCTCGATATTTTATTTATATTTTGGTTAGTAGTTACACAGCAGACACTCCCTTGCATTTTTCGTGCTTTATTTACGATATGTATACGCAACATGCATTAAAATACCCGTTAGGGTCTCTTCCATTGTATAAAATATGCTTCATGAATTTATCTTGCTATTTCAGTTTTTATGACGTGAAGTGCATTAAATATGGTGCTGACTTTAACATTAGGGTGGACTATAGGCCAGTCTATTTTCACAAGCTGCGAATTGACCAGTGACGTGAATATAGAATAAATTTCCTTTACTATACGCCTATGGTCACAAATTTTTTATCGTCAGACTACCAGGTTACGGACTATAACGACATCTTCAGATAGGTTTTATAAAACATGTCTCAATATACTGGACGACAAAAAATTTGTGACCGTAGACGTACAGTAAAGGTAATTCAGGCCGGTCTATTGCCACTACATTTATTTTGCAATCACATTCGTTGGCTTCGCTCGCTCAAAACCAAATTATTACCTAGTATGTAAATTACAACTGCACCTACATCTGCATCATACTCCGCAAGCCACCTGGAGGCGGAGGGTACTTTCGGTACCCACTATCTGATCCGTCCAACCCTGTTCCACTCGCGAACAGTGCGTGGGAAGAATGATATTGGCTCTAGTTTCTCGAATTTTCTCCTCGTGGTCAATACGCGAGATGTATTTGGGGGGAAGTAATATGTTGCCTGACTACTCCTGAAAACTACTGTCCCGAAATTTCAGAAATAAATCTCTCCGTGACGCACAACGTCTGTCTTGTAACGTCTGCCAGTGGAGTTTGTTTAGCATATCCGTAACGCTCTCTCGCCAGCTAAACGATCCCGTGACGAAACGCGCCGCTCTTCTTTAGATCTTCTCTGTCACCTCTACCAGTCCTGCCTGATAGGGGTCCCAGATAGATGAACAATACTCAAGAATCGGGCGAACAAGTGCCTTATAAGTCACTTCTTTCGTGGATGAGTTACATTTCCTTAAGATTCTTCCGATGAATCTGAGTCTTGTATCTACTTTTCCCACTATCTGTTTTATATGGTCATTCTACTTGAGGTCGCTGGGATAGTTACGCCTAGATATTTTACGGCAGACGCTGTCTCCAGCTGTTTGTCATCCATAGTGTACCTGCACATTAGTGGATTTCTTTTCCTATGTATACACAATATGTTATATTTATTTACGTTCAGGGTCAACTGCCAGAGTCTGACCCATTCATCACCCCTGCAGGTCGTTCTGCAAATTCTTACTATCTTCTGGCGTTGCTACTTTGGTATAAACAACTGTGTCATCTACGAATAGCCTTAAAGAGCCTGATCATTTATACATATTGTGAACAGAAACGGCCCTATCACACTTCTCTGTGGTACTCCGGATATTACCTCTACATCTGTCTATTTAGTTCCGTTAAGAGCGACGTGCTGAGTTCTATCTGCAAGAAAGTCTTGAATCCAATCGCAGGTCTGCTCCGATACTCTGTAAGCTTGTATTTTTCTCATTAAACAGCAATGCGGTACGGTGTCAAATACCTTTTTGAAATCAGGGAACACTGCATCAGCCTTAGAGCCGTTTTCCACTGCGCTGTGGATCTCATGGAGAAAGAGCGCGAGCTGAGTTTCGCAGGATCTCTGTTTGCGGAATCCATGTTGATTTTTATAGAGGAGCTGTTCATTTTCCAAGGACGTCATAATTCTTCAGCATAAAACGTGTTCCATAATTCTACAACAGATTGAAGTCAACGATATAGGTCTATAATTGTGTGGATCTGTCTTACGGCCTTTCCTAAAAACGGGAATGACCTGCGCCTTTTTTCGGTCGTTAGGTACCTTTCGTTGCTCAAGCGATCTACGATAAATTACTGCTAGAAGGGAAGCAAGTTCTTTCGCATAATCTTTATAGAATCTTATAGGTATCTCATCTGGTCCTGAAGCCTTTCCACCACTAAGCGATTGTAGCTGCTTTTCAATTCCGCGATCGGTTATCTGAATATCTCCCATTGCGACGTTTGTACGACGATTGAAAGGAGGGACAGTGTTACGATCTTTCGCGGTGAAACAACTTCGGAAGACCGAATTCAGTATTTCGGCCTTCCCTCTGTTATCTTCCGTTTCGGTGCCTTTGTAGTTACTGAGAGAATGAATTGATGATTTTGACCCACTTACTGATTTTACATACTACCAAAATCTCTTTGAGTTTTTGCTCAGGTCGGTTGACAACGTCTTACTTTCGAAATCATTGAACGTTTCTCTCATTGCTCTCCTTAGGCTCATTTACGCTTCGTTTAGCTTTTATTTGTCAGTTAGGTTTTTAATTCTCTTGAATCTGAGATAAAATGCTCTTTGTTTACGTAGCGCTCTTCTAACACAGCTATTAACCACGGTGGATCTTTCCCATCACTTAAAACCTTACTCGGAACATATTTGTCTAGGGCGTATTGATCGCCGCATTTGAATTTTTTCCACTTGTTCTCCACATCTTCGTCCTCATCACCGAATACTTGATGCTGACTGCTGAGATATTCTGAAATTTGTATCCTGTCATCCTTGCTGAGCAAATACATCTTCCTACCTTTCTTAACATTCCTTGTAGGACCCGTCGTTACAGATGCCATCATAGCCTTATGATCACTGATACCTTCCTCTACGTTAACTGATTCGATAACTTTAGGTCTGTTTGTTGCCAAGAAGTCTAAGACGTTACCCTCACGAGTTGGTTCTCTATCTGCTCGAGATAATTTTCTGATAAGACATCCAGGACAATTCCACACGATTCTCTATCGCTGGCGCCAGTTTTGATGGCATACCACTCCCAATCTATATCTGGCAAGCTGAAGTCACCCCCTATTACAACGGCATGGTCAGAAAAATTACTAATGATATTCTGCAAGGTCTGTCTGAAGCGCTCTACAACTACAGGTCTTGACCCAGGTGGTCTATGAAAGCATGAAGGGAGGAGAACGGAAAGGAAGGGAAAGGAACTATTGATGTCAGTTGCATCAGGACCTTATGCGGAATCAGCGACAAGTGAAAATCCATGCCGGATTGGGATGCGATCCTGGCATCTCCGGCTTACTAGGTAGTTGACTTAACCACTGCGGCATCCAGACACAGTACTTAACGTAACTGTGCGGACTATCTCGAGACGTCTCTCGACCGATCTACATTTCCACCTACCTTCACCTATCCTCAGCCCCCGTCCATGTCCTTCAACACTCTCTAGTTTGAGATTCCCACAGCAGGCCGAGCTTAATTGTGCTTCCTCATTGAAGGTGGTGGATGCATTGGCTGGGGAGGCGACTCAATTATATGAATGTGCGGTATCTGTTTTTTTCGAACATGTCCGAAAGAACAGACACCAATCATTAATGTAACAAATTACACTACTGGCCATTAAAATTGCTACGCCATGAAGATGACGTGCTACAGACGCGAAATTTAACCGACAGGAAGAAGAAGCTGTGATATGCAGATGATAAGCTTTTCAGAGCATTCACACAAGGTTGGCGCCTGTGGCGACGCATACAACGTGCTGACATGAGGAAAGTTTCCAACCGATTTCTCATACACAAACAGCAGTTGACCGACGTTGCCTGGTGAAACGTTGTTGTGATGCCTCGTGTAATGAGGAGAAATGCGTACCATCACGCTTCCGACTTTGAAAAAGGTCGGATTGTAGCCTATAGCGATTGCAGTTTATCGTATCGCGACATTGCTGCTCGCGTTGGTCGACATCCAATGACTGTTAGCAGAATATGGAATCGTTGGGATCAGGAGGGTAATACGGAACGCCGTGCTGGATTCAACGGCCTCGTATCACTAGCAGTCGAGATGACAGGCATCTTATCCGCATGGCTGTAACGGATCGTGCAGTCACGTCTCGATCCCTGGGTCAACAGATGGGGACATTTGCAAGACAACAACCATCTGCACGAACAGTTCGACGACGTTTGCAGCAACCTGGACTATCAGCTCGGAGACCATGGCTGCGGTTACCCTTGACGCTGCATCACAGACAGTAGCGCCTGCGATGGTGTACTCAACGACGAATCTGGGTGCACCAATGGCAAAACGTCATTTTTTCGGATGAATCCATCATGATGGTCGCACCCGTATTTGGCGACATCGCGGTGAACGCAGATTGGAAGCATGTATTCGTCATCGCCATACTGGCGTATCACCCGGCGTGATGGTATGGGGTGCCATTGGTTACACGTCTCGGTCACCTCTTGTTCGCATTGACGGCACTTTGAACAGTGGACGTTACATTTCAGATGTGTTACGACCCGTGGCTCTACCCTTCATTCGATCGCTGCGAAACCCTATATTTCAGCAGGATAATGCCCGCCCACGGGCCTTTCTGGATACAGAAAATGTTCGACTGCTGCCCTGGCCAGCACATTCTCCAGATCTCTCACCAATTGAAAAAGTCTGGTCAATGGTGGCTGTGCAACTGACTCGTCACAATACGCCAGTCACTACTCTTGATGAAGTGTGATATCGTGTTGAAGCTGCATGGGCAGCTGTACTTGTGCACGCCATCCAAGCTCTGTTTGACTCAATGCCCAGACGTATCAAGGCCGTTATTACGGTCAGAGGTGGTTGTTCTGGGTACTGATTTCTCAGGATCTATGCACCCAAATTGGGTGAAAGTGTAATGTCAGTTCTAGCATAATATATTTGTCCAATGAATACTCGTTTATCACCTGCATTTCTTCTTGGTGTAGCAATTTTAATGGCCAGTGGTGTATTATCTTTCAACCCAACCTAGACATCGGGCTACTCTTCAGATTGGTCTGCCACCTCACTTAAAATTACATGGGAGGTTCAACTTTAGCCAATATTTTTGCAATCTTCAAATGACGTGCGTGTTTAAAGGGGTGCCTGATATTTTCCGGAGGACCGAGCCCAGTTGGCAAGAACAGAGCAGATGGCTGTTCGCCGTGGTGGCCTCTTTGCGGTCCGTCTGCTGGCGCCCCGGTGTTGTACTCGCCGCGACCAGTTGCAGGCCGTACGTGACCCGACTGCGACAGCGCCGGTGTAATCCTCAGGAGCGACGGCCTGTCCGGGCTGGGATTGCGCTCGGCGCCGAATAACGCCCCGTTCGTAATCCGCAGCGCGCAGCGCCAGGGCCTGCAGGCCGTCCTGCGACTGGCAGTCACAGCTCAGATTGCCGCACACCTCTGTGCACTTCTTAGATACGTAGCTAAGCTCCAGCATTCGTCTGTAGAGCCACATTTCAAAAGCTTCAGTTCTATTCATATCTGAACTGTTTATCGTCCACGTTTTCCTTTCGTACAAGAAAAGACCACCTATCATTTAAATTTATATTCATTATTACCAAATTTTCTCTTCTTAAAAAATTATTTTCTTGCTGTTGCCCCGCTGCAGTTTTAAGGGTGGTACGGAGACGAAACGCCTGTTTTTCACTAGCGAGTAACATACCTAAAGCAATACGTCTTCCGGCCACAAGTGGCCCATCGGGACCATCCGACCGCCGCTTTCGGAGCCGCAGGCACAGACGTGTACCTTTGTAGGCTGCACGACTCAAAGCTTTACGCCTCTGCTGGCCCCGTCGACAACGACATTGGACTATTGATGACTGGAAACATGTTGCCTGGTCGGACGAGTCTCGTTTCAAATCGTATCGAGCGGATGGGCGTGTACGGGTATGGAGACAAGTTCATGAATCAATAGACCTTGCATGTCAGCAGAGGATTGTTCAAGCTGGTGGAGGCTCTATAATGGTGTGGGGCGTTTGCAGTTTGAGTGGTATGGGACTGCTGATACGTCTAGATACGACTCTGACAGGTGACACGTACGTAAGCACCCTGTCTGATCACCTGCATCCATTCATGTCCATTGTGCATTTCGACGGACTTGCGCAATTCCAGCAGGACAATGCGACGCCCCACACGTTCAGAACTGCTACAGAGTGGCTCCAGGAACATTCTTCTGAGTTTAAACACTTCCGCTGGCCCCCAGACTCACCAGACATGAACATTACTGACCATATCTGATATGCTTTGTAGCTTGCTGTTCAAAAGAGATCTCCACACCGTCGTACTCTCACGCATTTATGGATAGCCGTGCAGGATTCATGGTATCAGTTCCCTCTAGCACTGCTTCAGACATTAGTCGAGTCCATGCCACGTCGTGTTTCGGCAGTTCTGCGTGCTCCCGGGGGTCCTTCACGATATTAGGCAGGTGTATCAGTTTCTTTGGCTCTTCAGTGTAGCAGTAGACGTAGATAAATTAGCTTCGTAGCAACAAAACTGGCGTTCTGCGTAGCGCGTTTCCTAAATTTCATGCCTACGAAGTTAATAAAACGTTGACGATTAATTTCGTATATTGACAGTCTTTCAGCATGGAAGTTCTGTTAGAATTGACTGATCTTGGCTGTTCTATTTTCCATCAATTTTCTGTCAGCGACAGGGCACCGCAATGTGAGATCGTTAATTGTCATTTGTGAGGGGTTAGCTTGGGTGGCTCACCTACAGCAGCCCGTCTCTCTCGTTCTCTCTCTGTCACGCGCGCGCGCGCGCACACACACACACACACACACACACACACACACACACACACACACGGTACATGTACAGGTGAGAAGAGGTGCCTGTGGTGTGTGGTACAGGGCGTGAACACGGCGGTCGCCGCTGCAGTATTCAGCAGCGGGCGGATGCGCCTTTGGCGGTGGCGGGCCACCTCGTTAGCGCGCGCTGATTAATTTGCGCGACTGCCTGCCGCGCAGAGCCGACAACACAGCGAGGGATCAATCTCCCCTCCTTCCCTTCCCCCCCCCTCTCACCCGCCCCTCCTCCACGGTAGCCAACGATCCCCCACCAGCCCTCTTTTCCCGCTGTGCCACTCTGCAGTGGCGGCAGTCGCGGCCGCTTAATTGGCAATGGCGCAGCCACCGTACTCCCACTTCACCGATCGCCGAGTACAGTGTTCGCTCGTCCCAATTGGCGTCTCATAATTTGCATTTTCACACCGGCGCAAGCATAATCCACTTTACTCAGTTCAAAACAGCAGTTTCATCAGCGTGGGTGTCCGCAGAGATCTATGTAAGAGGGGACAAGAGTTTAAAACTGCCATTTCTGATAATAAAGAACCTGAGACATTCCTTGTCGATTATTAATAAAAATAATCAGCAAAATACCTCTGATTACTATCAGCAACTCCATCGCGCATAAAAATAAATCGTTTCTTGTTCGTCTTAACCGTCTGCTATTACCTCACGACACTTAGAAATCTGTTACTATACATCTATAAGGAGTTAGCTGCCATTTATCACACCAACTATAGATTTTGGGTAAGTCGTCTTGTATCCTCCTACAGTCAGTCAATTTCGACACCTTACCGTACATAACAGTATCATCAGCAAACAACCGCAGATTGCTGCCCACACTGCTCCCCTAATCATTTATACATACAGGGAGTAAAAGCGGTTCTATCACACTTCTCCGGGGCATTCCTGACTATACGCTTGTACGCTTGTCTCTGATGAACACTCGCCGCCGAGGACGAGGTACTGGGTTCTATAACTTAAGAAGTCTTCGAGCCTCTCACGTGTCTGTGAACCTATGCTCGTAACTTCTTTAACAGCCTTCATCGGGGCTCCACGTCAAACGATTTCCGGAAATCTAGAAATATGGAATATGTCTGTTGCCATTCATCCATAGTACGCAGTATGTCCTGTGAGAAAACTGCAAGCTGAGTTTCGCACGAGCGATGCCTTCTGAAACCATGCTGAACCGTGGACATAAGCTTACCGCTCTCAAGAAAATAAGTAAAAATAAAGAAGTATATGCGTACTGACAATATGTTCAAGGATTCTGCAGCAAACCGTTGTTAGGGATGGTAGAGCACTTGCCCGCGAAAGGCAAAGGTCCCGAGTTCGAGTCTCGGTCGGGCACACAGTTTTAATCTGCCAGGAAGTTTCGTTAGGGATATTGGTCTGTAATTTTGCGAGCCCGTTCTTTTGCCCTTTTTATACACACGAGTCACTTGCACTTTTTTCTGCTCGCTTGGGACTCGGCACTGGGCAAGAGATTTGCGATAAATGCAAGTTAAGTAAGGGGTCAAAGCCGTTGAGTATTCTTTGAAAAACAGAATTTGGATTTCATCCGGATCTGGTGACTAATTTGTTCTCAATTCCTTCAGCTGTTTCTCTACGCCAGGGATGCTTCTTGCTATGTTGTCCATACGGGAGTTCGTTTGATGGTCAAACGACGGTACGTTTGAATGATTCTCCTAACTGAACGATTTCTTGAATGTGAAATTTAATTTTTCGTTTTACTATCTTAAACTGCCGCACCAAATTGGACAAAAAGTGGCTGAATGGAAGTCTCAGAGAAACTTAACGATTTTTACATAGGACTACAATTTTCCCGGGTTGTCTGCCAGGTCTTTTGCTAAGGTGTGACAGTGTAGCAGTTGTAATCTTACAGACGCACGTATCTCTATTAACCTTTGCTTATCGCATTTGCGCGATCTCTTTTGAACCGAGAGTGCAACAGTGTCTTCTTCCTCAGCATTTTCCGAATCTCATAATTAAATCATGGTAAGTTTTTCCATGCATAATCCACTTGCTGGACACATATCTCTCCAGGCCATGATTTATAATTTGCTTAAACTTTACTACAATTCCTATACGTCCATCTTACTATAACCAAGCGATGTCAGTTCACTATCTAAGTGAGATGCTAAAAACTGCTTTTCTGCCTTTTCTAGCAGAAACACTCTCCCAGCCTTCTTAACTAATTTATTAACTTTCGTTGGTTGGTTGGTTGGTTGTTTGAGGTTAAAGGGACCAAACAGCAAGGTCATCAGTCCCTTGTTTCAAATAGACTCCATTCTGCTAACGGGACATCTCAGAAAAGTCAGAACAATAAAACGGAAAAAGGGGAAACGTAAAAGGGCAGTCACGTTGTCAATAGTAAAAACAAATGAGGGAAGTTGGCAAGAGAACGAACCCAACACTATGCTGAAGTAGCATAGGCAAGACCACCTGTGACTTGAAAGGTACAACTGCTATAATGCAGAAAGTACGTATGGGAATAGAAAAACTAACCAAGCCTTAAAAAGAAGGGGTAAAAACAGAGCAAAAGGGAAAGAAAAGAGGATTCCGGTCAGGGAGGTGAATCGGGAATCTCTGAACACTGCCTACAGTGGGAGACACCCAAACACTCACCGCCCTGCCCCAACACCAGAGGGAGCTTAAAAACTTTAAAACTGAGAATAAAAACCACTCTCCCGGAGGAAACCTAGAACCAGAGAGACCATCCGGGAATTGTCAGCCAACATCAAGGGTAAAGTGTGGGGGAGTCTGTACTTAGCACGCAGAGCCAAAAGACGGGGGCATTCAACCAAAATGTGGGCCACTGACTGGAAGGCTCCACAACCACATAGCGGGGGTGGCTCATCACGCAAAAGGAAACCATGGGTCAGCCTGGTATGGCCAATGCGGAGACGACACAGTGTGGTCGATTCCTTGCAGGAGAGGCGAAAGGAAGAACGCCATGGGCCTGGATTCACCTTAATGGCACGAAGTTCATTAGACAGTGGAGTAGCCTCCCAAGAATTGGCCCATGACTGTGCAAAGTGGGATTTGATGTGAAGCCGTAAATCCGCTGCAGGAGGGGTTACAGAAAACGGGGGGTAAGTAACTGCTCCCCCAGCCAAACGATCAGCGAGCTCATTACCCGGGATACCCACATGGCCCGGGACCCATAGGAAGTCAATGGAACAAGCAGCACGGTGAAGATCAGCGAGATGGTCATGGATGGCAGAGACCAAGGGATGGCGCGAAAAACACCGGTCAATAGCAAGAAGGCCACTCATCGAGTCCGTACATAACAAAACGCGGTTGTGTTGGGATTGTTTAATAAAGGTAAGGGCCCGGGAAATTGCCATCAATTCCGCAGTAAACACCCCACATGAGGGTGGCAGTAGATGATTTTCCGTTCCAACAAAGGACGTGAAGGCATACCCAACATGATCAGCAGATTTAGAGCCATCAGTGTAAAAAACAACAGCATCCCGAAACTCCCATAAAATTTGGCGGAAAAAGGAACGGAACACCACCGGGGGGATGGAATCTTTCGGACCGCGGCGGAGATCCAGCCGAATTCGAGGCCGAGGAACTAACCAAGGAGGGGTGGAGGGGAGGGAGCGAGGAAGACAGGACAAAGAAGGAAGCCGAAAATCACGGTTAAGAGACGCAAGGCGCAGTCCAACCGGTAAACCCGCCCGAGGGCGGGAGTCAGGCGGGCGACGTCCATGGTCTGGGAATAGGATAGAATAGGAAGGATGAGCGGGAGAAGAACGGATAGTAAGGGCATAAGACACCAGAAGCTGGGATCGCCGAACAGAAAGGGGGGGGGGGATCCCAGCTTCAACCAGGAGACTGTCAACAGGGCTAGTAGGGAAGGCACCGGTGGCCAAACGGATACCACGATGGTGGACCGGATCCAGCACGTGCAGCGTGGAATGAGCAGCTGAACCATAAACTTGACAACCATAGTCCAAACGCGACAGAACTAGAGCACGATAAAGACAGAGGAGGAGGGAACGGTCCGCACCCCAAGAGGAGTGGGCAAGGAAGCGAAGGACATTGAGTTTACGGAAACATCCTACCTTCAGGAATCTGATATGGGGCAGCCAAGTGAGCTTGTGGTCGAAAAGAAGACCTAGGAAACGAAACTGTGGAACCACAGGCAATCTTTGTGCAGCGAGATAGAGCTCTGGATCAGGGTGGACCGTAGTACGGCGACAGAAGTGGACCACCCGCGATTTTAAAGGAGAGAATTGAAACCCGTGTGAGAGGGTCCATGCAGAGGCACGCCGTATAGCCACCTGGAGCTGCCGTTCTGCAGATGGCATCGAGGAGGAACTAACCCAAATGCAGAAATCATCCACATACAGGGCAGGGGCGACCAAGGGACCGACAGAGGCCACAAGTCCATCGATAGCAATGAGGAAAAGAAGGACACTCAAGACAGAACCCTGTGGGATGCCCGTCTCCTGGGTCCGTGGAGAACTAAAAGCAGTACCAACTCGAACTCTGAATGACCGATGGATCAGGAACTGGCGGATAAAAATCGGGAGTGGGCCCCGAAGACCCCACTGATGAAGGGTTAGTAAGATGTGATGGCGCCAGGCCGTGTCATAGGCCTTGCGAAGGTCAAAAAACACTGCAACCAAATGGCGGCGCTGGGAAAAAGCCTGCCGAACTGCGGATTCCAAGCGAAGTAAATGATCGATTGGAGATCGTCCCTCTCGAAAGCCACACTGGTAAGGGGACAATAGATCCCGAGATTCGAGGACCCAAGTGAGCCGACGGGCTACCAGCCGTTCAAGTAACTTACAACCAACATTGGTCAAACTAATTGGCCGATAGCTGTCTACAGATAGGGGGTTCTGACCAGGCTTAAGGACAGGAACCACAATGCTATCCCTCCACTGAGAAGGGAAGTCACCCTGGAGCCAGATACGGTTAAACACCCGAAGAAGATGGTGCCGTTGTGGAGCACTGAGATGTTGAAGCAGCTGGTTATGAATGGAATCTGGGCCAGGGGCCGTATCGTGAGAAGAAGATAGAGCAGAAAGAAATTCCCATTCAGTGAAAGGTTCGTTGTAAGATTCTGACTCACAAGTGGTGAAACATAAGGTGACAGCTTCAGCCTGCTGTTTTTGATGAAGGAAATCAGCTGGATAGGAGGCCGACGCTGATGCCACTGCAAAATGGGTCGCAAGATGTTCTGCGAGAACTAATGGGTCCGTACAAATGCCATCTGGGAGGTGAAGGCCTGGGAGGGTGGACTGCCGATGGCAACCTTGGAGAGAGCGAAGTGTAGCCCATACCCGTGACAGAGGGACAGTGGAACCAAGGGAAGAAACGAATCGTTCCCAACATGTCCGCTTGCTCTGTTTGATTAAATAACGGGCTTTAGCGCGAAGGCGCTTAAAGGTAGAAAGGCTGGCTACAGATGGGTGCCTCTTAAAGTGTTGCAAAGCTCGACGGCGATCACGGATGGCAATGGCAATGGCCGTACTCCACCACGGGACTTGCCGACGACGAAATTGTCCAGATGAGCGCGGGACAGCAAGGTTAGCAGCGCGAACAATCGCGTCAGACACGTCACGTAGGACGTCATCAATACAACCCGACAAAGAGGGAGAAAACTCGACCTGTGCAGTATATAGAGGCCAATCGGCGCGGTGGAAAGACCAACGAGGTAACCTCTCCATCGGGGAGCGGGAAGGGAGCGTGATAATCAACGGGAAATGGTCACTATCACAAAGGTCGTCGTGTGGCGACCAGTGTAATGAAGGGAGGAGAGAGGGAGAAGAAAGAGAAAGATCAATGGCAGAAAAGGTACCATGACCAGCACTGAAATGAGTAGGGGAGCCATCATTAAGAAGGCACAGGTCGTGGTCTGCAATAAATTGGTCTATAAGAAGACCTCGTCTAGATGGAAAGGCACTGCCCCACAAAGGATGATGAGCATTAAAATCCCCAAGGAGGAGGAAGGGAGGAGGAAGTTGCTGAAGAAGGGTGGTTAAGGCAGCAGGTGTAAGAGTCCTGTCAGGAGGGAGATAAAGATTGCATACTGTGACTGCAGAGTCTAAGTGGACCCTAACAGCAACCGCTTCCAATGTAGTTTGGAGAGGAATCCACGCGCTAGCAATGTCTGTACGGACCAACGTACAAACGCCACCAGAAGCCCGCAAGGGTCCGACCCGATTTCGACAGAAAACACGGAACCCACGGAGGGTCGGTGAGTGAGCATCAGTAAAATGAGATTCCTGGAGAACCACACAAGCTGCTGAGTAGGACGAAAGAAGGGATTTCAATTCCGGAAGGTGACGATAGTAGCCATTACAATTCCATTGGAGAACCACAGAACGATGGTTTAAATGAGGGCTGAACACGCTAAATCCAGTCACACCGCCGGGTCCCCACCCGTCACCGACAAGGAGGGGGCGACATCCATAAACGACAGGTCAGAATCCGGTTGTGAAGTCGGGGAAGGGACCTCCGGTGACACCAGAGGCTCTTTGTCCCGGGACTTATGTTTCTTCTTCTTTTCAGGCTGAGATCGAGGAGGGCTGTGTGGCATAATGGAGCCAGCTGCAGCAAGATCAGGAACAGAAAGAGACCGGGCGACCTGGGGGCCGATAGACCGCGGCTCTCGCGGTCGCCGCGCTGCAGCAGACCTTTGACCTGGAAGGTGCTGGGAAGGGGCATCCCGGGAGAGGCGCCCTTGACCGGCAGACGCCGAAGGAGTGGGACACTTCTCCGGCTGGGGAGGGGGAGCAGCGCCCAGAGGAGAAGGTGTGGGAGCCGCAGGGGAGGGGGGAAGGAGAGGGGTCCGGGATGGGGGTAAGGAAGGGGGAGGAAGGGATGAAGATGTAACCAAGGCGTAACTAGATGTCATGGACACAGGGTGCAATCGTGCATATTTCTTACGGGCCTCTGTGTAGCTTAAACGAGCAAGGGACTTATACTCCTGTATCTTTATTTCTTTCTTATAGACTGGGCAATCTGCTGAACGTGGAGAATGACTACCATGACAATTTACACATACAGGAGGGGGAACACAGGGAGTCCCCTCATGGAGTGGACGTCCACAGTCACCACTGAGAGGGTCCTGGGCACAGCGAGAAGACATGTGGCCAAAACGCAAGCACTTAAAACACCGCATAGGAGGTGGGATGTACGGCTTCACATCACAGCGATAGACCATAATCTTAACTTTCTCAGGAAGGGTATCCCCTTCAAAGGCCAGGATAAAGGCACCAGTATCAATACGATTATCTTTAGGACCCTTCTGAACACGCCGAACAAAGTGAACACCCCGCCGTCCGAGATTGTCCCGAAGTTCCTCATCAGTTTGAAGGATGAGGTCTCTGTGAAAAATCACACCTTGTACCATATTTAGAGACTGGTGAGGGGTAATGGACACGGGAATTGTGCCAAGATGGGTACAGGCACGATGGGCCGCAGATTGGGCAGCCGAAGCAGTTTTTATCAGCAACGAACCCGACCGCATCTTGCTCAGGGAGTCCACTTCGCCGAACTTGTCTTCAATGTGTTCCACAAAGAATAAAGGTTTGACACTGGTGAAAGTATCTCCATCAGTCCTGGTGCAAACTAGATAACGGGGGAAAGGTTTTGCCCCTAGACGGGCCTGACCCTCCTCCCAGGGGGTAGCCACGGAAGGGAAGGCCGAAGGGGCAAGAGAAGCAGCACTTGAGGAATCAGTACCACGCAGAGAGACGGCCGCAGAAGAGCGGCCAGAGTTTTGGACCCGTATGCGTTTCATCTGCATAGCGTCCGCCCTGATACCACCCACTCCGATCAGGGGCTCTCCTCACGGGCGCCACCCAGCCACAGCAAGGGCCGTCTGGCACGGCGGCCATTGCCGGGAGTTCCGATGCTCCAGGATGACGAGCAACCACTCCAAGGCATGCATGAGGAGGTCACAGCTCAGGTATCAGAAGTGTGATCCCTGTGTGTTCAGGGGGCTCAACCAAAAGGGTATATAGCGACCCCACCACACGGGCTGGCTACCGTGCTGGCTATGCACCCTAGCATCAGACAACGACGTAAAAGAAAAGGTGGAATGTACTAGGAGGGCACACATCGGAGACACTAGGTAAGGTGCTCTTCCCCAAATGGCTCACACTACGGAAGAGAAATTTTGGAATGGAGGTCAAACCCCAGAGGGGGACCAAGGAATGCCAAAAGGAGGAGATGATTACGCAACAAAGCCGGAGTGTAAAGCCAACAGAACCAGGAGGAAAGCGGGGGCCAACATAAGCAAGGACACCAATAGAGGGAGAGGAGAGGGCGAGGGGAAAGGGGTATGGAGGGGAAAGGAGGGGAAGGGAAAGGAAATGCAGCCCGGGAGAGAAAGAAGGCTGCAATGGCTCGGGGCCCCGTGCTCGCCACGCACGTATCCACAAAAGAGTTGTGGACCCCCTGGGGGGTATTAACTTTCGTAACCGTGGTTGCTACAATGACATTGTGATAGCTAATCCCCGTTTCTGCAGCGACGTTGTCGATAAGGTTTGGCCTATTTTTAGCTACAAGGTGTAAGATATTTTCATTGTTTATGGACTGCCGAGCTAGCTGCGCAAGACAGTTTTAGAAAATGTGTTCAAAAATAGTTTGCATGAATGTCTGTCTGTACCTCTTGCAAGAATCCATAAACAACCCAGTATATACTCGGTAGGTTAAAGTCGCCTCCAACTAATAATGCATGATCTGGGTATTTTCTTTGAATAACTCTAGAATTGTCACTGCCGAATGGGGTGGTCGGTAGAAACATTCAACAATTAACATGGTTTTACCTAGACCGGTTATATGCGACCAAATAACACCACTGTTATACTTAACTGCGATCTCAGTAGACACAATATTTTCGTCGACGGTAGTGAATACTCACCCTCCTATGGCTTCTAATCTGTCTTTCCGGTATACGTTCCATGACTCGGTAAATATCTCAGAGCTTTCCACTTTGGGTTTCAGCCAGTTCTCGATCCCGAGAATAATCTAAGTACGAGAACTTTCCTGGAGGGCGGTAAATTCGGGAACTTTGATACGAATATTTCCGACAGTTTACTGATAAAATTTTGACAGTCGGAGTGTCTTTACTCTAAATGTTGTCTGACTTCTCTTGCAGCGTGCCGGCCGCGGTGGCCGAGCGGTTCTAGGCGTTTCAGTCCGGAACCTCGCGACCGCTACGGTCGCAGGTTCGAACCCTGCCTCGGGCATGGATGTGTGTGATGTCCTTAGGTTAGTTAGGTTAAAGTAGTTCTAAGTACTAGGGGACTGATGACCTCAGATGTTAAGTCCCATAGTGCTCAGAGCCATCTGAACCATTTTTTTTTTCTTGCAGCGTATCGACTGGCGAGTGTTCATCAGAGTAACTCCGATTATCACGTGGCCTAAAAGAAACCGCACTTGTACTCGACAAGTACTTTTCTACCCGAATACCTGTTTCTTTTGTGTAGTGCAACACTGACCTATCAAGGGGAGTCCTACAAATTCCCAACTGATAATGCAGGTCTAGAAATCTGCAGCCAAGAACGTGACAAAATCGACGAATCCTTTGAACGGGATCCTTCACTCTGCTCCAAAACAAAGGACCCTGATCAACTCTGGGAAGAATACTGCAAACTGCGAGTTCTGCTTGCACTCCACGCTCGAAGACAGCAGCCTTCAACACTTCTGCCAGCCGCCTTTATTAACGGAAAATGGCCACGGAATCCACGCAACAGGCGACGTTGGTGTCGACGTGAGCCGCAACTTGCGGATGACTGCACCCTGCACGCTCGATAGCCGCAGGCAAGGCTGCCTCCACATCTCAGTGAGGCCCCTTGGCTGATATACCGAGTGCAAATTGGCTTTCTTTCCTGCCTTGAACGCTACCTGCCTACGGGCCTCCATAACGCAACTCACGCTGGAAGGAGCGGCCATCTGCTCACTCAGAGGATGAATGTGCAAGGCAGAGACCAGTCTCCACACTGGCCGTCCACCTCAAGCGACACGAACGCGCTACCACCCGCCAGTCACTCTGCTGTGAAGGCGGATCCACCGCGTCGGGTAGACTATTAGGTGCCTCAGGAACAGAACCCGTGGGTGAAACAAGCGCCACCTGAGGTGTCCCAGCGACACGCCACATTCTCCTCCACTGCTACACCCCGAGGCAGCAGCCTGAAGGTGACTAGCGGTAGCCAAATGCGCATTCATCTGTTCGCGACCTGCTGCCAGCTCCTCCTGCGTCCGCACACCGCATGCACACATCCTTATTGTACAGAACTCGTCGCTGGTTTACTATTTTAGGCATGAAAACACTATTTGAATATTTGTTTTGTTGTGACTACCTTCGGAAAGTACATTCCTCTCAAAGAAAGGGTTTGCAATTTGGCCTGACTTTATGCGGTTTTGTGGCTAGATAGCAGCGTAATTGGAAAACTTGTTGCTTTATTCCAAGAGTGAATATTTCTTATTTTCAGGTACTACAACAGATAGGGATATTAAGTGCTCCAGCTACAGGAATGTAGATGGAATAAATTGAATTACATTCTGATTCGGATCACAGCTTGTAACACCTATTTTTGACCTATTTTGTATCTGTATTGATATTTCTATGTCAATTTGTAGTATTGCTTATGTATAATGTTGTATCTGTCATGGAAATTATTTGACTTTGTATACGTTTCTGTTATGTGAATTTAAATAACTACTAAAATGATTGTTATGTAATGTACTACAAATGACTTGGTCCATAATTAGGGAACGTAGGGTTAAATGTAAAAGATGTAGGGAAGCCCCGCTGCTACGGAAGTTGCCTGGCGGAGTGGAAAAGCTGTAGTTGTCGCGCAAGTGGCAACTAGTCCTTTGTGACGAGTAAGGAGTCTGGGCTAAGCAGTGCTGTGGGTAACACCTCGCTAGCAGCAGAGGATCATAGTGGCTTATATTCCTGGAGTTTTGAGGCCAAAAGAGCTTAAGCGCAGTATTTATGGACCTCGGATGCTGAATTTAGTTATACCATTATCATGGCATGGTTTTTGGCCCTATAAAAATATTATTTCGACGCCAAGAAGATCAGTAATAGGGCGACGCCAACAGTACTGCCATGACTGCATAGCCATCAGGTTAAAAGCCACTGCAAATTGCGCCACCAGTGCCACCGGCCTTCCACTAAATTGTTTTGTATTTTTCACTCTGTAAATAGACCAGGCATTTGTGAAATTTTCTTAATTTTAATAATAATCGTGGTGTTAGTAAAACTCCATCTTACACCCCTGATTATCCCAAATCACACACCTGGACAAGATTCCGATCCTAGTGAATTTATTTCCGAGTGTCCTACTTTATTACGAGAAAGTGGCTGAACTTGAATTTAACGTTGTGTTGTCATTTGCACAATTAATTGTAATTTTGAGTAGGTCAAAAGACTGCTTATGAAAGCACATTTGTTATTTAAAGAGCTATAGTTTGTTGTACTTTATTCAACTAATAATTAATGATAAGAATACCTTTTCTATATGTACTGGTGTAGTTTTATTAATGAGCATGGTTTTTCAAACCAGGAAGTTTAAGGGTCCTCATGTACCAACCTAGTTAATTAGTGAAATAATGCAAAGGTTCCTTCAGAGCCAGTGTAGTTAGATTTGCATTCTATTTAGGTGCTTCAAACCGAGTTTAAGAAAGAACTGTTTACTTTGTTACCTATTCTAGTGCAAGTTGGTTAATGCACAGGCATAGAGACAATGTATTAGACAATGAATTTATAGTCATACAATGAAGGCTTTCACGACCGGATGGTACTGTCAGTCGGCAGGACTCAGCAGGACCAGCCCTACCTCTGAAGATGTCCAACGTAGTATTGGTCGAAACGTTAGGAATAGAAGAATTCCATGGACCACGGCCATATAACCCGGAAGAATTATCAACAACAATTAATTTATAGATTATGATCATTAGTAGACCCCCCCTGATTTAAATGCAGAATCATTTCAAGCTTTTCCCTGTTCAGTATTTCTGCTAGTTTCATGGATGTCGGTATTTGGTTTTACAAACCGTTGCACCGAGTTCATTTAACGTAAGTTGAGAGGCGTATGATGCGGTTTACTATCTCACTGGTCATTTGCTTATCTGAGATACTAGTTAGTAGCACATTTACCTGCAAGGTTAGGTTACTGTGTTGTAGTGTGAGCATGTACAAGGAAAGATATTAGTGTGTGCGTCAAGGAAGGTTAGGTTAGCCTTAGCACTGCCATCTGCTTTATCATTATGCTTGACACAAGAATGCCTAATTAGGCTGGCGACCTGTCTTATTATGTAATGTTACAATTTGCTTTTGTGCTGGGAGAACGTCTGTTCTAGACTCACTGGTTACTATTGTTTAGACTATTGGAGTGTTGCGGAAACGAATCCCAGTTTGATTGCTCTGTTTTCATTAGGTCACGCCTTAAAAATTCCTCGCAGAGGTGTAACGTTAGTATCGATTGCCGTTCAAGGTGGTCGATGATAGCGTTACATGCTAGCCAGTTTCGGTTGGAGAAGGGACAATAAAAGTGGAAGATGACTTACGTAATCACGAGCAACAGTGGACCCAGAAAAGAACCTTATGGTGCACCATGGTTCAAATGGCTCTTAGCACTATGGGACTTAACATCTGAGGTCATCAGTCCCATAGAGCTTAGATCTACTTAAACCTGACTAACCTAAAGACATCACACACACCCATGCCCGAGGCAGGATTCGAACCTGCGACCGTAGCAGTCGCGCGGTTCCGGACTGAAGTGCCTGGAACCGCTCGGCCCCAGCGGCCGGCTGGTGCACCATGTCTGATTGCTTCAGATTGTCCCTGATGCAACGTGGCTGACATGAAACTGATATACTTTGCTGCCACCGGGAGAAAGTCTTTTGAGGATACCTAACAACAAAGTATACGGAAATTCACTTGTTTGAGCATCTACGGCGGCAGTTGCCGTTTGCATAGTTGGACAGACGTTTTGCCCTGCTTAGTGTCAAATCGCCCATGGCCTCACTATCTTTAGGAGCTTCCATGGTCGGGAGTTGAGTGTTCACGGCCGGCGCAGTTGTTGCTACTTGCTAATGAGCAGTAAACAGTTTGGCGGCGGCTGACTCGGCAGTCGGCCACCACGGGATTTATCGTCTGCGGCCAGTCCAACGCCGGCCGGCCGCCGCCCCCCCCCCCCCCCCCCCCCGCCCCCGCCGTTTCCACTTACTGGCGGCTTAATTAGTTCTGTTGTTTCTCGCTGATAACAATTACTGAAATCGGGGCGGGGAGCACGCTTGCTTGTTGCACATTTGAGCGCAATTTTGGCAAACTACAAACCCCACCGAAATTAGCACCACGCATCCTGAAGTTTGGACAGTCGCTCTGACCTCGTCGTTCGCAAACGATACAGGACAACGGGCGGAATTACAGGTGCAGTTAATAGGATGAGAGGCAGCATTCTCTCGATACTGTTTATCAAAAACAAATGCTGACGATGTGTATGTTGTGTGATCATTAATGAATGCAATACGGTGCTGTAAATCAAAGAGAGACGTACTTGCGAAGAAGGTGGGAAACATAGTTTTGTGGGGAGAGAGAGGGGGGGGGGGGGAGGATTGACAATTGGAAAATGCTAAAAATTCAAAATTGTTGTATGGGACTTGCTTCAAATGGCTCTGAGCACTAAGGGACTTAACTTCTGAGGTCATCAGTCCCCTAGAACTTAGAACTACTTAAACCTAACTAACCTAAGGACATCACAAACATCAATGCCCGAGGCAGGATTCGAACCTGCGATCGTAGCGGTCGCGAGGTTCCAGACTGCAGCGCCTAGAACCGCTCGGCCACCCCGGCCGGCGTTGTATGGGACTGACAGAACTGTTTTCTTACTGCAAGATGATGGGGATTAATGTCTTAGTGTACAAGGCAAAATGTCCGCTGGCGAGATAATACTAGATGATGGACGAAATAATGGAAGCACCAAAGCCGCGCGGGTCTAGCCGAGCGGTCCAAGGCGCTGCAGTCATGGACTGTGCGGCTGGTCCCGGGGGAGGTTCGAGTCCTGCCTCGGGCATGGGTGTGTGTGTGTGTGTGTGTGTGTGTGTGTGTGTGTGTGTGTGTGTGTGTGTGTGTGTGTGTGTGTGTGTGTGTGTGTGTTTGTCCTTAGGATAATTTAGGTTAAGTAGTGTGTAAGCTTAAGGACTGATGATCTTAGCAGTTAAGTCCCATAAGATTTCATACACATTTGAACATTTTTTGGAAGCACCAAAAACACAACATTTACCACACCTGATGCGTTACAGGAAATTCATTGACATTCAAAACAGCTTCTAGTCGTCTCGAATGGGTAAATACAGGCCTAGTAGGGTTTCCAAGGGAATCACACCATTTCTTCTGCAAAACAGTGGTACGTTCAGGTAATTATGATGGTGGTCGATAGCGATCTCGCATCCATCTCCGCAGAATAGTCCACCAAGTCCCAGCAACACTGACTGGCTGCGGGAGATGCGACAATACATCCTCGTGCTCACAAAACCAGTCCTGGACGGAGCGAGTTGAGTGAACAGGGGCTCGGTCGTCTTGAAAGACAGCGTCAGCATTGGGGAACAAATGGAACGGAGCTGATCAGCCCAAACGGTCACATAATGCGTCCTTGCAGAGTAACGATGAAATACCACGTTGTTGTTGTTGTGGTCTTCAGTCCTGAGACTGGTCTGATGCAGCTCTCCATGCTACTCTATCCTGTGCAAGCTTTTTCATCTCCCAGTACCTACTGCAACCTACATCCTTCTGAATCTGCTTAGTGTATTCATCTCTTGGTCTCCCTCTACGATTTTTACCCTCCACGCTGCCCTCCAATACTAAATTGGTGATCCCTTGATGCCTCAGAACATGTCCTACCAACCGATCCCTTCTTCTGGTCAAGTTGTGCCACAAACTTCTCTTCTCCCCAATCCTGTTCAATACTTCCTCATTAGTTATGTGATCTACCCATCTAATCTTCAGCATTCTTCTGTAGCACCACATTTCGAAAGCTTCTATTCTCTTCTTGTCCAAACTATTTATCGTCCACGTTTCACTTCCATACATGGCTACACTCCATACAAATACTTTCAGAAACGACTTCCTGACACTTAAATCAATACTGGATGTTAACAAATTTCTCTTCTTCAGAAACGCTTTCCTTGCCATTGCCAGCCTACATTTTATATCCTCTCTACTTCGACCATCATCAGTTATTTTGCTCCCCAAATAGCAAAACTCCTTTACTACTTTAAGTGCCTCATTTCCTAATCTAATTCCCTCAGCATCACCCGACTTAATTAGACTACATTCCATTATCCTTGTTTTGCTTTTGTTGATGTTCATCTTATATCCTCCTTTCAAGACACTGTCCATTCCATTCAACTGCTCTTCCAAGTCCTTTGCTGTCTCTGACAGAATTACAATGTCATCGGCGAACCTCAAAGTTTTTATTTCTTCTCCATGAATTTTAATACCTACTCCGAATTTTTCTTTTGTTTCCTTTACTGCTTGCTCAATATACAGATTGAACAACATCGGGGAGAGGCTACAACCCTGTCTTACTCCCTTCCCAACCACTGCTTCCCTTTCATGTCCCTCGACTCTTATAACTGCCATCTGGTTTCTGTACAAATTGTAAATAGCCTTTCGCTCCCTGTATTTTACCCCTGCCACCTTTAGAATTTGAAAGAGAGTATTCCAGTCAACATTGTCAAAAGCTTTCTCTAAGTCTACAAATGCTAGAAACGTAGGTTTGCCTTTCCTTAATCTTTCTTCTAAGATAAGTCGTAAGGTCAGTATTGCCTCACGTGTTCCAGTGTTTCTACGGAATCCAAACTGATCTTCCCCGAGGTTGCCTTCTACTAGTTTTTCCATTCGTCTGTAAAGAATTCGTGTTAGTATTTTGCAGCTGTGACTTATTAAGCTGATAGTTCGGTAATTTTCACATCTGTCAACACCTGCTTTCTTTGGGATTGGAATTATTATATTCTTCTTGAAGTCTGAGGGTATTTCGCCTGTTTCATACATCTTGCTCACCAGATGGTAGAGTTTTGTCAGGACTGGCTCTCCCAAGGCCACGTATGGCAGCCCAAATCATCACCAAATCCCCAACTTGTTTCGCTTGGGACGTAAACTCGGCCAGGAGTTGGAACATGGTGCAAGAAGGCTCAACCGATCAAATGACTTTCTTCCAATGCTGCATAGTCCAGGTTTTGTGGCTTCGGTACATTTGTCCTTTTACTGACGTTTGCATCACTAATGAGTGGTTTTGGGTTAATTCCAGTTCACCTTGTAGTTCCGGCTTGCCGGCCGCGGTGGTCTAGCGGTTCTGGCGCTGCAGTCCGGAACCGCGGGACTGCTACGGTCGCAGGTTCGAATCCTGCCTCGGGCATGGGTGTGTGTGATGTCCTTAGGTTAGTTAGGTTTAAGTAGTTGTAAGCTCTAGGGGACTTATGACCCAAGATGTTGAGTCCCATAGTGCTCAGAGCCATTTGAACCATTTTGAAGTTCCGGCTTATGGAGCTCCCTTCTTGTTGTTTTGGTGCTGACAGGATTCGCGAGTACGGCATTCAGTTCTGCAGTGACATAAGCACCTGTCGTCGCCTCAGTTTTTGTCACCTATTCAATGGCCGTTTATCACGATCACTCGCCACACACTTTTGTCTTCGTTGTGACTTAGCAAGTGATGTTTTTCCGTTTTCGCTGTATATCGTATAAATCTCCGATACGGTGCCTCCTGAAACACAAAAAAATTCGGCTACTTTGGTTACAGAAACCTCCACCACGCGAGCACCAACAATATGCCCGCGTTCTAATTTACTTAGCTCCGACGTAATGCACTGATAACTGTAGAGAACACCTTGCTGACGAAGACTGGCACTTGCAGCGTATTGAGGGATATTGGACAGGTGCCGTTCCTAGCCAGATACAACAGAGCAACCTGCGGGTTTGGTTAATATCTGCAATTACGTTCAGTCGTGCATTTCTCGCAGCGTTTCCATATGTTTGTCCAGCCCCTGTAATTGCTAATATTTACTGAAAGTGACTGCAAGTGACTTTGCGAGGAAATGAAAAAGGATAATTTATGTAATGGGCAACAGGTAAAAGATTTATGTTTCATATGTAACAAATGTTGTCGATGCTGTGTTTATAGGTATGAATAAAGCGGCGTTTAGCCGTGAACTAGGAACATACACTCTCCTGAAAAAAAACTTGCTACCTCACGCCTTAACCAAACCACATAAAAACGAAGTGAAGATGGCGGAAGTAAGTAGTCTGACATCTTAAAAACCTGAATTCTTCACAAACTCATCTTGTTAGAGCAAAGGGTTCGTTACGGAATGACACTGAAACTAGGAAATTGCAACTGAAAGAATGCTACAAAACACTGAATGTAGTGTCATAGATCGACACCACCCCCTCCAACGTCTCAGAGTCTGCAACCGAAACGCACACTTCCGACAGACAATGACAGCGACAGCGGTCGCGCGGGCACCTGGCGGATCCAATGATGCGTGCCCGCTGAGGCACCCCTCAGTAGCTCCGATTACGCGCGCCCTCTGCAACCTCGATATGGGGTGGCCGGTGGCAACTACAGGGCCCATTCTCAGTCGCAATCTTCGACAGTCTTCAGTCTCAGTGTGCCTTAGTTCGTTCGTGTATCAGTAGCGCAGGCCTCACACTGCATGAGGCTCGTCAATTTACTTCTTTAAATATCTGGAGTTTACTGGTATTTGTTCTTTTGCAAAGTTTTTCCGCAACCCTTGGAGAAAGCTACAAGATAAATAAAACTTCTATTTACTGTATTTACGTGTTCACTAATCACTGCTGTCCAGCTTCCCTACGATGACAGCTGCTGCATCTCCCCTTACCGTTGTGTGCGACATAGTACACAGCACTATATTTGTATGAAAACAGACTTTCTTCTATGCTACAGTTTATCTGTCCGAGAGTAACTAAATATTGTTTTAGGTCTGATGGTTAGTACTAGTTTTACGTTCAGTCAACATAATCATATAAATTCAGTAATTGTGTCCCCGTTTATTCTTCTGAGACTTTCACGTCTTCATAAATGGTTACAGAGGGATGACGCTATGCAGAGTGGAGATAATGGGGATTAGCTGGTGTATTTATTTCTGCATTGCCTGTTTGTTTCTGCCGCCATGGAGGATGGAATAGGTGCGCCTGTCACATGTTTGTGAGGTCGCCAAATCTTGATCTGACCAATGTCCTGTCAGTCAGTCTCAGTATAGGCAAGACACAAGATACATTAGCACGTTCAATCTCGGCCACACGGTTGTTGTCGGAACATGGAAGACCGTGGAGGGACTATGCTTTTTAAGTGTCATCGTATCAACAATATACCTGAAGAATCTCGAGACGGAGTCTGCCTCACTGACTGATGGGTGGTGGCAGGAAAAGCGTGAGGCAGCCCTACACAGCCAACAATACAAAATCCTGATTAACAAACTGACACCGTGACGATACGTGATAAAGGCCAAAGAAAAAGAGCGTGATGAATTGTCTTACAATTTCCCTTGTGGTACCCCCGAAGTTACTTTTACGTCTGGAGATTTCTCTTCATTGAGAATTCTATGATGTGTACCTTCCAAAAGCCAAGTAACACTGCATCAACCTGGTGCCGCTATCGACTACTTCCTGGTTGTCGTGGACGAACAGAGCGGGCTAGGTTTCTGGAAACGATATTGATTCCTACCCATGAGATTCTCGCTCTCCAGAAATGTCGCAACATGTGGGCATAAAACATGTTCCAAAACTCTACAACAGACCGAGGTCAGAGATATTCTGTGCGTTTGTTCGACTACTCTTCTCGAAAAAAAAGGAATGGCCTGCGCTTTTTTCCCAGTCACCAGGAACGATGTCATCCTTCAGCGATCTATGCTGATAGAACAGGAACAAATTCTTTCGTATACTCTATGCAAAATTTTGGTGATATCCCAGCAGGCCCGGTGGCCTTTCCCTTGAGGGATTTCAGGCGTCATATTTTGCTTTCCAATAAGGTACGGATCTATGGAGACATTCACATGTGAGGGAGGGGGGGGGGGGTGTTTACATGGGATGAAACGGATCTCTCGACGCGGCTCTCACCGGCCAACGACACGAGATTCTCCTTTCCGATCATTTGCATCTGTTTGTGCGCCTAGGGCATCCTGTCAGCCATTCCCCTCCACCCCTGCTATTGAAAAACGTGAAATCAAGGGATGTGTTAACTCATGATAAAGTTCACATTTAGAACGTTTGGCTTACAGATGACAAGCTACCAGCACAGAACACCATGTGAAAGGTACTGTAAAACCATATAAAGTGAGATCAAGGTGATACAGACAAGAGGGAGATTGAGTCAATAATTAAATCATTGAAGAGAAAGGACTCTCATGGTTATGATGGAGTGTCTAGCAGAATATTTAAGTACTGTGCTGCACATGTTAGCTCTGTATTTAGCGACATCTGTAATTTTTCCTTGAAGAATGGTCAGTTTCCTGAGCGATTGAAGAACTCAGTAGTAAAGCCGCTTTATAAAAAGGGAGAAAGGGATGATGTAGATAATTTTAGACCTATTTCTATGCCATCAGTGTTTGCTAAAGTTATCGAAAAGGCTGTGTATGTAAGGATAATTGATCATTTTATATCATACGATTTACTATCAAATGTACAGTTCAGCTTTAGAAGTCATTTAACAACTGAAAATGCTATATTCTCTTTTCTCTGTAAGGTACTGGTTGGGCTAAACAAGAAGGCGTATTTTTTGATTTAACTAAGGCATTTGATTGTGTTGATCACAAAATATTGCTCCAGAAGTTGGACCATTACGGAATTCGAGGAGTAGCTCACAATTGGTTCACCTCTTACTTTAGCAACAGGCAGCAAAAAGGTCATTATTCACAATGTTGATAACGGCTGTGATGTGGGATCTGAGTGGGGTACTGTCAAGTGGGGGGGGGGGGGGGGGGGGTGCCCCAGGGATCAATGTTGGGGCTACTCCCGTTCCTTATTTATATAAATGATATGCCCTCTAGTATTACTGGTAACTCTAAAATATTTCTGTTTGCTGATGACACTAGCTTGGTAGTAAAGGATGTTGTGTGCAACATTGGCTCGGTTTCAAATAGTGCAGTTCATGACCTCAGTTCATGGCTTGTAGAAAATAAACTAGCATTAAATCACGGTCAGAAAGAGTTTTTACAGTTTCTAACACACAATTCAACAAAACCCGACGTTTTAATTTCACAGAACGGGCATACGATTAGTGAAACTGAACAGTTCAAAATTCTAGGTGTTCAGATAGATAGTAAGCTGTCGTGGAAAGCCCTCGTTCAGGATCTTCTTCAAAAACTTCATGCTGCCATTTTTACTATTCGAACGGTATCAGAAGTGAGTAATACTTCGACACGAAAATTAGCCTACTTTGCTTATTTTCATTCGCTTACGTCGTATGGTATTATATCTTGGGGTAACTCTTCCCATTCTACAAGAATATTTTTGGCTCAGAAACGGGCCGTTCGGGCAATAAGTGGTGTGAGTTCACGAACCTCTTGTCGACCTCTGTTCACGAGTCTGGGTATTTTGACATTGGCCTCTCAATATGTATATTCCTTATTGTCGTTTCTTGTTACCAACATTAGTTTATTCCCAAGAATAAGCAGCTTTCACTCGGTTAATACTCGGCAGAAATCAAACCTGAATTTGGATCAGACTTCCTGAACTCTTGTGCAAAAGGGTGTGCAGTATACTGCTGCATCCATTTTCAATAAGCTGCCACACGTATTCAAAAATCTTAGCAGTAATCCACGCGCTTTCAAATAGAAACTGAAGAGTTTCCTCATGGATCACTCCTTCTGTTCTATCGAGGAGTTCCTTCAAAAGTTAAGCTGATTCTTATTGTATTGCTGATAGCGTTTACTTAAACTTATGGACTGACTTTTTTCAGGTTCATGAACATTTATTTTTATCTGTTATTACTTTTATGTTGTAATTTCATGTACTGAGACGTTCCATGACCTTGGAGATTTGCTCCTCAATTTGGTCCTACGGAACTTGACGTGTAAATAAAAGTAAATAAATAACAGAAACGAAGAAAAACTGTCTTTAGGCCTAATTTGTTAGTTTAGTTGTAACCTAAGAATGTTCACTTTTTACCGTCGTTCAATAAACAAAACCGACAGATGATGGCATAGAGGTGCCGAAACATGTTTGGGAAAAAAACAAAAACAAAAAAAAAACAGTGTTTTGCATATAATACGGAACCTATGTCCAATAATTCTTAATATATTGTTCAACGGTTAATAAATAAAACACACGGAAGGTGGAGAAACTTCTCCAAAACATGTATGGGTGGTAATACAATAAAAATTGTGTTTGTTAAAGGCAGAACATTTCCCTTTTACATATCAGGAAGCAACCGCTGACAAGGAAAGAGCTTCTATCACACAATGATTGTCCATTACATATGTTTGACCTTCACTGTTCAAATGTTCAAATGTGTGTGAAATCTTTTGGGACTTAACTGCTAAGGTCATCAGACCCTAAGCTTACACACTACTTAATCTAAATTATCCTAAGGACAAACACACACACCCAAGCCCCAGGGAGGGCTCGAACCTCCGCCGGGACCAGCCGCACGGTCTTTGACTGCAGCGCCTAAGACCGCTCGGCTAATCCCGCGCGGCTGACCTTTACTGATGTTCGCCTTATTCTCTGTCCGCCCCGATAGCTGAGCGGTCAGCGTGACGGATTGCCATCCTACGGGCCCGGGTTCGATTCCCGGCTGGGTCGGGGATTTTCTCCACTCAGGGACTGGGTGTTCTGCTGTCTTCATCATCATTTCATCGCCATCCGGCGCGCAGGTCGCCCAGTATGGTGTCGAATGTAAAGAGACCTGCACCAAGGCAGCCAGACCTGTCCCGCAAGGAGCCTCCCGGCCAATGACGCCAAACGCCCATTTCCTTTTACGTTACTCTCTGTCGTCAACCTCATTTAAAACCTATACTCCACCTGCCACAGTACCAGCAGCGTGCAGAGTGACGCTGGCCTTCTACCAGGGATACTGGTCCCCGAGTAACGCCGGAGACGACAACCCGCATCGGCCTCGCTCAAGACTGCGTCATTGCCTGCCTTTTACCGGGCAATCTCGAAACAGCGGTAGCGCCAGCCCCAGCGCGGCAGGGTGCGAATCTCGCAGCCGGGATGAGGGTCGCCGTCAGTGCCACGTAGAGGTGGCTCGCCTGCCAATTACTTGAGACGGGCAGGGCCATCTGGATGCGAGCTCTCGTTACAGGCCACCCGCCGCACGTCCTCCCAGCGCCCTCTGATTACTCCCGCTGCCGCTGCTGCTGGGCTGACGACGGCAATTTTCCGCGCTGCCGCTCTGCTCGCCCAGCCAGTAACAGGCTGGGCCTGGCCGGGGCCGACCGACACTTGTAGAGCGTCCCCTCGTTACTACGAGGCGGCGGGCCAGCTCAGCCCAGCTTAGCTCTCCCCTGCTACCGGCAGGACGCCAAAGGGCAGCGTTCGATTATTGATAGCACATCCAGAGTCTGCGTTGGAGACTTATACCGAGTCTCGTACTGCTTTTACTACACTGGCGTACAAAACTTACGGCGCAACGACAGGTTGACGGACGAAAATATTACCCAAATTCAGGATTTTTTTCCTCTGTAATCTACATCTAGATCTACATGATTACTCTGCAATTCACATTTAAGTGCTTCGCAGAGGGTTCATCGAACCACAATCATACTGTCTCTCTACCATTCCACTCCCGAACAGCGCGCGGGAAAAACGAACACCTAAACCTTTCTGTTCGAGCTCTGATTTCTCTTATTTTATTTTGATGATCATTCCTACCTATGTAGGTTGGGCTCAACAAAATATTTTCGCATTCGGAAGAGAAAGTTGGTGACTGAAATTTCGTAAATAGATCTCGCCGCGACGGAAAACGTCTTTGCTTTAATGACTTCCATCCCAACTCGCCTATCATATCTGCAACACTCTCTCCCCTATTATGTGATAATACAAGACGAGCTGTCCTTTTTTGCACCCTTTCGATGTCCTCCGTCAATCCCACCTGGTAAGGATCCCACACCGCGCAGCAATATTCTAACAGAGGACGAACGAGTGTAGTGCAAGCTGTCTCTTTAGTGGACTTGTTGCATCTTCTAAGTGTCCTGCCAATGAAACGCAACCTTTGGCTCGCCTTCCCCACAATATTATCTATGTGGTCTTTCCAACTGAAGTTTTTCGTAATTTTAACACCCAGGTACTTAGTTGAATTGACAGCCTTGAGAATTGTACTATTTATCGAGTAATCGAATTCCAACGGATTTCTTTTGGAACTCATGTGGATCACCTCACACTTTTTGCTATTTAGCGTCAACTGCCACCTGCCACACCATACAGCACTCTTTTCTAAATCGCTTTGCAACTGATACTGGTCTACGGATGACCTTACTATGCGGTAAATTACAGCATCATCTGCGAACAACTTAAGAGAACTGCTCAGATTGTCACCCAGGTCATTTATATAGATCAGGAGCAGCAGAGGTCCCAGGACGCTTCCCTGGGGAACACCTGATATCACTGCAGTTTTACTCGATGATTTGCCGTCTATTACTACGAACTGCGACCTTCCTGACAGGAAATCACGAATCCAGTCGCACAACTGAGAAGATACCCCGTAGGCCCGCAGCTTTATTAGAAGTCACTTGTGAGGAACGGTGTAATGGAATGTAGTAGACAGATGGGGTTTGCTCCCATGAATAAGGCATACATTGAAGTTTCTTTTGGTATTTTTGGATTGAAAAAATTAATATCTTCCCGTGTAATTAGGATTTTCCCGAGGCAGCTCTGAAAGGAGGTACCTCGACAGCTGACATTGTAACTCCGGTTGTTCTTATCTGAAACATGAAATTATCATATCACTCTGATCCTTAAATGTGTAATTTTGTAATTTTAGTTCATCTTAAGGATTTGAAAAAAAAAAGAGTTGGCGAAATTATCTTGAACCGTGAATTTACTTTCAAAACCTTTTCTTAAGAATTTACTTTATTTACTAGAGATTCATCAAGAACATTAACACATTTAATCACACTATGTGAGCGTGCAAGTAGTTGCCACTTGTAACGTGGGACATGCATATCCTCCTATTTCCATCTACTGTACTATAAATTCTTTTCCGTTATTTGTTACCTGAAAATATGACATTTCTATGTCTTTATATATTGTAATTGTTTTAATATATATATATATATATATATATATATAAAATATGCGGCAGAGTTAACACTACCAAAGATCCTAAACACTTTGGTTCTCCACACGACCTATCGATGTAATCGTTCGATAGCATAGTTTTCCCTAGGCCAGACCCAGCTAAAATACAAACAATAATTACAAAACAAACCAATTACACATCGACATAAATGCATATATATATATATATATATATATATATATATATGTATGTATGTATGCATTTATGTCGATGTATAATTGGTTTGTTTTGTAAATATGATTTGTATTTTACGCTGGATCTGGCCTAGGGAAAACTAAGCTATCGAACGATTCAATCGATAGGTCGTGTGGAGAACCAAAGTGTTTAGGATCTTTGTTAGTGTTAACTCTGCCACATGGAGCGCGGGCAGAGGGAGTCTGGCTGGAGTAGGGCGGTGGAGCAGGTGTGTTGTGTGACGCTCCCGCGAGTTGTCGCGCTTTCGGAGTTTGGCAGCATGTAATTGTGCTCGACTTGCTATGATAGTTTCTGGCACGGTGTCGCGGACGGGAAACATTAGCTGGTGCACATCAAGAGCCCGTTTCGCCTGGTGACCGTGTCGAGAAGAAGGCGCACCAACATCCAGCTTCAGCAACAGCGACGGCCGACAATGAATGACTGTCGCCACCTCCTCGATCGACGACTTCAAACCTTCAATCAACCAACAAGGAAGACTGAAAGCACGTAAAGTTTTAGAAATGTATGGCAGACCTCAGCCTTTCAAACTGTTAAATTTTTCTCACTAAATTACAGCAACGTAGCATGAACCTTTGTTGTTCGTTGTCCCAATTGCATTACCAAGCAGGGCCCCTTCCTTTTCCGGAATGAACCCGAGTGTCGTTGAAATTCAAACGCCAGCATTAACGTAATATCATTCCATTTCATTTCACTGCTTTAATTTCAAAATTCAGTTAAAGTATTCATAGCTGGCTACAATATTTAGATTACACAAGCACAAATTAAGAGTGCGAGTTTTGTTACCATATTTTAGCTTACCTGTGACTGTAGCCCAGCTTGGTACATACTAAATTTTACTATTGTTAATTGTTCAGAAACATTTAATTCAAGTTCAAAGTTAAATCTCTTATTTCTAAATTGCGTATTCAAGTAGCTTTTGAAATGATTGTTGAGGTAGCCCAAGACTAACCTTATTTTATTGAATTTCGTGGTGCTTCAGAAACAAAGTTCACTATTAATTTCAGTCACTAAATTAACTTTCAATTTTCCGGTTTTATTAATTCTTTTGCTAAATTAAGTCAGAGTGCAGCGAAATTTCAGTTGCCACGCTTTTAGTGCTAAATATATGCGCATTAATCTTTCATTTTCAGTTATTATAGTAGTTGTCCATGGGACTGGTGACCGTAATTTTCCCCAAATCTCAAATATCTAATTAACGCCAATTAATTGTTAACGTAACGACCGCACATTTACTTTCTTTATTAACTTTACCCCTTTTCAAAATTAATTTCCACCAATTTCATTTGCATTTTTCCTTTCATTTAGATGTAACCCTTTCCTCCCTCTTTACCGACAAATTAACTTCGGTGCCGATTGCTTTTCCCAAATTTCCATTAGGTGCACGCGGTTTAACTTTTCACTAAGGTCAATAAGTGAGGGGGAAGCTACAAACTGATGAAAACAAATTAAATTTCTTTCAACAAATGGAGATTTTATTCCTGAAAGCCCCCTTTTTTAAAACAGATTTAAAATTATAATCAGAAGGCACCCTCTAAATATCAAGTTACAATTTATTCAGAGGCAGAAAGAACAAATTTTGACAGTATGAGCTTTCGGGCTGAGAACCTTGCCGCTCCCTTTCGACACGGCCGCTCACAACAACCTCTGAAAGACTACACTGGTGCACATCTGCAACACACCAGATTACTTTAAACTAAAAATTTTAACAACTCACAGAATCACATAAACTATGCACCCAATAGGAGGGATGGAAATGGTACAAAACGCTAATATTAAAAAAATTAATTTGCCACCGAAGATGCAACATGATTTAAAAATAAAAAAACCTCTTTCGACGGAAGGGTGGCAACTTGATATACTAAAATGACCATTTAAATAAAAAAAACCATGAAATGCAGTCTCACGTGAAATATACAAACATGCTCTACATTACACATATAACGCTTCTCAAAATGATACGCAAGATAAAAACATATTTCAGGAATTCGGCCGTTACACTTCAAGCAATAAATTCGTTACCACCGAATCCGATAAACATGACAGAGGCAGCTATTAACGTATGGCAGACCGACACACAGACAGACAGACACTAACTACCTAACAAATGCGGACGGGAGACAGACGAGCAAGCTGGGGACGAGAGACTGACCAAGAAACAAGTAGAATTTAATAAGTAAATGAAACAACACATCACGTATCACTTAACATCTACATCTACATTGATACTCCGCAAGCCACCCAACGGTGTGTGGCGGAGGGCACTTTACGTGCCACTGTCATTACCTCCCTTTCCTGTTCCAGTCGCGTATAGTTCGCGGGAAGAACGACTGTCTGAAAGCCTCCGTGCGCGCTCTAATCTCTCTAATTTTACATTCGTGATCTCCTCGGGAAGTATAAGTAGGGGGAAGCAATATATTCGATACCTCATCCAGAAACGCACCCTCTCGAAACCTGGCGAGCAAGCTACACCGCGATGCAGAGCGCCTCTCTTGCAGAGTCTGCCACTTGAGTTTATTAAACATCTCCGTAACGCTATCACGGTTACCAAATAACCCAGTGACGAAACGCGCCGCTCTTCTTTGGATCTTCTCTATCTCCTCCGTCAACCCGACCTGGTACGGATCCCACACTGATGAGCAATACTCAAGTATAGGTCGAACGAGTGTTTTGTAAGCCACCTCCTTTGTTGATGGACTACATTTTCTAAGCGCTCTCCCAATGAATCTCAACCTGGTACCCGCCTTACCAACAATTAGTTTTATATGATCATTCCACTTCAAATCGTTCCGTACGCATACTCCCAGATATTTTACAGAAGTAACTGCTACCGGTGTTTGTTCCGCTATCATATAATCATACAATAAAGGATCCTTCTTTCTATGTATTCGCAATACATTACATTTGTCTGTGTTAAGGGTCAGTTGCCACTCCCTGCACCAAGTGCCTATCCGCTGCAGATCTTCCTGTATTTCGCTACAATTTTCTAATGCAGCAACTTCTCTGTATACTACAGCATCATCCGCGAAAAGCCGCATGGAACTTCCGACACTATCTACTAAGTCATTTATATATATTGTGAAAAGCAATGGTCCCATAACACTCCCCTGTGGCACGCCAGAGGTTACTTTAACGTCTGTAGACGTCTCTCCATTGATAACAACATGCTGTGTTCTGTTTGCTAAAAACTCTTCAATCCAGCCACACAGCTGGTCTGATATTCCGTAGGCTCTTACTTTGTTTATCAGGCGACAGTGCGGAACTGTATCGAACGCCTTCCGGAAGTCAAGAAAAATAGCATCTACCTGGGAGCCTGTATCTAATATTTTCTGGGTCTCATGAACAAATAAGGCGAGTTGGGTCTCACACGATCGCTGTTTCCGGAATCCATGTTGATTCCTAAATAGTAGATTCTGGGTTTCCAGAAATGACATGATACGCGAGCAAAAAACATGTTCAAAAATTCTACAAGAGATCGACGTAAGAGATATAGGTCTATAGTTTTGCGCATCTGCTCGACGACCCTTCTTGAAGACTGGGACTATCTGTGCTCTTTTCCAATCATTTGGAACCCTCCGTTCCTCTAGAGACTTGCGGTACACGGCTGTTAGAAGGGGGGCAAGTTCTTTCGCGTACTCTGTGTAGAATCGAATTGGTATCCCGTCAGGTCCAGTGGACTTTCCTCTATTGAGTGATTCCAGTTGCTTTTCTATTCCTTGGACACTTATTTCGATGTCAGCCATTTTTTCGTTTGTGCGAGGATTTAGAGAAGGAACTGCAGTGCGGTCTTCCTCTGTGAAACAGCTCTGGAAAAAGGTGTTTAGTATTTCAGCTTTACGCGTGTCATCCTCTGTTTCAATGCCATCATCATCCCGTAGTGTCTGGATATGCTGTTTCGAGCCACTTACTGATTTAACGTAAGACCAGAACTTCCTAGGATTTTCTGTCAAGTCGGTACATAGAATTTTACTTTCGAATTCAATGAACGCTTCACGCATAGCCCTCCTTACGCTAACTTTGACATCGTTTAGCTTCAGTTTGTCTGAGAGGTTTTGGCTGCGTTTAAACTTGGAGTGGAGCTCTCTTTGCTTTCGCAATAGTTTCCTAACTTTGTTGTTGTACCACGGTGGGTTTTTCCCGTCCCTCACAGTTTTACTCGGCACGTACCTGTCTAAAACGCATTTTACGATTGCCTTGAACTTTTTCCATAAACACTCAACATTGTCAGTGTCGGAACAGAAATTTTCGTTTTGATCTGTTAGGTAGTCTGAAATCTGCCTTCTATTACTCTTGCTAAACAGATAAACCTTCCTCCCTTTTTTTATATTCCTATTAACTTCCATATTCAGGGATGCTGCAACGGCCTTATGATCACTGATTCCCTGTTCTGTATATACAGATTCGAAAAGTTCGGGTCTGTTTGTTATCAGTAGGTCCAAGATGTTATCTCCACGAGTCGGTTCTCTGTTTAATTGCTCGAGGAAATTTTCGGATAGTGCACTCAGTATAATGTCACTCGATGCTCTGTCCCTACCACCCGTCCTAAACATCTGAGTGTCCCAGTCTATATCTGGTAAATTGAAATCTCCACCTAAGACTATAACATGCTGAGAAAATTTATGTGAAATGTATTCCAAATTTTCTCTCAGTTGTTCTGCCACTAATGCTGCTGAGTCGGGAGGTCGGTAAAAGGAGCCAATTATTAACCTAGTTCGGTTGTTTAGTGTAACCTCCACCCATAATAATTCACAGGAACTATCCACTTCTACTTCACTACAGGATAAACTACTACTAACAGCGATGAACACTCCACCACCGGTTGCATGCAATCTATCCTTTCTAAACACCGTGTGTACCTTTGTAAAAATTTCGGCAGAATTTATCTCTGGCTTAAGCCAGCTTTCTGTACCTATAACGATTTCAGCTTCGGTGCCTTCTATCAGCGCTTGAAGTTCCGGTACTTTACCAACGCAGCTTCGACAGTTGACAATTACAATACCGATTGCTGCTTGGTCCCCGCATGTCCTGACTTTGCCCCGCACCCGTTGAGGCTGTTGCCCTTTCTGTACTTGCCCAAGGCCATCTAACCTAAAAAACCGCCCAGCCCACGCCACACAACCCCTGCTACCCGTGTAGCCGCTTGTTGCGTGTAGTGGACTCCTGACCTATCCAGCGGAACCCGAAACCCCACCACCCTATGGCGCAAGTCGAGGAATCTGCAGCCCACACGGTCGCAGAACCGTCTCAGCCTCTGATTCAGACCCTCCACTCGGCTCTGTACCAAAGGTCCGCAGTCAGTCCTGTTGACGATGCTGCAGATGGTGAGCTCTGCTTTCATCCCGCTAGCGAGACTGGCAGTCTTCACCAAATCAGATAGCCGCCGGAAGCCAGAGAGGATTTCCTCCGATCCATAGCGACACACATCATTGGTGCCGACATGAGCGACCACCTGCAGATGGGTGCACCCTGTACCCTTCATGGCATCCGGAAGGACCCTTTCCACATCTGGAATGACTCCCCCCGGTATGCACACGGAATGCACATTGGTTTTCTTCCCCTCTCTTGCTGCCATTTCCCTAAGGGGCCCCATTACGCGCCTGACGTTGGAGCTCCCAACTACCAGTAAGCCCACCCTCTGCGACTGCCCGGATCTTGCAGACTGAGGGGCAACCTCTGGAACAGGACAAGCAGCCATGTCAGGCCGAAGATCAGTATCAGCCTGAGACAGAGCCTGAAACCGGTTCGTCAGACAAACTGGAGAGGCTTTCCGTTCAGCCCTCCGGAATGTCTTTCGCCCCCTGCCACACCTTGAAACGACCTCCCACTCTACCACAGGTGAGGGATCAGCCTCAATGCGGGCAGTATCCCGGGCAACCACAGTCGTAGTCCGATCAGGGGATGCGTGGGACGAGCTGGCCGTCCCCGACAAACCCCCATCCCGACCCCCACAGTGATGCCCATTGGCAACAGCCTCAAGCTGTGTGACCGAAGCCAACACTGCCTGAAGCTGGGAGCGAAGGGATGCCAACTCAGCCTGCATCCGAACACAGCAGTTGCAGTCCCTATCCATGCTAAAAACTGTTTTGCTAAGAACGTCTGAACTAATCTACAGAGAGCGCAAACAAATCGACAAAATTTAAACGGTTATTAAAATACAAGATTGCCTAGTAAATGCAGTAATGCTGCTACTTGCGCACTGCTGACACTGCTCGGCGGCAGAAGGAGACTAAGCGAAATTGCACTATTCAGGTACTAAAACACGATGCTACACTCTCAAATACTATAATACGCCCGAAATTTATGAATTAAACAATGCAAGAACCAAAAACACGCAAAGAAATTAAGAGTTAAACTATGTAACAAATGAGTGAGCTAGGAGTATACGACTTGCTGCTCAGCTGCTTATCCAACGGCGGCAGGGAGCACACTGACTGCGACCAACCGACACTGGCCGTTCAAAACAAAACAGTAGACAAACGACTACGCGAATTTACACTATTCAGGTACTAAAACGCGATGCTACAACTCTCAAATACTATAATACGCTCGAAATTTATGAATTAAACAATGCAAGTACCAAAAACACGCAAAGAAATTAAGAATTAAACTATGTAACAAATGAGTGAGCTAGGAGTATACGACTTGCTGCTGCAGCTGCTTATCCAACGGCGGCAGGGAGCACACTTAACTTCTAATAATCTGCGATGTCTGGCGAAGACCTGGCCCAGCACCCCCAAAACACTCTTCCAAACCGTCCGCTGCCAGCGGCTTCAACGGAGGCAGGAAGGCGCGCCGATCTCCCGTCTCACGGCGTCGCAGCTCGCACCGGCCAGAGTGATGTCGTGGGTTGGCTCCTGTTGCTCTCGTGTCGGCCGCGAAGCCACTACCCCTCGCTATACGGCGCGGCCCACTGGTCTGACGTGGCGACCTCACATGCGCCGACGCTCAAGGCGGACAAATCATCTTATGTCTCAGTGCGCGACCGACCAACCGATCGATCCAACCGCCAACGACCATTGCCTGAACAAACTCGAACAGACTGGCGGCCTAACACACACTAGCACTCCGGAAGACAGACAGACACTGAGTGCCCCGCACTGGCCCGGCTGACCAACTGACCAGACTCGCCGCCTAACGAGCTCATAGCGCCCCATAAATGCACGTGAACAGGCTACCTTTCCGCTTTCCCACCAGAGGGAGACACCAAAGCTGCGATTGCCACAGCGGCGCCACCGCCAGAAACGGAGGGCGACTGCTTCACACTACGCGCTCCGGCGCACTCTTCAAAGCAGCAAAATTTTAACACGGCTCATATCTGAAAAAATAACAGTTTCTTGACCCCTCTTTTTTGGCCGAAAAATATACCACATAACAACATAAAAAAATCGGCTATGATGAACTGAAGAGAAATCAATTTTCTTCAAGGGAGACCATAAATCATTAAAATCGGAAGAAAATTATAGTGGTAGACGACAAGCACACCGATAAACATGGTTTTGAGAAAAACGTGTTTAAAGTTTGACAAGTATTTATCATGTAAAAAAAGGGACAAAGCTTGAAACTTACGTGACATCATCGGTGCATGGTCCATAATAACTATCGCCCCGGCTAGTGGATGGCCGCTTTCTGATTCTTTGACCTGATAAGTTCTAATTTTCGTCTTCAAAGCCCTTTTCGTCGGTGAGCGCATCACCCCTTCATAGAATCGGAAGATTTCGTTGCCGATTTTGATTTTAAGAGCATTTGTCGCGTGCCTTAATGCAGTATGGCCTACACTGAATACACATATTGCCAAATTTGAAGCAATGTTGACAGTTTGGCATTGGCTGGTTGTTATTTTTGGAGCGTGTCTCCAAATAAGACTATTGAAACTTTCGTTCATATTTTGAGTAAATCAGCCCAAACAAAGCTCCAGCAAATGAGGTTTACTATTGAAAATAGGGACGATGGCATCGATAACGCCTTGTGGCAATCAGTTCTCTAACGCCGAGGCGTGTAGCCCACTGTCGGCTTCAAACGTTTCCGTAATTAAAAAAAAAAAAAAAGAAAAGAAAAAAAAAGAAACGAGTTTTTTCGACGTCGCCCTGTTCCCTTAAGGACGAAAGTAAACTTCGGATTATGTGCCACTACCAAATAACATAGTTCGATGAAACTTGGGCCATAGATAGAAAGAACTACTACAGTATAGTGAAGAATGTAACTGAAAGGAATACCCAATGGATCGGACAGAAACGACACTTTTACTCAAAGGTAGTAATTACACTGAAGTCACTACGGTCTATGGTGGTTCCCTGAACATTACAAAAGGTGGAACATATTTCTTAAAAGGGTATGTGATCACCGCAGACAGCAGCGTATTCCCATGCTGGCCTCAAGGTTGCTGAAGAGTTCTTGCGATAGGGCGTTCCATTATTTAGCAAAGGCGCTTTACAATTGCTGGACGGTCATTGGTGCATGTGGACGTTCTGCAATACATCCCCCCACGGCATCGCACACGTGCTCGCTGGTATTTAATTCGGAGAGAATGGCCAGGCCAGTCCATTCGCCGAAAATCCTCTCGTTCCAAGAGAGCTCTACCCAAGCCGTTCAGTGCGATCGCACATTGTCACTCATAAAAATGAAGTCAAGGTCGAATGCAACCTTGAAAAGACGCGCATGGGTAAGGAGTACAGTGTTACAATAACGATGAACAGTGAGTGTTTGGAGATCAGTATGCCCTCGCCACTCTGTGCGTGGTGTATGGGCCGCTTGCCTGGCAGACTTAAATCTCATAAAGCACGTGAGGCGTGCTCTGGAGACGTAGCGCAGCACGTCCATATCCACTAACTGGCACCCGGTAGCTGTCAGCCGCGCTGGTAGAGGAACAGGATGCTCCACCACAAGAAATGTTCACCAACCTTGTGGTCAGACTAGGAGCATGTTGCACAGAATGCTTTGCTGTCCTTGATGATCAGGGACCACCATAAATCGCGGTGACTCAAGTAATTACTGTTTTTGAATAACAGTTTCATTTCTGTTCGTCTCATTTTGGGTTTGTTTCCATCACCTGCTGTACAATACTGTAGGATTTCTTTCTATCTATAGTTCACGTTTCCTCGAGCTATTTCATTTGGCAGTACCACATTGTACTAAAGTTACGAGGGTGAGTCAAATGAAAACCTTAAATGTTTTTTAAAAATATTATTTATTGTGCAGAAGTGGTACAAAGCAGTATCAATTTTCAACATAATCTCCCCCACGCTCAATATAAGTCCTCCAGCGCTTACAAAGCGCATCAATTCCTTTAGAAAAAAATTCTTTTGGTAGTCCGCGCAACCACTCATGCACCGCGTGGCGTACCTCTTCATCAGAACGGAACTTCTTTCCTCCCATTGCGTCTTTCAGTGGTCCAGACATATGGAAATCACTTGGGACAAGGTCTGATGAGTATGGTGGATGAGGATGACACTCAAAATGCAGGTCTGTGATTGTTGCAACTGTTGCATGGGCAGTGTGGGGTCTTGCATTGTCATGTTGCAAAAGGACACCTGTTGACAGCAATCCACGTCACTTTGATTTGATTGCAGGCCGCAGATGATTTTTTGGGAGACCTGTGAATGATGCACTGGTGACAGTGGTCCCTCTAGGCATGTAATGCTCCAAAATGACGCCTTTTTCGTCCCAAAAGAGAGTCAGCATTACCTTCCCTGCTGATGGTTCTGTTCGAAACTTCTTTGGTTTTGGTGATGAGGAATGGCGCCATTTGTTGCTCGCTCTCTTCGTTTCCGGTTGGTGGGAGTGAACCCAGGTTTCGTCCCCAGTAACGATTCTTGCAAGGAAGCCATCACCTTATCGTTCAAAGCGCCGAAGTTCTTCACAAGCATCAACACGTCGTTCTCTCATTTCAGGAGTCAGCTGCCGTGGCACCCATCTTGCAGACACTTTGTGAAACTGGAGCACATCATGCACAATGTGGTGTGCTGACCCATGACAAATCTGTAAACATGCTGCAACGTCATTCAGTGTCACTCGGCAGTTTTCCCTCACTATGGCTTCAACTGCTGCAATGTCCTGTGGAGTCACAACTCGTTGTGCCTGACCTGGACGAGGAGTATCTTCCACTGGAGTCACACCATTTGCGAACTTCCTACTCCATTCGTAGACTTGCTGCTGTGACAAACATGCAACACCGTACTGAACCCTCATTCGTCGATGAATTTCAATAGGTTTCACACCTTCACTACGCAAAAACCGAATAACAGAACGCTGTTCTTCCCTGGCGCAAGTCGCAAGTGGGGTGGCCATCTTTATACTGATACTGCGGCGGTATATGTGCATCTGCACTATGCTGCCAACTACAGGCCATTCTGCACGCTGTTTGTAGCACCCTTACCATCTTACAGGATAACGGCGCAAAATTTCGATTTGGCATTAAAAATTTAAGGTTTTCATTTGACTTACCCTCGTACTTTTGTTCTTAAGTTCTGCGCACCATTGTCGAGTACTGCTCTATACCTGACTGGACCAACAGTGATTTATACAGGATTACTCACTAGTGCCTCCATGGTCGCAGACGATGACTGCGCGAAAACTATAAGATATAGAGAAAGTAGTTACATATCATTGGATACAGCATCTATCAAATTTTTACCTTACAGTACAGGTGCTCAATATGGACACTGTTTGTGGCGCAGCGAACGTCAATACGTGCGTGAATTCCAATGAAGTCGTTGACACAAATTACCCGGGAAGGCGCGACAGCAACTCGCTTTGGGATGCCTCTATGCAGGCGCGATCTAATTCGATGCAACAATACGGAGCGGATAGAGTTGTGCTCTACCAAAACCGCGATGACGTAGTTTGGTACACTACATAAATGACGTAGTAAATGCTAGGATTACCGGTAGTATCGGTAGCACTGACAAGAGAAAGGAACAATAATAAAGACAAGTGGGTTTGGAGTTAGGATGAGGAAGGTTTGGAGATGTTGCGAGATGCGAATGAGGAAGGAGCTAGTACTTGGGATGTGGGATTAGGCGAGCAGGGGTTTTCAATAAAGCAGGGCGATGATGAATTTGAACCCTCATGTTTAACGGGACAGGAGGAATAGGTTAATCCTGATGGGCTGAGTAGGCCTCGGGGATTACTACTCGTACATAGATTGGGAGAAAGAGATGATTAAAGCTGCCCTGCGAAGATGTGTGGCGATGGAAGGAAAGCGGGAGTTGTTGCAACATGATGGGGCATACAGTAGACTGCTGGGACTCTAGTTTATAGGAGGTGTGGAACAATCCCGTTGAACTGTTCTGAGAAACTGGAGTAATGTCAAGCAGGTGCACCTACAACGCGGTGAAGGAAGTGAGTGCGCTTGCGGGAAACATGATGATACCTCCGGAAAATTGTCGGATATTTCGTGAAAACTACCGTTACTGCCAAACAGACTCCACTAATTTCTGCATAAACGAGAAAACTAGATCATCTCGCATTTCAGAAATGTGATGTTGCTCATCGAATGTGCAGGAAACACACAATATGGTTTCTCACAAACGAACTGTCAGGGTGAAACACTAGGTTCATGCAACTCTTCGAGCCATCATCGTGAAGAGAGGCCATTCACTTCATGTTACGAAGTAGCAGCAGGTGATTTCAATATTGTGTTGTTTTATATCTTTGTACCTCATTGGCAGTAAAATTCCTTCCCTACATGAAACATGCGTCAAACTGCGGAGACTGTTCGCAATACGCTCCTACTGTGTTGCCATTACCCGTCTCCCGTCTATGCTGCATTATTCTGCCTCCTGTCGTGGCCTTGTTCACCGAGTGAGTTCAGCATGCGCGGGCCTGTAGTGGCTTTTTTTATAAAGTAAGGGAGAAACCATGGACAACGTGATAATTCTGCTTCGACCAAAAATTTCTACAAATTCTTTGTCGCTATCTTCTAATATTAGACTTTCATTTTTATTTTTTAAAGAAAAGAAGTAATGGCCTGATTTACTCGTGTATTTACTATTGCCAGTTGCCATCGTAGCATAACTCGTATGTTTTAACGTTGGAGATGCATTCTCTATTTTTAAACGGAAACTTTGTTAGCAGATAATTGTTCATAAAAAGTGTAGCTCATTTGGCTTGTTATGCTTTACGCATTAAAAGCAGAATTCTCTCCGAAATCCTCCGGTATTTGGTTAAACGATAAATCTCCACGGAATAACCAGACGCAGGGAACAAAAGGAGATAGAGAGGAATTATGTTAAGCTGCTTTGCCCCGAGAATGCCCGAAATTAAAGCGAATAAAACGGGAGACAGAAGAATTGCGCTCAGCTACGCCAAAAATCTGTATGAAATGCCAAAGAGATGCAGAAGTAGTGAAGGATTTTTTAGTATGTGCAGATTATAAAAAGCAAATTTGAAATTAATTGTGCAGCTATCATTCTAATAGCTCTATTAGTGGTGTTCGCCTATGCAGGGAGAGGCGAATTTAAAACGGAGAAGAGGTATTGTCTCTTACATGTTCCACGCACCTATAAAATTCAAATCTACTTACACCTAACTCCCTCGGTTCTTGTATCCTAAAATCAAATAACATATTGCGGCGCTCTGGAATAGTGTCAGACACTTTGAAGCTTGCATGAATACCTGCAGTATTATATTAATGCAATTGTTTTCTGATCGTAGGCGAGAGGAATTAGGCCGCAACAAATTGTAAATATTGCAGAGAATGAAATGTGGGTTTTGAGATAACGAAATTGGCATGAACAAGTGCAGGAAAAGCAGAACAGTAGCCTCAAACTGCTTCATCCATATACAGCATAATGATCGGTAGCTGGGTGGTGCGATATATTTGTAAATAAATGGTTATTGCTACTGCTTGTCAGTAAAACAGGCTATAATTTCCATGTAGTTGAAGCCGAAATGTACGCTCGGGGTTGCTTGTCATTAATAGAAAATTACAATAATTATTTTAGAAATTAATCTGGTAGAAATTTAACAATGCGTAAGCTGGAATCTAGCGGTTCCGAACAGCCTGTCCACGTCACAGACGAAAATTCGCTTTCTGCTAAAGGATCATACACAGGAGTGGGTGTGGAAACACAAAAAATAGTACTAATAAAATTATAATCTTGTGCATTACTGTTCGAAATATGATAAATATTAGGGGCGGACAAATGAAAATTGAACACCTGCCACAAGACACGCGTTAAGACATTGGTCCCACTGGGAGACGAGACTATCAATTTCTGTTTGGTAGAGCCTGCCGATGTGGCCGAGCGGTTCTAGGCGCTTCAGTCTGGATCCGCGCGACCGCTACGGTCGCAGGTTCGAATCCTGCCTCGGGTATGGATGTGTGTGATGTTCTTAGGTTAGTTAGGTTTAAGTAGTTCTAAGTTCTAGGGGACTGATGACCTCAGATGTTAAGTCCCATAGTGCTCAGAGCCATTTGAACCATATTTTGTTTGGTAGAATGCGGTCGGCCACTGACGGATCCACAACCGCATCCACTCTTCCACTTCCTCGTCCGACTGAAAGCCACGTCCAAGATGTCTTTCTTCAGGTCACCAAAGACGTGAAAAACCGCACCGGCTGTACAAAGGATGCTGCAGCGTCTCCGAACCAAAATGACGAACCGTAGCTTTTGTGGAGTGTGGAGGCGGGCGTTATGGTGCAACAGCATGATTCTGTCCGACAGCATTTCGACAGCTCGAAAGCAAAAGGAAAAACCAACAGTGGAAAGATCACACATCTCCCCCGCCAAAGAAGTCCCAAGCTGCTCACACAATTTCCGATAACGCCTTGATGACCTCCTTCGTCGACTGCAGGCGCCAAATGCTCGTCGAGTTCCTCGAGCGTGGAACCATAATCACGGCGCAGCGCTATGAAGACACTTTGCAGAAACTGTAACGCGGCGTGAAGTCAAAATGCACAGGAGTACTGTCGGACGAAATCATTGTGTTGCACGATAACGCTCGCCCCCAGATTGCCAATCGGCCGAGTGTTGAGGAACACTGCAACAGCATCGGAAGTTTCAGCATGTGGTTTTCACATCTTTGATCTGAAGAAAGACACTCGTAGACATCGGTTTCAGTAGGACGAGGAAGTGCAAGATCTTTGACCCATTGGTTTAAACTTCACACTATTTACTGCCCATGTGGAGCACGTATTGGTCTCACCGCGAACCCTGATATCATCAAAGGGTACGGGCCTGATGATGGCGTTGACGCGACGTCGAAACTGGTAGCCAAATAATTATGAGGTCTTCAGTACAGCTGGAGGAGTTTCATTTTTAATGAAAATTATACCAGCTGATGTCCCACCATCATCCGATTTAAATATGGATGTACGAAGATCCATTGCTTTCAGCCAACTAACGCTTGATCTTCGAGATTTACGTTGGAGCCTCAATCTATGCTCCTTCTCTGGTATTCTTTAGCACGTTATTATATTATCATTATGTGCAACTGTACCGTATTGGATCCTGCAAAGCTATTACGTTTCAGTCTTCGGAAATTCCAATTAGCCCTAATTTTTCTCTATGGGTTCTTTTTCTTTCTTCAGTCCACTTGGTCCCTAAGCTGGTGGTGATTTCACTCTCTGCCAGCACTTCTCATTTCCAAATTTTTTGTCTGTGTGTGTTTCAGTTGAAAATTATAGATTCATATGAGTTTCACCTAAATCATTTCTGACCTGCCGGATACAAGGTATGGTTCAAAGTTGTTGTAGGTACCTCGCAATTTTATGAATGATTCTTGTTGCTGGGAGTCTGTGAATATGCCCATACAATTTCAGTCTTATTTTTCTGATTTCTGCCGCGAGATTCGTTAGTTTTTCGGTATTCTGTTCTTTAGCAGCTGAGTACCTTTCTTAGAATTGTGCGTTCTTCTTTAAGGATTTTTCCAGATAACCATTCTGTGGAGTGTAAGCGTTTCGTTAAGGTACAAGAATTCAGGCTTGATGACTGTGTTAAAGTGCTTGATTTTCGTGTGGATGGACATAGTTTTTTGGTGTGGATGTTCGCTTTATCGTAAGCTCTCAAAAAGTTTTGCAACCGAATTTTCCGTGCCATTTTCTCTCCTCCTGATGGTTCTAGGATTTCCTCTAAATACTAGAAGTATGGAAATCTCGATTAGTGCATATTTTGTAAGTTTCTGAGTCAGATGTTTCGAGCAGACATACTAGGTCTTTTGGAAGGATATTTGGAGGCCAACACTTCCTGCACATTCCCTGACAGTCTCTCTCCGATTAATTGTCGCCTCATCGCCTGCTAGCATTGCCAGGTCATCTGCGAAAGCTAGGCAAGAAATTGGGATTTCATTTTTAAATTTTCCAAGTCGTGTGGGTTTCCAGTAGTTTTGGTTTTTATTCTTTTTCGCGCTGTCGGATGACTTTGTCCAAAACTAGATTCAAGAGGGTAGAATACGGATCATCGCCCTACCGACACCGGTCTTAAACAGAAGTGGTTCTGAAACCTTACGCATGAAATTTACTTTGGAGGTTGTGTTGCTGAGATTGATATGTTGATAGCAGGTCTCAAGGCTGCGGGGAGTGAAAGGACCAAGTCCATCGAGGATTCTCAACAACAAACTGTATTTAGCAGGCATCGAAACAACCAGCACCGTTAACAGCACAGAGCCACAATGATATCACAGCTTACTAATTGTTCAAATAATAAATAAAGCCAAAAATTGAGCACAATCTTGCAAAGCAATAAGCGTAACGTTGAAGAATATATACTTTAATTCAAGACAACTGGCAGTGATTTCCTTTAATAAGAATTTTTTTTTAAACTTTGATCTTATGCTTCAGATTGTGACAAAACTTCGTTGCAAAAATACAGTTTTGATTTTTCTTTCTTTTTTTAAAAAAAACCAAAAAGTTTTAAGAAAAGACTTTACAGATATTCTACTTGGGCTGTGCAAATAGTTTAGACAGAAGACTAACAAGCCTGGCGGCTCCGAAAGGGGTTGAAATTCTTTAAATAGTTGAAAATCACATAAACATGATATACTAGCTACAGTTTGAAAAATCAGAAAAAAATTTATAGAGGTGGAGTACGTCCATCAATTACAGTACTGCTCAAACTGTTGTACTGGTCACGCGGCAATGCGTGAGGCACAGCCCAGCCGGCTTAGAAAACAAGTGTCTTCTTTAACACATAAAACAAACAGAACATGGTCCGTTTTACATCAACCGTGAAGCCAACCAACCTTCTGCACGCAAGATGTAAATCAGATATTAAGGTACACCTTCGCAAACACCCATTACGCCCGAAGTTCTCAAATCAAACTGAAATACTTTAAAGCATGCAAGACATTTTCATTGCAACTTTACTCATCAAATTGTTTAAGTAGGAAGTTTACTGAAATACTCTAGCAGTGCGCAAAGCAGTAAAAGCAAGGTTCATTATAGGGTTAAGATAAAATTACACTTTTAGAACTTCAAATAAAATGGCATTGCTTAATCTGAGCTGCTTGCTTGCGCAGTTGAGCAGAGGTAATCAATACGTAACCAAGTACTGCAAGAGCAGTCTTTAACAGTAATTTGGTTGACTCACAATTAAGACAATGCACACTGCTAATCAATGCAACATACTTCAAATAATATAACAGACCTTATCACAGTCGCGCTTGTGGAACTTGCCAGGGCTCTCAATAAACAGATATTACTGCAGTAAAATTTCCTGGACCCAATCTCTATACAGTTTGAAGGATTTACACAGCTTTCGTAAGTTACATCCAGTAAATTACACAACAGACACAGGTAGTACTTGTCAGCATAGCGGCAGTTACAGGGTGTAACGTTCCCTGGCAGCACACACACACACTATTAATAAACTAAAATTTAATTGTACTATATACGCCGCTATGAAACAATTTGTACATACTGTAATTATTTAACAAAAAGTATTATTTAATTTTGTGTAAACGACATTCGTTATTATTGTAATATTTTCTGTAGTAATATTCTCGATGTATTTATGATTGTAATATTTCTATACTCATAATGTAATTACTAAATGTGTCAATATCTGCGATAACAAAAATGTAAAATACAGCCGCAGATTGCAAAGAGACGTTAACGGTTGATAGTGATATAGATAGGAATACATAGTGTGCATTCTTTGTCTTCTTCCTCGAAAGCTGAGAGAGAGAGGAACCTGTGACGTAGCATTTTATGAATGGGTAGACTTCATTTGTCTGTATCTAGATTTAGCCGCCATTAGAGGAAAAATTACAAACTAATGTAAGTTGAATTATTGTTGTGGTCTAAATACATTATAATTTATCACAAGTGTGTATTACTAATGTAAATTAGCTTACCCATGTCATCTATAATATTTCTTTAAAGAATTTTCAGCATTTTTAGCGGTGTTGCTGGGCTGTGCCGCGACCGAACGATTTGCAGCGGCGGCACATTTAAAAAATTGTTCCGCTAAGAAAAATTAAACCAAACCCGTAAATCGGGAGCAGATAAAAATTAGCAGTGAATTAAGTAAATGTTTTTCTTTTACAGAGATCCTGAGACTGACGGAATTTATTACTAGTTTCACATTTGTGCATTCATAGGCGGATAGTTAACGTTGAAATTTAACAATTTGTAGGTTCTTTCAAATAACTTAAATGTGTAGTGAAGTGTGTTTTATCAATGATAATTAAACGTCGGCTTGGCAATATTTAACCATTTTCTGCTAATAGAGACAGTCTTGTGTCCCATAGCTAACGCCGGGAAAGAATTCAGTAAATATTAAAAAAAAAAACCACTGCATTTAGAAAATGTGTGCCAAGGCCGAATTATGTAAAAGATATAATTCTCAACTAAATATTCTTAATCAGTTAATATGAATTTATCAGCATGAGAGGGTTGACTAAGTTCATGTAATTTAAAATGTACTTAATTCTGTCTAAATGAATTTTTATTACCACACGTAAATAAGGGGTTCTACAACAAAGTTCGTACGTACTAAAACAAAACAAAAGATAAAATAACAAAAAACAATTTAAAAAAAGGTAACTATTTACTATTTACTATTTTTTTTTAATTTAATTTCATTAAAAGGGTGAGGAACTCCCACACACAAACGCGCAGCACATTTGCGGTAGCACAGCTCAACGCGAAAATCGTAAAGGTCACACAACAGTTAATCATACAAGAACGATCCTGGGCAGAAAATCAGCTTAACCACCAGAATTAACACAGCTGAAGGTGGCAGCGGCAGACAGAAGTCTTGGCATGGTGATAGGATGCAGACTGTTGTAACGGGCTTCTGCAAGGTAGCACTGTACTCCAGACGTAGTAAGGCCCCAGTTCCGCTATTACCGTGAAGTCTCACACCACGTCGTCCACTCACGGTGATGATGATGTTTGGTTTGAGGGGCGTTTAACTGCGCGGTCATCAGCGTCCGTACGAAGTCCCAATTTTCATACAGTCCATTTTTTTCACATTCCAATCTAACCACTGTTATGAATGGTGATGATGATGAAATGATGAGAACAGCACAGACACCCTGTCTCCGGGCAGAGAAAATCCCCTAACCCGGCCGAGAATCGAACCCGAGCCCCCGTGATCCAGAGGCAGCCACGCTAGCCGCTAGACCACGATCTGCGGACGTCCACTCACGAGCGTTGCTTCCGTACTCGGCCAAAACAAACTCCGGGCTCGCACGGTCCACCACCGATAGAGGCACGACCAGTATTTTATGTATTGTATTTTAACCGGGGACCTAGAAACGGCGGAGAGGCTCCGTCCCTGCCGCAGCCGCAGTGGTCCCCAACCCCACGGCAACTACGGCAGTCCACTTCACCCCTCCGCCGCCCCACACCGAACCCAGGGTTATCGTGCGGTTCGGCCCCCGGTGGACCCCCCAGGGAACGTCTCACACCAAACGAGTGTAGCCCCTATGTTTGCGTGGTAGAGCAATGATGGTGTACGCGTACGTGGAGAACTTGTTTGTGCAGCAATCGCCGACATAGTGTAACTGAGGCGGAATAAGGGGAACCAGCCCGCATTCGCCGAGGCAGATGGAAAACCGCCTAAAAACCACCCACAGACTGGCCGGTTCACCGGACCTCGACACAAATCCGCCAGGCGGATTCGTGCCGGGGACCAGGCGCTCCTTCCCACCCGGAAAGCCGTGCGTTAGACCGCACGGCCAATCGGGCGGGCTGCACGACCAGTACTGCCACGACGACGACCCACAGGGTCGCCGCCCTCTCTCGGTAACCAGCGTAACTTCCAGCGCGTCTCGCTGCTGCGCCCACTCCTCATTAAATCGTTCCGGGCGCGCCTAGATAAGCGATCGCGACCAATCGCACCTCGGTAAAGCGTGGCCACGAGAAAGAGCCGACACACTAACTGTTCCAGAGATAAATTTCGGCTCAGAGATTTCATTTTTATCGTGGGTCGGACAGTTCCCAGGCACCTTGGAAAGCGCAATGTATCGGTGGATAAGTCGTGTATATACCAGTAAAGGGGCGCTTTGTGACTGGCAGATAGATATTTTATTAGTGTCACTACTATCTTTTGACACTGTTCCCAGTGTGCCGAGAATAACTGGGACTACTTTCAGTGTGTGAGTGTGTGTGTGTGTGTGTGTGTGTGTGTGTGTGTGTGTGTGTCGGTGTGTGTGTGTGTGTGTGTGTGTGTGTGTGAGTGACATGGTGCTTTACAGTGCCTTCGGCTTCGCCGAATCTACGTGTATTTGTGTGTAGTTTTTGGTCGTTTTTCTCTGCGATTTCTTTTGTGTACAAAGCAAATCGTGGGCTTTGGAGGGCATGGTCGGAACAAGGCCTTGCGGCCCCCGACCATCCTCGATTTATGGGGCGCGGTTTCAGGGTTGTTGGGTTCTGTGCAGCGGGTGTTGCTACCCACTGCTTTCTTTTGTGTAGTTGCACCAGTTGGCAGCTCGGCAAGTGTTGTCGTCGTTCCGTGGCGGCCGCTGTGCTCGTTGTGGCAAGGTGTTGGTCGTCCCCACCTGGGTGGGATACGGTGTTCCCCGCCGCTTGCCCGCTGAGGACAGGCTTCGTGAGTGCGTAGGCCCGCAGTTGGTCTGCGTCTACACTTTAACTCTTTACTTGCTAGTCTAGCTCTGGTTAATCTCTCTCTAGGTAAATCTATGTTGCTATGGGTGGTCGCACAGCCGACAAAGTGGGGGGGGGGGGGGGGGGGATTTGACTTATTCACTACATCTTTGGGTTAATTTAGGTACTTAAACTACTAATTACATGTGGTGTACATGGTACCTTCTGTTTGTGACTGAAGGATTTTGTACCTTTGGCTTCTGTGGTGGTGCCTGCTTTAATTAACAAGAGTGGTACCTTGGATTGTGGTTCAACTAGTTTCCCAAGAAACTGGCTGTTGTGGTGGTGACAGGTCTTACTAACTAAACAAAAAACATATTATACAAAAAAGGAACGCGAAACAGACAAAACAAAACAAAAACATGCTAAATATTTACCTATTCACTACTGGTTACTTATTCTACAGGTTCTTGAATGCCTGCCTGTGCCGTGTCCTGGGTATCACAGTACCTGTGTCCCTCAGTTGTCTACAACTGTCTCTTAGTATTTCTAATTTGTTGTATAGTGTAGTCACTTGTCTTTTCACTGTGTCATGGATGGTATCAATTTCCATTGTTTCGTGGAGCTCGCGTATGGGTGTCCATGGTGGGGCGTCCAGAATACACCTTAAGACCTTGTTTTGCACTCTTTGCAGTTTTTTGTGGTTGGTATGGCAAGTGATTCCCCACGCAGAACACCCGTACGTTAGTGCTGGGAGGACTGTTGTTTTGTAGAGTGTTCATTTGGTTTCCATCCACATGTCCCTGCTGAGGAAGAAGGGCAGGAGGGCATAATCGAGGTTTATACCTCTCTTCCTCTTTTCCTCGATGTGGAGGTGGAAGAGCATTTTCTTACCTAATGTTCTAATGTTACGCCCAGGTATTTCACGGAGTCTCTCCACGGTAGTTCCTGGGCGTTTAGAGACAGCTGGTTTCTGAGTACCGGGCGCTTTCTTGTGAAGTAGACAGCTGTAGTTTTACCTGCGTTTAGTATCATTTTGTTTCCCCTACACCAGTCTTCTACCATGTCTAGCTGCCTTTGGAGGCGTGCTATGTTTGAGTGGTGGTGCCTGCCACTCGTGTAGAAGGCTGTGTCGTCCGCAAATTGGGCTATCCTGGCATGCGCCGACAGGGGGATGTCGTTTGCGTAAATGTTAAAAAGTGTGGGTGATAGTACTGACCCCTGGGGGATGCCGGCCCCAGGGGCTTTTTTGAGGAGCGTTTTCCATCTGCTTCAACAAGGAACCAGGTTGTCGTGCCAAACCTTGTCGTAAGCCTTTTCCCACTCGAGGAAAACTGCTGCTGTTGAATTTGTGCAGTTGAAGCTGTGTGTTCAAAATGGTTCAAATGGCTCTGAGCACTATGGGACTTAACATCTATGGTCATCAGTCCCCTATAACTTAGAACTACTTAAACCTAACTAACCTAAGGACATCACACAACACCTAGTCATCACGAGGTAGAGAAAATCCCTGGCCCCGCCGAGAATCGAACCCGGGAACCCGGGCGTGGGAAGCGAGAACGCTACCGCACGACCACGAGCTGCGGACGAAGTTGTGTGTAATGTGTTCTGTCAGCCGAAGGACTTGTAGCTCTGCAGAGAACTTTTTCTGGAACCCGAATTGTTCCGGTCTAATGGTTTCATCGTCTATGAGACATTTGTTGATCCTGTCCAAAACTACTCTTTCACGCGTTTTCCCCATTGTGGAGAGTAGACTGATTGGGCGATGGTTTGCCGGTAGTTTTGGGTCTTTCCCTGCCTTTGGGATTGTAATAACTTTTGCTGCCTTCCAGGCCGCAGGGAATTTTTGTAGCAGTATGCAGCTATTAATGATACGTGTTAGCAGGACTAGTGGTTTCCTAGGGAGGTTCTTTAGGTGTATGTTTGAAATTTTGTCTAGTCCTGGTGCGGATCTACCCTTTCTGCAGGCTAGTATTTTCTTGATTTGTGTCGGTGTTGTGAGTTCTGCTGCTGTTTGGGTCGGTGGTTAACGCCAGAGTCGCTGTATCGAAGGCTCTGCTATTTTAGATAATTCGAAAGCCAGTTCTTGAAATTTTCTACGATTTCAAGTGATTACTGAGGAAATATCAGGCAGAAAGTATTGAATGCGGATAAATTATGCTGCCAAATAACTGGAATGATTTCATCTGGAGAAAATTAAATTTACTTGTATATTATCCATATTATCAATTTGTCGATCGCTACATTATGACAACAGTGCTATGTAGGAAAAACTGGTGAAAAGCGACGGGAGAAAAGAGAAACGGAAAGGAAAGGAAGAGCGATGGGTGGGGGGAGGGAGCGCATTCACCTCCCGGCCATCTGCCTGTTCAACCGTTAAGCGAGACAGCCGCTCGCCTGATGGAATGCTTTCAGCGCAGCGGACGCGACAAAGGCAATAAGGAAGAAAGGCGCCGCGCCCAGGCGCTGGAGGCAATAGTAGCAGGGCGGAGGGCTGGCAGGCGGCGGCCCTCCATGTCGGAAAGGTCACCCCGCCTGTCGTTCCTGCATAAAGAGCCCACCTACAGGCAGAATGTGGCGGCCGCCGAGGTTTTATAATCTTTGTTAGACTGTGCGCTTGTAGATAAGATCAGGCAGTGTCGCGCCGTGAAACGTAGTCACCTACTAGATGTAACAAAAATATATTTGGTAAATGACGCCAACCCAGTACTTCCCTTTCATCGAGCCGCTGAAGTATTTCTTCGCAGTTATGCCTTTCTTGTACCTGCACTACTGGAAAAAATTATTACAATCTTTCAGACGTTTCCAATTCACTCAAGATTTAGTTTTGCGACAGTGCGTATGGAGTAAATGAAACGATTAGATTTACAGATCAATAGCACACTCGGTTCTGAGGTATCAGTTATCGAACCACGCTGAAACACTCATATTAGTACGTAGCGTAGCCTCTACGGGCGGTAATGCAGGCGCTGACCCTGGCATCCATCGATTGTACAGAAGTCCAATATTGTCTTGGGATACACCTGCTCGACCTGTTCCTATAGTTCTGTAAGAGTTGCTGGATGACTTGTCGCATGAGTCACTTCTCGTCCCATTATCTCCCACATGGAGAGCTATCAGGCCAGAGATGCTGCTATATGTCTTGCAGAATACGATGAGTTTCTCGGGCATTACTCAGTTGGACCAACGCGTCGCCTCCCTAAAAGAGCCGGTCTAACAACAATCTGCAGGTACCGTGCGCTTGTCAGCGCACTTCTAGAAACACCTAACGGTGAACAAGAGCTGTAGCTTATCGCATCCCAGACCATAAAGCCTGGGAAGGGCCAGTATGTCTTGAACGAACGCGCTCTACGAGAGAGTGGTCACCAGGTCTGTGTCGTGCGCTGAAACGAACATCACTCGCGTGCTGGCTGAATCTGCTTCCATCGCTGAAGATCACGGCCTGCCGTTCCATCTTGCAAGCGATCCTCTGACGGCATGCACATCGATGCTGTGGCGTGAGTCGAAGATGGGCCCATAGTCCAACTGCTAATAACTGGTTTGCAAAAGTTTCTGTTGACACCTGTGTGCTCACAAGCCCTCTTGTCTGTCCTGTGGTAGCTGTACGAGCTGCCACAGCAGCCTAAACAGTACGACGATCCTAGCGCGCGTCTCTGCTGCGTGGACGTCCAGAACCGCATCAACGGATGTAAGAATGTTCACGTGACCACTGATACTAGCATCGTTGCAAAACTGACGCCGCACGTCAAACTTGTGTGGCAGTTCTCTAAAATTACATTTCGTCACTCGGAAGGCCACAGTTTGACTCTTTCATACTCGCTCAGTTGACTGTGGGAAGCACGAGTGCGTGTCTGTGGCATAGTTGCCTGCTTGCTTCACACGTTAGCACCACACTGAATCTTCTGGCTGTGAGAATTCCCTGTTAAAGGGTAGACACACGTGGCGCTCTGGTAGCTACACCTCTATACTATCTGATGGTGCGGACGACGTTGAAACCATTGTCAGTACATCTGCCATCCCCCAGGTGGCGCATGCTGCCTTCGGATCAAACTCGTCGACTTTCCATGTGTACTAATTTCTTTCCGACAATATATATTTGTCTACCTTCTGTAGTTGCTCTATTTTTTTAGAAACGTTCGTTTCTCTTCAACTGAGCTGCCTGTTGGGGTATTCAATATCGCAGCCTTAAAGAATAAATACACCTCCTCACTACTCAGTATTCCAGTACCCATCTTCTTTCGACATTGATTCTTGTGTACTATCGTCTCAAAGTTCCGTCTACTGATCATCATTAGCCCACTAAATTTCTATAGGACTATCTGTACCTGCATACGTCAATGTTTGATTTTGGGGTATCTATCTGACCTTGAAGTAACCCTGCTGCAATATTCCTGTCTACTGGCCGGTACCAAGAATACGTCCTCATCTTGTGATTTTTGAACTGTGTATTCGCTATTACTTGCTGAAATTTATTGAAAAACTCACTTCTTGTCCTATCTCAGTCCTACAATCAAGTCCATAAAATGGCTATGAGCGCTATGGGACTCAACTTCTGAGGTCATTAGTCCCCTAGAACTTAGAACTAGTTAAACCTAACTAATCTAAGGACATCACACACATCCATGCCCGAGGCAGGATTCGAACCTGCGACCGTAGCGGTCTCGCGGTTCCAGACTGCAGCGCCTAGAACCGCACGGCCACTTCGGCCGGCACCAAGTTCATATTCTGCCATAACCCTTTTGAGCCGTGCGTGGCTCGTGTTCATGCAGTTTCTTATTTTACACCCTGTTTTTACCGTACTGCCACCTCGTTATGTTAATTTTCAATTACTGGTGTCACTGAGTTGCTGACTTGCCTGCCCGTGAGCGGCAGCAGCAGCGCTTATCGATAAAGGCCCCGCCGTGTTATCTTTGGTGGACTGATATTACTTACTGGTCATCGTGTGTCGACGTATCAGTTGTTGGAATGTGCCAGCAGTTAGTTCAGAATCGGCAGTGTTTGAGTTGGCACGCGGCACAGGTTCAGTCGGTGCGCCATGACTCGCCCGACGGTTGCCGACACACGGTCGTCTTGCCGGGGGATGTGGCTTTGGTCGGCTATCGATTATGGGTTGGCTGTGTGTGCCGACTCGTGATTTTTCCCTGTTATTGTACAGTCACTGCCGTTAGCATTCTCTAGTTCTTCGTCTAAGTGTTCGTGAACTGTATGTAGTTTAAATCAGACTAAGAACAGCCGACCAGTTGCAAAGGATAAAGTAATCTTTACCTAGGTTTCAATAGATATAAATCTATCTTCTTCAGAAGACGGCCTGGGGACAATGAACATCGTAATATATATTAAGGTATGAAACATGAGTCAAGAATAAAGTTTAACATATATTAGGAAAATATTGTATTACAAGATGTGAGAAAGATTCTTGGTACTTACAGTATTATAACAACATGAAGTGATATGTCCTTATCGTTTAGGCAAACATCTGTAGACCAGGTCTCGTAATTTTCTTAAAAGCCATTACTGATTGTTCTTGATGTTTTGACTTATATACGTTCTATGGGCTTCACTAATATGGTAATATAACTTTATATTTTGGCTATATAGACCACTGCATGTAACTCACGGCGGAAGCGCCACCTGTCTTTTTGATGTATGTATCTACGTTATTGTTCCTATACCTCCCACAATGTCATAAGGGGAGTGTTAAATGCTTGCCAATTTATTTGTTATCACTCTATTTAAGAACGCAATTAATATTGATGTTTCAAATGTTACTTCAGTACGCCTATCGGCACATAGTTCGCGACATGAGCGCCACCTGCCCTGGCCGCTGTGCTACTACGCTGGCCGATTTTACTCAGTCGCTTAGGCGCTCTGCAACTTCTATGTACCTATTTTATTTGTTTGACAAACCCTGTTGTCAGGGCTATATTTTATATGATTAATGTAACTATGCAGATGTTTGCCTAAACGATAAGGACATATCACTTCATGTTGTTATAATACTGTAAGTACCAAGAATCTTTCTCACATCTTGTAATACAATATTTTCCTAATATATGTTAAACTTTATTCTTGACTCATGTTTCATACCTTAATATATATTACGATGTTCATTGTCCCCAGGCCGTCTTCTGAAGAAGATAGATTTATATCTATTGAAACCTAGGTAAAGATTACTTTATCCTTTGCAACTGGTCGGCTGTTCTTAGTCTGATTTACGTGGAACCATTGCTGTAGCGCAGCTATGTTTAAAGTACTGTATGTAGTTTGTGTGATTTTGACTGACAAGTTATTTTAAATGTTGTCGGAGTACTGGCCCTGAGGAGTCGGTCGGTTGGCTTGCAGCAGTGAGGAATTCTCGGCGGGGCGTGGTTTGGACGGGCCCGCTGGCGGTCTCTACGCATTGTCGGAGAGTGTGGTGCTGTTCCCATTGCTACGCGGTCCATGGCTCACCAACCCTGGACCCGAAAGTTGAGTTTTGATTTAACCTACCAGCAACTCAAGACTGTTCGCATTGTGGAGCTCATTGTCGGCTGTTGGGATATTCCCGCCAGCAACAACGTGCTTCATAAGTTGGAAAATTCTAGCCACCCTCCGGCGGAGTTCACTGTATTTGGTTATTTGAATTGAATTGCACAAGCGGAATCTTCTGCCTTGTGGCCGTTAATGTTCCGGTTACCTGCCCTGGCCGTAGTTTCCTCAATGTGTTGTTGCTGTGTGGGCCAGCCGGGGTGGCCGTGCGGTTCTAGGCGCTTCAGTCTGGAACAGCGAGACCGCTACGGTCGCAGGTTCGAATCCTGCCCTCTGCATGGATGTGTGTGATGTCCTTGGGTTAGTTAGTTTTAAGTAGTTCTAAGCTCTAGGGGACTGATGACTACAGATGTTAAGTCCCATAGTGTTCAGAGCCATTTGAACCACTTTTTTGTTGTTGCTGTCCAGCAAGGTGTGTACTTTGACAGCTCCGTGTATAATTGGTTGTAGGCGCCAATATCTTCTACGTTGTTCCGTTGAACTCCCTGTTGGCCCTGATAGGGTGAAGTGGAGGTTATGTTGTCGGTGGGTCTGCTGGCTGTCGGTCAGTGGGTTTGTCGTCGGATCGTGAATGGTTGGCCCGAATGCCTGTCTCACCTAAGCGAGCGTTAGTGTTTGAATTACAGGCAGACCGTCGCACATCTGCGCGCCCTTGTGTGGATTGCCTTATATTTTTAAAATTTATTCTTGTTCTTGGTACTTGTAAGGCTTCTAGGCGGTTTTGTGTTTTAATTTTTTTTTCTGGTCATCAGTCTACTGACTGGTTTGATGCGGCTCACTACGAATTCCTTTCCTGTGCTAACCTCTTCATCTCAGAGTAGCACTTGCAACCAACGTCCTCAATTATTTGCTTGACGTATTCCAATCTCTGTCTTCCTCTACAGTTTTTGCCCTCTACAGCTCCCTCTAGTACAATGGAAGTCATTCCCTCATGTTTTAGCAGATGTCCTATCATCCTGTCCCTTCTCCTTATCAGTGTTTTCCACATATTCCTTTCCTCTCTGATTCTGCGTAGAACCTCCTCATTCCTTACCATATCAGTCCACCTAATTTTCAACATTCGTCTGTAGCACCACATCTCAAATGCTTCGATTCTCTTCTGTTCCAGTTTTCCCACAGTCCATGTTTCACTACCATACAATGCTGTACTCCAGACGTACATCCTCAGAAATTTCTTCCTCAAATTAAGGCCGATATTTGATATTAGTAGACTTCTCTTGGCCAGAAATGCCTTTTTTGCCATAGCGAGTCTGCTTTTGATGTCCTTCTTGCTCCGTCCGTCATTGGTTATTTTACTGCCCAGGTAGCAGAATTCCTTAACTTCATTGACTTCGTGACCATCAATCCTGATGTTAAGTTTCTCGCTGTTCTCATTTCTACTACTTCTCATTACCTTCGTCTTTCTCCGATTTACTCTCAGACCATACCGTGTACTCATTAGACTGTTCATTCCGTTCAGCAGATCATTTAATTCTTCTTCACTTTTACTCAGGATAGCAATGTCATCAGCGAATCGTATCATTGATATCCTTTCACCTTGTATTTTAATTCCACTCCTGAACCTTTCTTTTATTTCCATCATTGCTTCCTCGATATACAGATTGAAGAGTAGGGTGGAAAGGCTACAGCCTTGTCTTACACCCTTCTTAATACGAGCACTTCGTTCTTGATCGTCCACTCTTATTATTCCCTCTTGGTTGTTGTACATATTGTATATGACCCGTCTCTCCCTATAGCTTACCCCTACATTTTTCAGAATCTCGAACAGCTTGCACCATTTTATATTGTCGAACGCTTTTTCCAGGTCAACAAATCCTATGAAAGTGTCTTGATTTTTCTTTAGCCTTGCTTCCATTATTAGCCGTAACGTCAGAATTGCCTCTCTCGTCCCTTTACTTTTCCTAAAGCCAAACTGATCGTCACCTAGCGCAGTCTCAATTTTCTTGTCCATTCTTCTGTATATTATTCTTGTAAGCAGCTTCGATGCATGAGCTGTTAAGATGATTGTGCGATAATTCTCGCACTTGTCAGCTCTTACCGTCTTCGGAATTGTGTGGATGATGCTTTTCCGAAAGTCAGATGGTATATCGCCAGACTCATATATACTACACACCAACGTGAATAGTCGTTTTGTTGCCACTTCCCCCAACGATTTTAGAAATTCTGATGGAATGATATCCATCCCTTCTGCCTTATTTGACCGTAAGTCCTCCAAAGCTCTTTTAAATTCCGATTCTAATACTGGAACCCCCTATCACTTCTAAATCGACTCCTGTTTCTTCTTCTATCACATCAGACAAATCTTCACCCTCATAGAGGCTTTCAATGTATTCTTTCTGTAGTGTCGGTAGCTGGACCGACACCGTGATGTTGATTGCTGAAAAGGAATGCTAAACTAACGCTGTGGCCGATAGTGCACGAACGGCAATAAGCAGACGGGCGTGAAGTCTGGAACATGAGAACTTATGAATGAATAAGAAGAAAAGTATGTAGATGCTTTTTACTTAACTTTTATTGATTCCTTGGAATACATCTCTCTTGAATACTCGAAGCTATAGGCACTGATACAATTGGCGCCTTGCTAGTTCGTTGCCATTAACTTAGCTGATGGCTATTCTGTCTCTCGGCTAATGAGAGAGAAAGGCTTCGTACCACTGGGCGATAGCTAGGTTCGCGTACAACTGGGCGGTAGCTTGGTTCTCGTACAACTGGGCTCGAGTCCTCTCTCGTATCACGAGACCTGCCTTGGTGGTGGCGCTAGGTCTGCGATCACAGTGGCGACACGCGGGTCCGACATGTACTACATGGACCGCGGCCGATTTAAGCTACCACCTAGCAAGTGTGGTGTCTGGCGGTGACACCACATTTTCCACCTATCCGCTCTCTCCTCTGCATTTAACAGTGGAATTCCCGTTGCACTCTTAATGTTACCACCGTTGCTTTTAATGTCACCAAAGGTGATTTTGACTTTCCTGTATGCTGAGTCTGTCCTTCCGACAATCATATCTTTTTCGATGTCTTCACATTTTTCCTGCAGCCATTTCGTTTTGGCTTCCCTGCACTTCCTATTTATTTCATTCCTCAGCGACTTGTATTTCTGTATTCCTAATTTTCCCGGAACATGTTTGTACTTCCTCCTTTCATCAATCAACTGAAGTATTTCTTCTGTTAGCCATGGTTTCTTCGCAGCTACCTTCTTTGTACCTATGTTTTCCTTCCCAACTTCTGTGAGGGCCCTTTTTAGAGATGTCCATTCCTCTTCAACTGTACTGCCTACTGCGCTATTCCTTATTGCTGTATCTATAGCGTTAGAGAACTTCAAACGTATCTCGTCATTCCTTAGTACTTCCGTATCCCACTTCTTTGCGTATTGATTCTTCCTGACCCCACTTCTTTGCGTATTGATTCTTCCTGACTAATGTCTTGAACTTCAGCCTACTCTTCATCACTACTATATTGTGATCTGAGTCCTATATCTGCTCCTGGGTACGCCTTACAATTCAGTATCTGATTTCGGAATCTCTGTCTGACCATGATGTAATCTAATTGAAATCTTCCCGTATCTCCCGGCCTTTTCCAAGTATACCTCCTCCTCTAGTGATTCTTGAACAGGGTATTCGCTATTACTAGCTGAAACTTGTTACAGAACTCAACTAGTCTTTCTCCTCTTTCATCCCTTGTCCCAAGCCCATGTTCTGCTGTAACCTTTTCTTCTACTCCTACCGTTGTCGGTGTTGGTCTGCTGTCAATTCTGATTAGAACAACCCGGTCACTGAACTGTTCACAGAAACACACCCTCTGCCCTACCTTCCTATTCATAACGAATCCTACACCTGTTATACCATTTTCTGCTGCTGTTGATATTACCCGATACTCATCTGACCAGAAATCCTTGTCTTCCTTCCACTTCACTTCACTGACCCCTACTATATTTAGATTGAGCCTTTGCATTTCCTTTCCAGATTTTCTAGTTTCCCTACCACGTTCAAACTTCTGGCATTCCACGCCCCGACTCGTAGAACGTTATCCTTTCGTTGATTATTCAATCTTTTTCTCATGGTAACCTCCCCCTTGGCAGTCCCCTCCCGGAGATCCGAATGGGGGACTATTCCGGAATCTTTTGCCAATGGAGAGATCATCATGACACTTCTTCAATTACAGGCCACATGTCCTGTGGATACACGTTACGTGTCTTTAATGCAGTGGTTTCCATTGCCTTCTGCATCCTCATGTCGTTGATCATTGCTGATTCTTCCGCCTTTAGGGGCAATTTCCCACCCCTAGGACAAGAAAGTGCCCTGAACCTCTATTCGCTCCTCCGCCCTCTTTGACAAGGCCGTTGGCAGAATGAGGCTGACTTCTTATGCCGGAAGTCTTCGGCCGCCAATGCTGATTATTTATGAAAATTTAGGCAGTGGCCGGGAATCGAACACCGGACCGAAGACGTTTTGATTATGAATCAAAGACACTACCTCTAGACCACGGGTACCCGTTTTAAATTAGAGTTGTTTTACTCTTAAGGCCTTCAGTCTAGTTTAAAATACTGTTTCACGTAAGCCCTTTGGCATTAAAAAAAAAGATCAATTTTTAAGTCTTCGGCCTTCAGCCGGTTTGACTTTCAGTTGTTTGTTCTTAAGGCCTTCAGCGCAAATTAAAGAACTGTTTCAAGTAAGGAGTTTGGTATTTTTTTAAAAATTAATGTTTTGGAGTTTTAAGTGTTCCGCCTTCAGCCGATTTGAATTCAACTTGTTTACTTCAGCCTAACTAAAGAACTATTTTAAGACAAGGCTTGCCTTTTAAATGTCTGATAATGCTTGCGTTTTAAGTTATTGGCCTTCAGCCGTTTTTAAATTAAAGTGGATTTCAGCCGGTAATTAAGTCCCAAAGATTAAAGCTGTGTGTTACTTTGTTTTTTAATTTGGGATCTTTTAATGTTTGATCAAACAATAAAGTTGTATGTTGGAGTGTAACTGACAGCCCTTATTTTGGCCCCTTCCTACAATTTATACTATCTGTTCTGACCTGCGGGATTAGGAGGGCGTATCACCTTTATTTTATTGTTTCACATACTTCAGCGTTCCAATCTCCCATGATTATTGGATTCTTGTCTAACTTTACATTCTGAATTACTCGCTAAATGTCATATACTTTCTCCATCTCTTCGTCTTCTGTTGACAAGTCGACATGTATACATAAACTATTACGAGTATTATAGCATTGGCCTGCTGTCGATTCTGATAAGGGTAATCCTATAATTGAACTGTTCACAGGAACTCTCTCACTGCTCTACCTTTCCATTCATAACGACTTCTGTGACAGTTCAAGCTTCTCGCTCGTGCGTGTGAGGGAATCTCTTGCAAGTTTGTTTCGTTTACCGCAATGTGTACTTTGTGCCTGGTTGTTGTTTTGATTGCGACATGAGGCTTTGCCCTGGCTTGTTTGCTGGCTGAAGAGGGCTTCGAGAAAATTTTACGTTTGTGTATAACACATTTCTGTTGTGCAGCAACATGATTACATACTCTTGAATCTCATGTTCTGTGGTTAGAAAATCGTCAGAAAGTATCAATACTATGTGTAGAAAAAATCTACATAAATGAATTCTAAATTCAACACAATCTGTCAAAATAGTAATTAATTAATATTAATCAATAATGAAAACATATTTATCCCTGGCATTCTGCACAGGAAATAGCAACATATCGATTACAAAATTTGAACACTGAAGCCACTTCGATATACTCGGCATTTGTAAATACATGGGGGTATGCTTAAATGATTCAGTATAATTGGCCAAGTTATCACACAACCACAGCTGAAAATTTCACCTACGTAATCTGAAATATAAATTCACAGCTTGCACTTCAAAACAAAAATAATAGTCGATAAATAAACCCACTGCAATTGGGGAACCAATATGCGAAATGAAAACTCATCTCTGTAACCAGCTGTATCTCCGTGACCAATAAAACTACAGAATGTTTTATTAAAATTTGTTGTGCAGGGGAGGCTACTGTGAGGGCGTGGGCGCTATTCTACTGACGCCACATGTGCGCGTTTTCCATCGACTCTGGCCCTCGTCGTATCATCTTTGCTTGAAACTTCCTGGCAGATTAAAACTGTGTGCCGGACCGAGACTCGAACTCGGGACCTTTGCCCTTCGCGGGCAAGTGCTCTACCAACTGAGCTACTCAAGCACGACTCACGCCCCCTCCTCACAGCTTTACTTCCGTCAGTACCTCGTCTCCTACCTTCCAAACTTTACAGAAACTTTCCTGCGAACCATGCAGAACTAGCACGCCTGAAAGAAAGGATATTGCGGAGACATGGCTTAGCCACAGCCTACGGGATGTTTCCAGAATGATGGTGGTGGTGGTGGTGGTTAGTGTTTAACGTCCCGTCGACAACGAGGTCATTAGAGAAGAAGCACAAGCTCGAGTTAGGGAAGGATTGGGAGGGAAATCGGCCGTGCCCTTCCAAAGGAACCATCTCGGCATTCGCCTGAAACGATTTAGGGAAATCACGGAAAACCTAAATCAGGATGGCCGGAGACCGGATTGAACCGTCGTCCATCCAAATGCGAGTCCAGTGTGCTAACCACTGCACCACCTCGCTCGGTTTCCAGACTGAGATTTTCACTCTGCTGCGGAGTGAGCGCTGATATGAAACTTCCTGGCAGATTAAAACGTCGCTTGGTTATGTGTTCCCTCTGGGAAGTGGTGTGTGGGACACGCAGCTGATCGTGTGTGCCGATTGTAGCGAGTTGAAACCGTTTGGGTGCGGGGAGCCGCGTTTTCCTGCAGCGTTGGTCGTTGCTACCGGCGAGTTTAGCGGGCAAGAAACAGCTCTCGTCGGGTGCAACCTGGTTACGATGTTTACAACTTGTTAGCAGCAACGAGCACGAGGACAACATTATCCGGCGTCTACTTTGAGTCATGAAGCTATTGGCCTCTTTGACATTTATTTGAATTCATGTATGAAAACTGTTGAGTAAGTACTGTGCTTCAAGATGGTTAATTCTACCCCGGTGTGAGCTGGCTAGGAATCCGGTTCCTTCGTACCTTTCAATGACCCCTTTCGGCCGTGTGTCTCAGTATGGAAGTTTCTGCAAGCACCAAGCTAGCTAGTGTTTTGCATTTTTGATCTGGCGCTTGAAATCAGTGTTTATCATCATTGTGTATTTGATACTATTCATTGTAATTTCTGTTTGTTGTAAACCTTATGGCTCTTCCTGGGGCAAGTTATTGGTTTTGCCCTGTAACAAAAGTTGTATTCGCTCAGCCTGAAGGTACACATGTGTGAGTCGTGTGTGTGTGTTTGTGTGTGTGTGTGTGTGTGTGTGTGTGTGTGTGTGTGTGTGTGTGTGCGTGTTTGTACCTGCACACTCTCTTACTCCGTATTGAGGAGCCCTTCGTGTTACCGGTGTACATCTGCTATTAGGTGCGTATCCAGATTACACTGTCTATTATTTACTAAGAGGCCCCAGTAGACGTATATCTTGATTTATTTAATCTTGATTGAATTATTATGTAAACATTTTTGTAAATGACGTTGTATATTGTTTCCTGTTATTGCTAGGAAGGTTAACTTGCAATGTTTATGAGCGGGGCGCCCTTATACTGAAGTTTTAATAGTTTGTTTCCCTAAAAATAAGCCGGCCAGGGTGGCCGAGCGGTTCTAGGCGCTACAGTCTGGAACCGCACGACCGCTACGGTCGCAGGTTCGAATCCTGCCTCGGGCATGGATGTGTGTGATGTCCTTAGGTTAGTTAGGTTTAAGTAGTTCAAAGTTCTAGGGGACTGATGACCTTAGAAGTTACGTCCCATAGTGCTCAGAGCCATTTGAACCTAAAAATATACATTAACTGGCCGTTTGATTGTTGCTGTATAAATTTATATCAAACTTGTTTGCTGTTTGTTGTTTGGTGTGTGTTGACAGCTTTGTATCGGCAGCGGTTGACGCGTTGCTGTTGTGCTGGTGCGGGCAGGGACGAGCTTCCCTTCCGCTTCGGCGGCTTTCCCGCCATCACACGAGGCAGGTCTCAAGCGCTTCTGCACATCTCCCTTTCCAGCCTCAAGTTGAGATGTTTACTGTCATTCTTTTGGTTTCGTGCCACGGCGGGAGTGTCGCCGGATAAGGAAGTAATTTACTCAGTGTTTTTACTATTGTGCGGTCTTTTTGGGCGTGTGATGAAAGCCTTTGGGCAAACTGAGCACTGAGTTTCTTGATTTCTTTTTTTTTTTTAAAAAAAACAACGGTTTAATTGACATTGTCATTTTAATAGTGTTTTAAGGGCCAAGTAGTTTCAATAAGCACTTAACTTGATTTATGTATAATTGTTTTGTAGTCCATAGTGAAGTACTACTGTTTGTTTCAGTTTTTACCCGTAGGTATCGATTGGGCAGCTTGGCCTATCTTGTCTACATGAGAGCAGAATAGCCACTGGAGACTTATGCACTTCAATGTCCTCTTTTTAACGTTTGTTGAACTTATATCCAAGTCCTGTTGTGGGATTAGCTCAAAGTTGAGATGCTAGTCTTGCGGACAGAGTGCCACAGCAGGATTATTTCATCAGTTAACTGTTTCTAATCGGGCCGCGATTGTATAGCACAGCTGGCATGTTCTTAGAGTACCATTTGTAATTTTATGTATAATGCAAATGTCTTTGTGTATTGTTATTTTAATTTAAAACCTTAACTATTTATACGTATTTGGTAAGAATCTTGATAACCGTTAGTTGGCTTATGATAGAATTATTATTAAATAAAGATGTCTGTTCGGAAATTATAAATGAAGCATCAAGTTGGGCCACTCTTCCACGTTTTTCCTGAAATTAATCCCGATCTTTGTCCTGGGTCTCATTTGTTTTTACTACCACCTCCTAAACATTTATTATTCCTCCTGAATCAACCACCTATATGATTATTTGTTCTATATGCACTGAAGAGTCAAAGAAACTGGTACACCCACCTAATATCGTGTAGGACTCCCGCGAACACGCAAAAGTGCGGCAGCACGACGTAGCATGGACTCGACTAATGTGTGAAGTAGCGCTCGAGAGAACTGACACCATGAATCCTGCAGGGATGTCCATAAATCAGTAAGGCTAAGAGGGGGTGGAGCTCTCTTCTGAACAGCACGTTGCATGGCATCTCAGATATGCTCAATAATGCTCATGACGGGAAGTCTGGTGGCCAGCGGAAGTGTTAAAACTCAGAAGAGTGTTCCTGGAGCCACTCTGTAGCAATTCTGGACGTGTGGGGTGTCGTATTTTCCTGCTGGAAGTGCCCAAGTCCGCCAGAATGCACGATGGACATGAATGGATGCAGGGTGATCAGACAGGATGGTTACGTACGTGTCACCTGTCAGAGTCATATCTAGATGTATCACTCCAACTGCATACGCCCAACACCATTACAGAGCCCCCTCCAGCTTCAACAGTCCTCTGCTGACATGCAGGGTCCATGGATTTATGTCTCCATACCTGTACACGTCCATCCGCTCGATACAATTTGAAACGAGACTTTTCCGATCAGGCAACATGTTTCCAGTCATCAACAGTCCAATGTCGGTGTTGACGGGCCCAGGCGAGGCGTAAATCTTTGGTCGTGCAGTCATCAAGTGTATAAGAGAGGGCACCTGGCTCCGAAAGCCCACATCGATTATGTTTCGTTGAATGGTTCGCGTGCTGACGCTTGTTGATGGTGCAGCATTGAAATCTGCAGCGATTTGCGGAAAGTTTGCACTTCTTTCACGTTGAACGATTCTCTTCAGTAGTCGCTGGTCACGTTCTTGCAGGATTTTTTACCGGCAGTAGCGATGTTTTACCGGAGTTGTTCCGTCTCCAGAAATTCTCTAACAGGCAAATTCAGTATGTTTCTAAAGAAATCGGCGTCAATGAGGTAAGAATACGCTTCTGCAAGTCAGTATAGCCAATTTTCTTAGATACATTGCTTGAGAAGAAACTGCAGTATCCGCAAGACATGGTCGGATATCAGTGTAACTATGCACACGTACATACCATCGGCTGGAATGTGAATGTTTAGAGGTGCAATTCTGTGACACGTAGAACAGCCGCCAAAGTGCATAAGTGTTGTTCGTGTTTAGTGTTGTTACAGACCTGTTACAGTGTATGACTGGAGCGAACAGCGTCAGGTAATGAGTGATCACTGTGAAGGACGCGCCATGTACTCAAGTGAGGCAGCGTTAACAGCCTCTGACAGTGTTTGGAGGGGCCTCTTCATGGGTCTCCATCTTTCTGGCTCGTCGAATCGTGTAAAATCCCTATGTGTGGATAATCGGAGGGCCGATGCTGCACTGCGTGGGTACGTGAGGACAATCATATTCATCGTCAAGGTCACGGGCGACAGCTTCTAACTACTACAAGAGAGGATTGCCATGCTATACACCAAGCACAACAGACTCCTTACTTCTGCACCTGCCATCCGAGAACAAAAACCTGACTCACTACAACATTCTGTGTCATTTAACACCAATGGGCGGAGACTAGCGCCAGCCAGACTAGGGAATTACCGTCGAATGCGAAACCCGCTGTTAAAACCACAATACAAAGGGCTGCAGTGGAGTGGTGCTGTAACCTGGAAGCATTGACAGCCCCCACTGACGAAAGGCGTCGCATTTTGTCCAGCGGTGAATCGCGGACGAGTATCGTCGACGAGGATGTAGCGACCTGGGGAGAGTGAGCTCAGTGGCGTTACTCCTGGAGTCATCGTGTGGTGTGCCATTGGTTGATAGTGACTGACCGGAACTCTGACGGCACAATGGTACGTGATGATGTTGGTATTTGGTCTGTGGGGCGCTCAACTGCGTGCTCAACAGCTCCCATACAAATTCCCATTCTTTTCACAGTCCAGTCTCGCCACTTTTCCGAATGATGATGAAATGATGAGGACAACGCAAACACCCAGTCCCCGGGCGGAGAAAATCCCCGACACGGCCGGGAATCGAACCCGGGACCCCGTGATCCAGAGGCAGCAGCGCTACCCACTAGACCACGAGCTGCGGCCACAATGGTACGTCAAGTGTGTCCTGTGTCCTCATGTGCGACCTCTCGCGCGACAGTATCGTGGTGCCATTTTCAAGAGGACCGTGCTCATCCACACCAAACACGTGTTTTTGTGTACTGTCTTCTCGATGTTGAGGTTCTCCTATGGTCAGCTAGATTTTCAGATCTGCCGCTGATAGAGTATGTGGTGGCAGCATCTTGGACGTCAACTCCGTTCCAGAGCCATTAACCAGCACCAGTAGTGGGTCACCTAGCCTCCCAGAAGGTTGGAACGTCATACTGATGAGTGGCCTCATGCTGTTTTTGTAAATTTGACTCGGTATTGTGATCACTGAAGTAATATCACGCATACCAAAAAAATGTATTCAATATTTAAAAGTCCATAACTTGCAAACTAATTGACGGAGTTGTATCAGGTTTGGTGAAAGTGTAGCTTAAAGTCCACTGTAGATGTTCGAAAAGGTCACCATTAACATCCACACACGAACGATGCCGCCGAACTGCAGCACAAGCTACTGACTGCAAGGTGTTCAGTTGGATATTTGCACATGAATGTACGATGGATTCTCGAAGTTTGTGGCTTTTGTCGATAAACGACGTCCTTTAGTGTTCCCCACAGGTAAAAGTCCAGAGGGGTTAGGTCTTGGGAACGTGGTGGATACTCCACAGCACCTCTACGGCGTATCCATCTTCCTGGTAGATTTTCGTCGAGATACGCCCTAACACGATTTTGGTAGTGGGTTGGGACACCATCTTGTTGAAAGTAAACTCTTCCGTTTCGATACATGTCTCGGATGGCAGGTAAAATGGATGTCTGAAGCTTCTGAAGGTACACCTCATCGGTAGCTGTGCCGTCAAAGAAGAATGGCCCAATCAAGCCCCGGTAAGACAACCTACACCACACATTTACTCCTGGCAAATTCGCGGCTTTGTCTACATGGACGTTCGGATTTTCGGCGGTCCAGTAGATGCAATTGTGGCGATTTCCTGTACCACTGAGTTTGAACTGTGGCTCAACAGCCGAGCGGGATTAGCCGAGCGGTCTATTTCGCTGCAGTAAAGGCCGGTTCCCACTAGGGCTGCCGCGCGTCAAAACCGCGCGTCAGCGGCGTGGTTGCCATGGAAACGGCGTCAGCGGCACGATGCGGCGGGCTCTGCGTCGCGGTTTGACCATGTCGAACCGCTTCCGCTGCCGCTTGCCGCGCTCCAGGTGCGCGCCGCCAATCACAGAACGCGCTGAGCGTGACGTCAGGTACGGAACCCCGGGCCACGCGAACTTTCGCCGAACTGCTGGCGCGGACGCGGCGGCAGCTATGAAATACTTATCATCCGATTCCAAGGAAACTATACGGTAGAAAAATTTGATTCTTGGGCATGTTACAGCCTGATATCTTCTCTCGATAAAGAACCGAATTTCTTTTCGTTATTCGTGGTGGTTACTTGCTGTATCGCATTTACGTAAACCTTTACACGAAATTTTAATGAGTGTGCAGAGGTAAAAACGCATTGCGTGGACTTTGCGTAGAGTTCATTTTAGGTAATACATTATTGGATATGAAATTTAGTCAACATATCGAAATTGTTTTTAAAGCTGAGAGCAGATCGATAGCTATCACCGTTCTCGAGATATTGAATGATATGTCGGCGGACGGGCTGTGCCGTGAACCGCGCGCGGGTCGCTCGCGACGCGACCGATACTTCGTCCTGCTCGTCGTAAACCATGTGGTTGTATCAACCGCAAATTTCGTAAACGTTTCAAGAAATCGAAACGTGTTTTTTTGCAAACGATAACTTGTGAAAAGTCATGTATTTCGTCGCATGATAAATATCCTAAATCTGTTTATCTACCGAGATATGAAAGTAACTACAGTTTTTCATAAGGGATAGATGAATTTTTTTAAACGGCATTTAATAGCATGTCGAATGAGAAGTTAAACCGAAACTAATTTGCTGGCATGTCATAAGATGTAATTTACTAAATATCTAGAGCTATTGATTATTTCCTTTGATAAGTAACAAACTTTTTTTTCTTTGTCCAGTGTACTTTACTGATTCAAGACGCTTTTCGCCTTTTACTGTAAGGCATCTTCGGTGGAATCTAGAATGATTCAGTTTTGTTTTGATATGTGATACTTGCAGATTATAAAACAGTTCACATCTTTTTTTACGTGAATGACTGATTACTTACAGTGAATCGAGTTTTTGGCGGACGTATACGTTTCCCCTCGCCTGGTCACATGCTGGAGGTTGAATTAAAACTTACATTATGGAACATAAGCACATTTTCATGTTTGCTCTCTTTTCTTCTGTCACTAGCAGTAGACGTTTTACCGAAAACTCTGATTTGAAGTCGTAACTACAGTGTGTTCACCTCATGTCCCTTCCTGTCTGGTTTGTTTATGTACATGTTGCCAAACTCCAGAATTATATGCTGAAAACTAATGTCTGTTTACTTTTGTTCTCCTTATATCTGTATGTGTAGTTATAGTTATAGAAAGTTGAAAGTGAATCCAGTAGTTGTCAGACAGTGGTTCAAAGATTTGGTGTTCAGCTGATTTCAGTTTTGGTTTAAATGTTTTGTGGAGGCGCGCATGGAAGAGTAAATTCACTGCTTACATTAATAGATAAAATAGTAGAATAGTATTTCAACTGATGATTATTATCAGAATAGTATCACCCAACCCCTTTGTCCTCACTCTTTGACGCCCCATAATACGTCCTGTCAACTAACCCCTATTGTTGTCAAAGTTGTGCAATAATTTCCTCTTCCTCCTCTATTTAATTCCGTACCTCTTCTTTAGTCACACAATCCTCGTATCTAATGTTCAGCATTCTTATGAATCACCACGTTTTGAAAGCGTACATTGTCTTCTTGACAGAACTGTTCATCGTCCACGTTTCACTTACATACAAGGCTGCACTCCACACAAATACCTTTGTAAAATAGTATCCAACCATTAGAATTTATATTCGGCGTGAACAAATTTTCTTTTTCAGAACGCTTTTCTTGCTATTGACAGTCTTCAGTCAGATTTGCGTCTGCACCAGGAAATGCCTTACAATTTAAAATCTGGTTTCGAAAACTGTTCCAAATATATATTATTCTTTCGTGATTCTTAAGCAAGGTGCTGGCGATGATTACATTATGCTCTGTGGGAAATTCTATCAGGCGGCTTCCACTTTCATCCCTTCCACCTAGCCTTTGTGTTCTTACTGTTTTCGTGTACCTGCTACCGTATCACATTTTAAATTTTTGTCTCGCTTAACTATCTGAATAATCTCTTTTGTCGTACATTGTTTCAATGTGTTAGGAGATAGTGAACAATCGTGAACGGTAGTCATGAAATCTGTTTATGGTGAAATGAGAAAACACGAATAATGAAATATGTGAAAGAGTACATTGTACAGAAAATGAAAAATTGGTATGTCTTCACCCAACTTCGTCTTTCCTTCACGTAGGTGTAAGATATAGTTAATCAAACGCACCGCGCGTTTCAGTGGGTCCCGCCCCGTACCTCAGTGGCTGTCCGTCATTGGCTACCGCTAACGTCTGCCGCTTCCAGATGGGAACGCCAATTCCGCGAGCCGCCGCGTCAACGCGGAAAACGCTTGCCGCTGCCGCTTCCGCTCGCCGCGCTGCCGCGCTCTAGTGGGAACCGGCCTTAAGGTACAGTAAGAACACAAAGGCTAGGTGGAGGGGATGAAAGTGGAAGCCACCTGATAGAATTTCCCACAGAGCATAATGTAATCATCGCCAGCACCTTGCTTAAGAATCACGAAAGAATAATATATATTTGGAACAGTTTTCGAAACCAGATTTTAAATTGTAAGGCATTTCCTGGTGCAGACGCAAACCTGACTGAAGACTGTCAATAGCAAGAAAAGCGTTCTGAAAAAGAAAATTTGTTCACACCGAATATAAATGCTAATGGTTGGATACTATTTTACAAAGGTATTTGTGTGGAGTGCAGCCTTGTATGTAAGTGAAACGTGGACGATGAACACTTCTGTCAAGAAGACAATGGACGCTTTCAAAACGTGGTGATTCATAAGAATGCTGAACTTTAGATACGAGGATCGTGTGACTAAAGAAGAGGTACGGAATTAAATAGAGGAGGAAGAGGAACTTACGGTACAACTTTGACGACAATAGGGGTTAGTTGACAGGGCGTATTGTGGGGCGTCAAAGAGTGAGGACAAAGGGGTTGGGTGATAGTATTCTGATAATAATCATCTGTTGAAATACTATTCTACTATTTTATCTATTAATGTAAGCAGTGAATTTACTCTTCCATGCACTCCTTAAAACATTTAAACCAAAACTGAAATCAGCTGAACACCAAATCTTTCAACCACTGTCTGACAACTACTGGATTCACTTTCAACTTTCTATAACTATCACTGGCTAGCCACACACACATACAGATATAAGGAGAACAAAAATAAACAAACATTAGTTTTCAGCATATAATTCTGCAGGTTGGCAACATGTACATAAACAAACCAGACAGGAAGGGACATGAGGTGAACACACTGTAGTTACGACTTTAAATCAGAGTTTTCGGTAAAACGTCTACTGCTAGTGACAGTAGAAAAAAGAGCGAACATGAAAATGTGCTTATGTTCCATAATCTAAGTTTTAGTTCAACCTCCAGCATGTGAGCAGGTGAGGGGAAACGTATACGTCCGCCAAAAACTCGATTCACTGTAAGTAATCAGTCATTCACGTAAAAAAAGATGTGAACTGTTTTATAATCTGCAAGTATCACAGATCAAAACAAAACTGAGTCATTCTAGATTCCACCGAAGATGCCTTAAAGTAAAAGGCGAAACGCGTCTTGAATCAGTAAAGTGCACTGGATAAAGAAAAAAGAAAGGAAATAATCAATAGCTCTACATATTTAGTAAATTACATCTTATGACATACCAGCAAATTAGTTTCGGTTTAACTTCTCATTCGACATGCTATTAATGCCGTTTAAAAAAATTCATCTATCCCTTATGAAAAACTGTAGTTACTTTCATATCTTGGTAGATAAACAGATTTAGGATATTTATCATGCGACGAAATACATGACTTTTCACAAGTTATCGTTTGCAAAAAAAAAAAAAAATTCAATTTCTTGAACCGTTTACGAAATTTGCGGTTGATACAACCACATGGTTTACGACGAGCAGGACGAAGTACCGGTCGCGTCGCCGAGCAACCCGCGCGCGGTCACGGCATAGCCCGTCCGCCGACATATCACACAATATCTCGAGAACGGTGATAGCTATCGATCTGCTCTCAGCTTTAAAAACAATTTCGATATGTTGACTAAATTTCATACGCAATAATGTATTACCTAAAATGAACTGTACGCAAAGTCCACGCAATGCGTTTTTACCTCTGCACACTCATTAAAATTTCGTGTAAAGGTTTACGTAAATGCGATACAGCAAGTAACCACGACGAATAACGAAAAGAAATTCGGTCCTTTATCGAGAGAAGATATCAGGCTGTAACATGCCCAAGAATCAAATTTTTCTACCGAATAGTTTCCTTGGAATCGGATGATAAGTATTTCATAGCTGCCGCCGCGTCCGCGCCAGCGGTTCGGCGAAAGTTCGCGTGGCCCGGGGTTCCGTACCTGACGTCACGCTCAGCGCGTTCTGTGATTGGCGGCGCGCACCTGGAGCGCGGCACGCGGCAGCGGAAGCGGTTCGACATGGTCAAACCGCGACGCAGAGCCCGCCGCGCCTTGCCGCTGATGCCATTTCCATGGCAACCACGCCGCTGACGCGCCCTTTTGACGCGCGGCAGCCCTAGTGGGAACCGGCCTTTAATGGACTATGCGGCTGGTCCCGGAGGAGGTTCGAGTACACCCTTGGGCAAGGGTGTGTGTGTTTGTCCTTAGGATAATTTAGGTTAAGTAGTGTGCACGCTTAGGGACTGATGACCTCACAGTTAAGTCTCATAAGATTTCACACACATTTGAACATTTTTTATTTTTTTTTGTGGCTCATCAGACCACGCATTCATCTCTGCAAACTCTTCATCATTGCGCACCATGTTAGTAAACCCCTCGCAGTACTCCATTCTACGATCTGGGTCGTCCTCGTTCATCGTGTGTAGCAATCGTGGGATGTAGCACTTCCACTTTGCTGTCTTCAAAATTCGCCGAACACTTGAGCGACTCACTCCAGTTTTACCGGCACACTGTCTCGCAGACTTTTGTGGTGAGCGAGTGAATTGGCTGGACTTTTTACTGTTACAGGTCGTCCAGATCGTTGTTTGTGTACATCTTTAACACAGCCTTCGGCTTCAAATTTGTCTCGAATGCGACGAATCGTTAAACGTGTCGGTGGCTCTGTTTCATACTCATTTCGCCATTGCCGTTGAACCTCATTAATGTTTTCGTACTTGAAATACCACTTCAAAACTGACCTCCTTCCATCGAATGTAAGCCTTGCGCCAGCCATGTTTACTCGAGTAACTAGGTGCAATTAAGAACAGAACACTGACTATCTGGCGACTGTCATCTGACAAAACAAAACAACACAATACAACGCTTGTGTGGCGATTGCCGGAATTACAAACTATTACACTATCAAAGATGAGACAACTCCATCAATTAGTTTGCCAGTTATGGACTTTTAAACAGTGGACACATTTTTTTGGACCCCTCTGTATATAAGAAACTATCAGCCTCGATTGCGGTAATGAAACCAACCTTTACCTAGGTTTCAGCCCAAGTAATTGAACTTTCTTCAGAAGATATACCTGATCTATAATATGTCTAATAGGGCATGGCCTGGAAATAAAACTAAAACAGCCTGAATAGGTGTAGTCACATTTTAAAAATGCGGTACATAAGTAATAAGTCAACCTATGTACCGCATTTTTAAAATGTGACTACGCCTATTCAGGCTGTTTTAGTTTTATTTCCAGACCATGCCATTTTAGACGTATAATAGATTCAGGTATATCTTCTAAAGAAGGTTCAATTACTTGGGCTGAAACCTAGGTAAAGGTTTGTTTCATTATCACAATCGAGGCTGATAGTTCCTTATATATTAGATTATCACGATTGCTGACCATGCCACAATGTTGAAAATACATCACATATGTCTCAACCTGTGAAGTTCCATTACGTTTAATTTTCCCTTTTGAGTGATTCATTTTTATTTCAGGCAGACTGGAACGTCCTATAACATTTTCCAGTTATTTTGGAAGCATTTCTTGCTGAGACTCAGATCTAACAGAGCTTTATAGACTGAATTTTGGAGGCCCAGTACTCTTTGATTCTGATGAGGAAGAAAAGTGATTCTTCACATTATATATTTTCAGGATTCTCGTTGCTGATGGCTCTAGTTCCTATTCTACATTGAGGCTACCGAATTTCGGTGGAAATTAGTTAAAGTTTCACCTGTTGTCTCGTAGTCGTCACTTTTTTCTTGACAGGAAACGTTTCTTCAGGCTTTGTTCTCTGCATGTGCTACGATTGTACCACTAAATAATTCGTGATCAGTCGTGTGTGTCGTTAATTAACAGAACTGGTCATTTAATCACCTTTTGTATTTGAAGGATAATAAATGCTTTTTCACAATACTGATACGTCGTCTAGCGCTAGATCATAAGTCTGCGTCCCATCTACTACAACAATCAGAATATGAAAGAGATTTCTGTAAGCATCTCCGTTTGTTCACAAAAGAGGCAAAGTAAGAAATTCTTAAACATTGTTATTACTCTCGCAGCTCAAGTATTGGTCCACTCGCGTCGTAGTATCGGTGGTTAAACCGTCTACTAATTCGAAAAGATTCGCCGCCAGTGGATGTTACAGTATATAAGCTTGATTCAAAAGTCAGAATTCATTTCCGTTTTTTAAGGTTTATTATTTTATTTTCCGATTTATGTGTAATATTTCAGAGCTAGATCAGAAATGTAAAGACTATGGTATGAAGATTAGCATCTCCAAAACGAAAGTAATGTCAGTGGGAAACAGATATAGACGGATTGAGTGCCAAATAGGAGGAACAAAGTTAGAACAGGTGGACAGTTTCAAGTACTTAGGATGCATATTCTCACAGGATGGCAACATAGTGAAAGAACTGGAAGCGAGGTGTAGCAAAGCTAATGCAGTGAGTGTTCAGCTACGATCTACTCTCTTCTGCAAGAAGGAAGTCAGTACCAAGACTAAGTTATCTGTGCACCGTTCAATCTTTCGACCAACTTTGTTGTATGGGAGCGAAAGCTGGGTGGATTCAGGGTACCTTATCAATAAGGTTGAGGTAACGGATATGAAAGTAGCTAGGATGATTGCAGGTACTAGTAGATGGGAACAATGGCAGGAGGGTGTCCACAATGAGGAAATCAAAGAAAAACTAGGAGTGAACTCTATAGATGTAGCAGTCAGGGCGAACAGGCTTAGATGGTGGGGTCATGTTACACGCATGGGAGAAGCAAGGTTACCCAAGAGACTCATGGGTTCAGCAGTAGAGGGTAGGAGGAGTCGGGGCAGACCAAGGAGAAGGTACCTGGATTCGGTTAAGAATGATTTTGAAGTAATAAGCTTAACATCAGAAGAGGCACCAATGTTAGCACGGAATAGGGGATCATGGAGGAATTTTGTAAAGGGGGCTATGCTCCAGACTGAACGCTGAAAGGCATAATCAGTCTTAAATGATGATGATGATGATGATGATGACGATTTATGTGTGAGAACATAGTAACGTTGGGATGGCGGGGGGAGGGGGGAGGAGTTAAAAAAAGAAAAGCTGATTACGCTTGTCAATTGTCTGCGGTCGCTTTCAGTAACTGGCAGTCTGTGAATTAATTTCCATTTGCTGCTCACGGTACGTCGAATTTTCACTGCTCTCTTTTTCGCCGCGAAGTATAAAAATTGCAGCATAGAAAAAAATCTGTTCAAAGAACTGAAGCAGACACTGATCTGCCGAAAAACAGACCGTATTACGATGTTTCCAGCCGCAGTGTAAACTGACGCTGCAGTTATTCGGACACGTATGGTGGATCAGTCAAAGCGGCTCTCGCATCGTCCAGCCCCAAACAATGGTTTTGTGCGACTTTTTGTTAAATAAGACGAACTACAGTTCCCACCGCTCCACGAAACCAGTCACACAGATGGTTCCGAAACGAAGCTTAAAACCAAGTATTAAAAAAATAGTAATGGCAGGGAGCGCCCTGAAAATAAATTTCACACTCAGAGGGAAGTACTGAGAGGCAGGGAAAACAAAGTCAAATAGACGATAATGCCAACAGCAAGGCAAAATGGTGGACAAAAATCCTCGGTACGCAAGCCGTGGTGATTCAGACTTTCATGTTTTTAAAGCGGACGTTGTAATTTAATAGAAGTTACGCCGCCGTCCTCAACCAATTACATCTGCTGGTCAGAAACGGGCTAGCTGTCACATGCCATTGCCCCATATATTCACCTTCTGCAAACGACCAATTACGTAAGGCTGTGTGCATATCGAGCGGCCGATTAGATGAATGCTAATAGCAGCTTAGCCCTTTCAAAGACTAATCTAATTTGCACGCCACACACTGGCGTTTTAGTTAAAGGCCGTTAAAGGAAGAGCTGAGGGGAGCCAGTAACAATTATTCTCAGCTGTTTAATTCTTATTCTCGTCAGGGCTTAACTGAAACTATAACGAGCCGGGGCACAAGAAACTCACGCGTATTTTATAGTGAACTTCTCACATGCAAAGCTCCTAGTAAGGATGGGAGAGTTAGCAGATAATTACTTTGATCAAGAAATATCCTAGCGCTTATGTCAACTAATCTAGGGAAATCAGGACTGCCCTATGTTAACTCAGCATTTCACCGTTGAAAAGATTTGTGTTGCAAAATAACGGAGTCAGATGTAACATAAGTAAATAAAAATTGTATTTCTACTCTCATTTAAAACGCAGATTGTCAGATCATTCTTACGTAAAAATCAAATGCATAAAGGAATGTGCAATCAAAAATGATTAGAATGGTTCTAAAAATTAGTGTGCAATGGAGACTGATGTTTTTCCATCGCTCTGTGTGACATATATTTTCAGACACTTCTGTAGCAGTATATGGGGCAATAGCTGTGGTGTCTCACAGAAATATCGTTAACGGTTTCAGGAATTACTGCAACCAATCGCCTTCTTTTCTTCAATTTTTATTTATTCATGACCGGTTTCGAATCTCCTGGCGATTCATCATCAGTTGATACAATTTAGTTTGGAGTACTGTGGGGGTCGTGCATCTATGGAAAATACAGAGACGAAAAAGTGAACAGTGTATGTGGAAAGAATATTACGATTGTAAGATTAATTTGATAGTATTACTCACTGTTTTTATTGTTGTGGCAGAGACTGCTCTGGAAAACATAATGCGTGCTTACCAGTATCGTTAAATATCGAGTGAAACAGGCACTCTACCACCGATGGCGACTCCCACATACTTTACAAAATATAAACAAACCAAAGAGTGTGGCTGTTGATGTCTCCAAAGAGTTTTGTGGAAGCAGAGATTTCCTTTCCTCATTTTTCGTTTTGTGTGGTATTCGTAATAAAATATATATTTATTACATTACTTTCTTTATAAAAATTATTATTATATTTTTACATTGCAAAATTTTCTTATGCTATTTACAAAATCTGCAACAAAGTGTTTAGGACAATACTTTTGGTAGTTAAGCTATATTTGGCATGTTTCTCATTGCTCAATAAAAAGGATAGTATACACATGGAGAGGGGAGGGGGGAAAGGAGGGAGGGAGGAAGGGAGAGGGAGAGGGAGAGAGAGAGAGAGAGAGAGAGAGAGAGAGAGAGAGAGAGGTGTGTGTGTGTGTGTGTGTGTGTGTGTGTGTGTGTGTGTGTGTGTGTGTAAAAAAAAAAGAGGTGGAGAGGATGGTGTTTAGGTGTGGTATGAGCGAGGTTCGGAAAGGGTATGGGAGTGGAGGAGTACAGTGTTTATTAGTTTTTCAAATTTAAGGACTCTTTAAAATTTTGGAAGAATAGGTTGTTTGCTAAATCACTTTGTTCATTTAAGATTGTGTGGGGTGTTTTATTGTTATGTATGAAAATTTCTAATTGTTCCAAGAGGTCCATTGTTGTTCCTTTGTCTACAGTGTGTAGAATGTGGAAGTTGATTTTTATATCTGTGATTGAATGACTACTTTGGGCTAGATGGGCTATAAATGTGGATTTATTTAAATTTTTTAAATGGAGTGTTTCAATGTGTTCTTTGTATCGGATTTCAAAATATCTTCCTGTCTGTCCTATATAGTAGCAAGAACAGCTGTCACAAGTTAATTTGTATATACCTGATTTGTGATACAGTGGGCTGGTTGTTTTAATGTTGAGAATTTTGTTGTTTGTGTGGAAACTGATTTTGACTTTGTGTGGTTTAAATAGTTTTGCAAGTTGATATGATACATTACCAAGGAAAGGCATACAGACATATTTAGTTTCTTCTGGTGCTGAGGAAAGGCTTGTTGATAGTTTTTGTTGAGTCTTCATTGTCGCATCTAGTTTGTCAACTATGGCTGCGTCATAAGCATTATTGTGGTCTATTGTTTTTAAAATTCTTAGTTCCTTGGTTTTTACAGCAGGTTCAGCATGAATTATGTTTACACAGTTGAGTGCTGATTTGAAAAATGCTAGTTTATGCTGATTTGGGTGGCATGATGCATTATTTATAACAACATCTGTTGTGGTGGGTTTCCTGTAAATTTTGAACTTGTGTTTGGTGTCCAACAATATTCTTTCCACATTCCCTGCTGATTTTGGTGTTCAACTGTAAACTGTATATTGAGATGTATATTATTTAGTTTAGTGGCTACGCAGTTCGTGACGTCATCTGAAGGAGTCAACATCACGGAATAGGACCAATGTGGTAGTTAAAGTTTCTGATGGACTTGTTCATTTAAATGTGGGACATTGTACTGCAAGAGATCTGTTAATCCGTGCATCAAGTGATACTTCAATAGTCAGTTGTAACTAGTCAGTTGTAACTAGTCAATTGTAACGTATCTAGCAATCCTGTGGCAAAGATCTGTGTCAAAGTTAAGTAAATCTTTCACAAATAAAGTCAACTAATGTTTCATGTGCTATAGTTTGATGAGCCTTCTCTCAGTGCAATCAAAGAACCGACAGTTGTGATCAGACGAAAGAAGTCACAATAATAACTAACTTCATACTGCATACTGTGTACCGCAAGTAGTTTCGCCTAGTCGCAACAATAACGAACTTCATACAGCATTACGACAATACTCAAATGAACTGTTGTGGCTGCAGTGTAATAACTTGTTTGATGCAGCTCTTCATAGTAGTCTATTCTGTGCATGCGTCTTCATTTCTACTGGAAGCTACATCTACTTGAACCGGCTTACCGCGGTCAACCCATGGGTTATGTCTACAGTTCTTTCAATTCCAATACTTACCTCTACAACCAAAGTGACTACAGGATCTACCCTTCTTTTAGTCGTGCCATAACGTTATTTTCTCCCTAGTGCGATTCAATGCATCTTCATTTATTATTCGATTTAACCGTCTAATCATCAGAATTCTTCTGCAGCACTACATTACAAAACCTTCTCTCCTCTCTATGTGCAAAATGTTTGTCGCCCAAGCCTCACTCCCGAGACGTACTTTCGGAGAAGGCTTGCTAACATTGGAATTTATATTAGACATTAACAAACCTCTCTCTTTTAGGAAAATTTCCACATTATTATTAATTCCTGTTTTATATCATCTCGTCTTTGCCCATCATCAGTTATCACTATGTTAAAATGGCAAAACCCCTACAACTTTTAATGTATCGTGCCCTAATCACTCTCGTTATCAACTGACACACTTTTACTACACTCTATTACCCTCTACTTTCTTTGTTGTTAATCTTATTACCCACTACTCACATGAGTAGGATTAAGAATTACGTGTAACCTAAGGACTCTGAGTGGTGCTGTACCAGAACCAACAGCCTCCACTCAGTTTGTATGAGAGAACACAGAGCTTCAACACGGATTGCTGGAAGAAGGTAATGAACAAGTTGTTCCGTTTGATGGGCTACATATCAACATATGTGCGAATTAAAGTAGTAGAGGTATCTATTGTTCTTTGAACATGGCTGACACATTCTTTGTCACTCGTAGCCATATATGGACGGGACAACGAGTTGGGCTTTAAAACTTGCTTGGTGTAGCGGATGTGGTTCAGACAGCCTAAAGTACGTAGGAGTCGATCTTGTGTGTTGTATCCAATGGACCCCGAAACCATTATTCCTGGTGTTTGTCTGCGATGCTGATCAAGTATTTGGACTGTCAGATTACAATCAAAATCGTAGCTCTTCTTGATCACGTCTCTTTGTTAAGGCAACAGAACTGTCATGGTTGATTTTATTGTTATTATGTTCGTATGGACCCTGTCGAATCAAGCATTACATTTATGATTCGCCTTTCTAATAGCCCATATAGCTTTCATTCTTTCGCTATGTGCTTTCTTCCTTTCTTCTGACCACTTGGTCCCTAGTCTTTCAGGGACTTCATTCTCTGGCTTTGCTACCCATCTATTTATCTTCTGACGGTAAAGTTTCCTGTCTAGTATGTCTGATGCTCCTATCTGTGACGTTTTCAAGCTATATTTGACTTCTTCTATCCATGCAATGTTCTCCAGTTTTGCAGTGTATATCAATATCTTGTGAGTTAGCCTTGAAGATGGGAGTCTATGAATGTATCCATAGAATTTCAGCCTTCGTTTCCTGATATCTGCGGCAAGGTTGGACAGTTCTTCCGTTAATTTGCGTGATTTGAGTCCATACCCCTCTTCTGTTTTACCTTCTCCCAGCATTTTCCTCATGATCTTTCTTTCCTCCTTCAAGATGATCTCCAGATCGCCTTTTGTATTAAGTACCAAGGTGTCAGTCGCGTACAGCGCTTCAGGTTTAATCAGTATATTATAATGTTTGATCTTTGTACGAATGGACGTACATTTCTTGTTGTAGATTTCACGCGTTCTCCCATATGCTCGTTTGAGCTTTTGTAACCGAACTTTCTGTGCTTCCTTTTCCAACCCTGTTGGTTCTATGATCACCGAGATATTTGAAGTGTGGAACTCGTTTGATCTGCCCGTATTTTGTGCTCAGTTCCTGAATGTCGACTTCAGTGCAAATGAACTTTTTCTTCTCGAATGAAATTTGTAATCCTGTTATCTCAGTGCATTCCTTGAGGACTTGAGTCTGTTTGATCGCTGTATTTTAGCAGTCCGATAGTATCGCAAGGTCGTCTGCGAAAGCTAAACAACTGACCTTGATGTCATCATTCTTTCGTCCGAGTTGAATGGGTTTCCAGTGGCACTTGGTTTTCAATTCTTTCTCAGATTCTCGAATGACTTTATCCATAACAAGGTTGAAGAGCAGTGGTGACAATCCATCACCTTGTCGCACACCGGTCATTGTCTCAAAGGGTTCGCCCATGAATTTCACCTTTGCCTTCGTGTCCCTGAGTGTTTCCTTGATGAGTCTTAATGTCTTTCGATCAAGTCCTAGTTCTTCTAAGATGTTAAAGACGGAGTGATAAAACTGAGAGTTACCGTGAAGTGCATAAAGTTTGTTTATAAAAGGTGATTCACGAAGATATGCAAATATTTTAATATTTTATTCTACAAGGAAAACTAAAGAAAAAAGCTAGTATAAACATAGGTCCGCAAATGTTTAGTTACGAAGTTACGGCTAACAAAGGTTTTGGCTGAAATTTAGCAACTCCGCTAATATGAAGCCATCGCCAAACTGTACGAGGTTAAAGTAAAGCACGATTTCCACTTATTTTGTTGTTATTGGTCTAGTGAATCCAATAAAACATGTCCCAGATGTTTATCTGCAGTAGTTTCCCAGAACGTCCAGAGAAGCAAAGATTATTATATAAGTAAATTTGTTTACTTTCCATTAGGAATGTAAAAACGTTTATGACATTGTTGACAACCGTTAGTGAGTTGTTTCAGTCGTTTCCTAACCTTGAAACGAGCTAGATTTCTGTATTGTTCAGTGAAAGATCATAATAACGACAGTGTACTTAAGTGAAACGACATAGTAACTGTAGTAGTTTGTATATTATTTATGAAATAGGGATGCCTTTCAAATTTACGGCGGAGGAATACGCCCATATGGCGTTTATTTATGGCAAATGTGATGATAACGTGAGGCATTATTTTCTCGCATTATTGATGCGATAGGCGAAATTAAGAACAACCCTGTGAAACTGAAACGAACAACAAAATCTGTTGATACACGTACAGCTAAATGCACTGAACTTCGTGGAGACCTTTTTGAACATTTATTGTGAATATATTGAGAAATTCCTTAACACTGAGCTTTGTTTTTTCCGGTTTAACATGAATGCACGTGTGCTACGGTATTAATAAAAGCAGATTATTTGACGCATTCATACAGTTTCAGTTAACGTTATTACCATAATTTTTCCAAAATTAAATTCTCTACAACTTCTGTTGAAAACTTTGAGCAATTATGTGGAATTTAAAAAAACAAATTGGGCCAAGTAGTTAATAAATTAAAATTTTACTAAATTACGTCTTTGCTTGTCTGGATGTTCTGGAAAACTAGTGCAGATATACGTCTGGGACACGTTTTATTAGATTCACCAGATCAGTAACAAGAAAATAAACGGAAATCGTGCTTTACTTTAACCTCGTACAGTTTTGCGATGCCTTCATATTAGCGAAGTTGCTAAATTTCAGGCAAAATCTTTTATTAGCAGTGCCTCCGTAATTAAGCAATCGCGGGCCTATGTTTATACGAACATTTTTCTTTCGTTTTACTTGTAGGGCAACATATTAAAATATCTGCATATCAGCCCGCATCCCGTGGTCGTGCGGTAGCGTTCTCGCTTCCCACGCCCGGGTTCCCGGGTTCGATTCCCGGCGGGGTCAGGGATTTTCTCTGCCTCGTGATGGCTGGGTGTTGTGTGCTGTCCTTAGGTTAGTTAGGTTTAAGTAGTTCTAAGTTCTAGGGGACTGATGACCATAGATATTAAGTACCATATTGCTCAGAGCCATTTGAACCATTATCTGCATATCTTCGTGAATTACCCTGTGTATATCAAATGTAGTTTACTACTCTGAATAAAGGTAACAGCCCTGCCGAGGTGGATACACCAGTTCCCGATAGATCACCTACGTTAAACACCGTTGGAGGTGGACTGTACTTGGATGGTTGACCGTCCAGATACGCCGCACGCTGTTGACGTTTTCCCCTTTGCCTTTACGATAGAGGAGACAGGAAGGGTGATGGCGTGAAGGTTCTGATCACCAGACTTTGCGCCAAATGTCCTGGATTCAATTCCAAACCTCTCCGCAGTGTCTCACGCGTGAGGGCACGAGGATGAGGACGTCAAACTCGGCGGGCCCCTGGTGCTGTTCGAGAGGGTGAGGTATGTGCCAGCATCGGGTTTCGCACTCTTCCGTCTCTCATCACCTCCAACACGAACATAACACAACACAACACAACACACACACACACACACACACACACACACACACACACACTCCCATCACAGTCACCTACACGTAACATAACTTACGTACACAGCTCTCATACTTCGTGAAGCAAAGCTGCCTGCTGGCAGGACAGGGAAAACATTTTCAATTACGCGGCTGAATGTGCCCTTCGGGATCTCCCAGCTATACATGCCACACGACTTTACTTTTCTTTTACTGTGAATAAATGTCGTAATACGATATCACCTTAGAAAGCTACGATATTTGTCTATTAAATTGCGATTTGTGTATCGATTTGCAAAGATAAATGAAAGAAGAAACTAATTGCTGAGATTGCTGACATCCGCTTAGCGCCCACAGATGCTTGCCTGCTACACGTTGCTCTCGCTGACGGGAGCTAGCCTTGAAATATTTACGGCGATGTTAAGACCAGAAATGGGCACGTTTCATTGTTTCACGGAACAGGCGCGTGCAGGTAACGTGTCAGTGTATCTTGGAAACAGGAGAAAGACACTGGTAGCCATATGCCGACGATAACTGCCGGGAAAAGTTGTAAAACTGGCTGCAAAAGAAATGCGGAAAATTTCATTGTATGAAAAATACAGGGTGTCCATAAAGCCTCTGACGGCCGAAGTGGCCGCGCGGTTCTGGCGCTGCAGTCTGGAACCGCGAGACCGCTACGGTCGCAGGTTCGAATCCTGCCTCGGGCATGGATGTGTGTGATGTCCTTAGGTTAGTTAGGTTTAACTAGTTCTAAGTTCTAGGGGACTAATGACCTCAGCAGTTGAGTCCCATAGTGCTCAGAGCCATTTGAACCACAAAGCCTCTCTATCATTTCAGAAAATCGTAACCTGGAAACTACATTGAGATAACGAAAGTCATTGTATAGCGACATGCAAATGTACAGATGGCGGTAATATTGCGTTTGCAAAGGGCAGGCAGTTGGCGGCGCGGCGCTGTTATTTCTACTCATGTGATTCATGTGAAAAGGTTTCTGGCGTTATTATGTCCGTACGACGGGAATTAGCAGGCTTTGAACGCAGAGTGGACGTTAGAGCTAGGCGCACAGTATATTTGATTTTGGAAATCGTTAAAGAATTCAATATTCCGAGAGCTACAGTATCAAGAGTGTGCCGAGAATACGGAATCTCAGGCGTTGTCTCTCACTACGGCCAACGCAGTAGTCGACAGCTTTCACCTAACGACCGAGAACAGCGGCGTCTGCCTATTGTCAGTGCTAACGGACAAGCAACACTGCGTGAAATAACCGTAGAAATCAATGTGGGACGTACGTACAACACATTCGTAAGGACAACGCGGCGAAATTTGGCGATAACGGGCCTTGGTAGCGACATCGCTTGCAGGACTGGAAAACCGTGGTCTGATCATGTGTGTCCCAATTTCAGTTGGTAAGAGCTGATGGTAGGGTTCGAGTGTGGCGGAGACCCCACAAAGCCGTGGACCCAAGTTGTCAACAAGGCACTGTGCAAGTTGGTGGTGGCTCCATAATGGTGTGGGGTGTGTTTACATGGAATGAACTGGGTCTTCTTGTTCAGCTGAACCGATCATTGACGGGAAATGTCTATTTTCGGTGACAGAGAGACTATTTGCAGGCGTTGATGAACTACATGTTTCTAAACAACGATGAAAGTTTTACGGGTGAAAATGCGCCATGTCACCGGGCCAAAATTGTTCGCGATTGGTTTGAAGATCATTCTAGACAATCCAACCGAATGATCTGGCCATCCAGATCGCCCGACAGAAATACCGTCACACGTTTATGGACATTTCACGCACGAAATTCTGCACTGGCAACACTTTGGAAGTTATGGACGGCTGGAAAGGCAGCATGGCTCAGTATTTTTCCATGGGGCTAGAACGGCTGGTTGAGTCCATGCCACGTCGTGTTTCTGCACTAAGCCGGGCAAAAGGACGTCCGATCCGGTATTAGAAGGTATCACATGACTTTTGTCACCTCGCTGTATTAGAAACAGAGAATCGTTGTAAAACATTTAACAGCTCTCGAAGCTTTTATTCGTTTGTCCTTTGTTGCAGATTTCACCTGGAGTGTATAAAAATGCTAACAATACAAGAGAAGGCACAATATATCATGTGGTATGCAGCACCCAAATCTGTGACGATGGCACTGCCAAATTATTGACGGCAGTAAGCGAAGGCACCACCGGCAAGAACAAGCAAATAAGGCGCTTCAAAAACTTTAGAGAGACAGGCAGTGTCAAAGATTTTCGTGAAAATGGATATCCCCACGAGTGACAAAGTGCAGTCTGCATTTCACCTCAGCCTCCAGATTTTAGGAAGTATGCAGATTGTAGGAAACAAAATAAACTGTCAAATTGTTTCATAAGCGGTTACGCCTCTTTGCATGAAAAGTGCAAGTGGTCTAAGCTTTGCAGACAAACAATCACCCTCTACGGTATGCATTCGCGTGTTCCATGCTGGCTTCCATAGATGCTAGCAATGATAACTTGAATAAGTGTCCGTTTCGAGATGAATCAACTGTCCACATTTGTGGACACACGAATCTCCACAGTATTGGAATTTATGGCTCTTAAAACCCACACAACAGAGGTGAATATATCCGTGATATCCCAAAGCTAACTGTTTGATGTGGCCAAAGGCAGTAAGGTGAGAGTCCCATTTTTCTTCGCAGAGAAAACCATAACAGGAAATGTTTATTGGTACATGCTCGAACAGTTCCTGCTACCACAGATCGAAGAGCTACCGTCGTCCATTATCTGCCAGCATGATGGTGCACCCTCACATCGGAGTTTGATTGTGCACAATGTGCTGAATGACTTTTCGTGAGAGGTTCAAAATGGCTCTGAGCACTATGGGACTTAACTTCTGAGATCATCAGTCGCCTAGAACTTAGAACTATTTAAACCTAACTAACCTAAGGACATCACACACATCCATGCCCGAGGCCGGATTCGAACCTGCGACCGTAGCGCTCGCGCGGTTCCAGACTGAAGCGCCTAGAACCGCTCGGCCACTCCGGCCGGCTCGTGAGAGGTGGTTGCGTCGTGATGGTCCCATCGGATAGCCCCCTTGCTCTTCCCAAGTCACTCCACTGGACTTCTTTTTTATGGGATTCCGTGAAAGATGGCGTGTACACAACGCCAATCCATGACACGGCTATCATTCCTTTACGAATAATCAGTGTTGCAATGAGAAATGTTGACTTTTCAATGGCTACACGTACATGAGCAGAACTCTAAAACCCCCTTGTTCTACGAGCAACCACACACTAAAACTTTGACTTGGCATACTTCGAGTTCTGCTAAACATTTTACGACAGTCTACGATTTTTGAAATTACAGAGGGACTTTATGGATACCCTGTAGAGTCTGTACAAAATATTTACATATGAAACATCTCCCAATCCATTTGACCGACTGGTACAGCAACCTATTAAAGACTGTTCTTGAATAAAACACTCTCGGTTGCGAACTGTTGCTATAGCAAAGCGTTTCGCCCTTTCAGGGCACCTCAGATCATCATGGATCACAGACATTGCTAGAAGTATAGGGTGTTTATAAATGAATATCGGGGTTTTAATGCTTTATAACATTTATTACGTTAAACTTACAGGTATAAATGATATGTCAAATGAAAGAGCAGCTCAAACCGTTTTACCAAGAACTTTATAAATGTTCAATATGAGCACTATTTGTCACACGGCGCACATCAAGTCTATATAGCCCAAGCGCTCGATTGACCGCAAGGGGCCCAATGACAGGGCTTTCTTTGCATGGCCTCCATGTTCAGCCGACCTAACGCCATGCGATTTTTTCCTTTGGGGTTTCATCAAAGATCGTGTGTACGTGCCCCCGCTACCAGCAGACCTCCCTGAATTAAGAAACTGGATGAAGCAGCGGTTGCTACAATCACCAAAGACACACTTATCAACGTTTGGAAAGAACTCGACTATAGATTTGATGTGCGCCGTGTGACAAATGGTACTCACATTGAACATTTATAAGGTTCTTGGTAAAATTGTTTGAATTGCTCTTTCATTTGACATATCTTTTATAACTGTAAGTTTAATGTTATAAATATTATAAAGGGTTAAAACTACGATATTCATTTATAAACACCCTGTATTATGTTGTGGAATAACATACGTCCAGACCAAGCTAACCAGAGAGCGTGCCTCCAATACGGTCATGATGGCAGCGGTGCAGTGATGGGACTACACCTAAGGAATTGCGCCCAGTGAAATTTTTTGAGTGCAGTCCTATCGCTGCACCACTGTACCCTCCGTTATAACTAGGGCCCGGATTTTAATTACCTAAAAAACGCTGAACTATGCAAGCATTTATGACCTAAAACTTATATAAAGATGATCTTAAAAAATAAAATATGACTTAATAGAAGTTTATTTAAAGCATTCTTGTTTGTTTATTTAATTTTTTATTCACCATAAAGTAATACAAAATTCACTTCTCAAAATATTACTAGTTCTTTCTTTCTGTAGGGTTTGTGGCTAATTTGCACCTATTTTTGAATGTCTGAATGTTTTATTTTCTAAACACAAAGTACAGTGAAAAGATCATCTATCGAAACAGTAAAACAATGTTTTTATTTCTGCATAGTATTTAAAGCGTTTCACATTATTTAATATCGTATGTCAATCTTCAGTATCTGCAAAGTTGCTAGGTTTTCATTGTCAAAGATCTACGGTTGTCGTTGAGGATAGTTTTGTACCTGTAAAAGCTCCTCTCCACTTCACAAGATGTCACTGGAGCGTATTTGAAGACAGACAGGTCACTGGAATTCAGCTTTGTTTCAGTATCTTCAAATGTTGAGGCATTCCCTGAAAGACTGTCACAAATTTTGCACAGTGTAGAATATCCAGGATACCGTTGGAGAACACTTTGCAATTTGGTTTTCACTTTGTCAGCCACATGACCACGAGCTCGACCCAACTCACTCTGCACATGTTGCACAATACTCAGGGCCTCACATAGCTGAGTGCCAACAGCTTCCAGTCGTTTGAAGGCTTTTGAAATCACTGAAAAATTGGCGTTGATGTATGCCAGGTTTCGAGATAATGTATCTGTAAAAACTTCTTTCTCAATTTTGATACCACTTGATTCATCGCTATCAAGCTCACAGAAGATTGTCTTTATTTGGGTGTAGTTCGTGCAGTAATACTCAGCAGCATTAAGCCGAGAACCCCATCATGGAAGAACAGGTTTAGGTGGGTGGGGCGTTAAAGGTGCTTGTTCCTTGAATTTCTGCACCTGTAGCGGAGCCTTCTCATAGATTTTCTTGCCACAGGAAATTAATTTGTCCACGTCAGGGTAATGTGATCGCACCTCTTCGGCAACTCTTTGCAATGCATGTGCAAGGCAAGTGGCGTACGCCATACCGGGGTAGAGAATCTGAAGCCCTTTGGCTGCTTTAGCCATATATGAAGCAGCAAAACTTCTGTTTTCACACCATCCAGCCACAGTAGCTCCAGAGAGTTGTCAAACAAAATAGCAACCGTAGAATTGTTTACTCTATCGAGAGCTTCACACGTTAGTAGGAACATAACTCCAGGGCCATCAACTTTTAGAACACCAACAACAACATTTGAAATATATCGCCAACTAATATCCATAGTTTCATCTATCGACATCCACATCTTTTGATCAACAATAGTAATTCGTATTTTGTTGAGCACATCATTGTAGCATACGGATAAATAGTTCTTTCTCAGTGTAGATTCATCTGGAACTGGATGTGTTGTGTACTTCTCCAAGAAACGTTGAAGCGTGGATTCTTCAGCTTTTCCAATGGGATGTTGCAGGGCACCATCATCTCACATGAATCCTTGCAGAATGATTGCATGGTTGACAATTGACCTGTCTGTTCAAATAACAGCGTTTACATGCTGTTATTTTCTGCACTTCGTTTCACAGAGCTGCTGTGTTTAGCGGTATTACAGTGTTGGTGCACATTAAAGCGCTTTTCTGCAGTAACTTTAATTTCAGACTGTTTACAAAATAACATTATCCCATCAGTACTAAAGAACTTCTCTCCAAATTCTCGAACATATCCTTGCAACTTCACGCTGTCGGAGCACTTTGCTTTAGGCATGTTGAACAAGGCAAAGGCTGTATTCAAACTGGTTACTGGGGACACCTGTGTGATTGCGATGATTATTACGGCAAAAGCCGCCTTTGTTGGCTCTGAGAGCGTATTGTCGACTCTGCGCAACAATGTTTTATGTTCGCGAAACGACTGTTGTGGTACATCGATTTTCTGCTACAGTCCTGAGAAATAAAGCCATGTACTAATTTATCTGTTTATCTTTTATAATAGCACATTAAATATTGTCTCGTGAGCAACATATTCATTTTCTTATTCGTGTGTCCCGTAAGATACGAAAAAAACGGTATATGCATTTTTGGCAAAAGTTGACGGAAATATGACCTATTATATTAAAAGTTAGCTGCAATATGGCTTATTACTAAAATTTGTTGAAATATGACTTTATATGCACAATCAAAATACATTTTTCGACACTAAAAGCCTAGATTTGTGTATAAATTGTTCTAAAAATTCACTCTATAGTTTAGAAAAAAATATGACTTGTCATTAAAATCCAGGCCCTAGTTATAACTGTATCGCAGACACATAACCTGGTTAGCGCGATCCGCACGGATGCCTATTTCACATCATAATACATGGTCCAGCCACATTAATATGACCGCCATCTATGTTCGGCGTCAACGTGCAATAACCAGTAACAGCACAATATAGCAGTATATAAAGCGAAATCGGACGAAAAAAAAAAATGCTGTGATCGTCGTAACAAAGAAACGGGGCGGTTTATCTAACATCCAAAAGGGTTGATCATTGGCCTCCTGGCCAAGGGCGGAAGCTGTTCAGAAATGGCTAAGTATATACAAGGGCTATCCACAAAGTACATTACGTTTTTGTTTGTGTCCGTTAGGGGCGGGGGTAGCGCGGCCATCTTGGTGTCATGGCATTCCGCCGCTCAGTCGGCATCCTGCAGTGCTAGTGAGAGGTTCGCGCTGTAGTCCATTGAGTTACTGTGACAATTTGAAATGTCAGCGTTAATTGAAAATGCCGCGAAGTGTGAAGTGCATGCTGTAATAAGGTTTCTGACTGCAAAAACCTGTACACCGATAGAAATCTATCAGCAGCTTTGTGAAGTGTATGGGGACAACAAAATCATTGAAGTTGGAGTGCGTCAATGGGTCATAAAATTTAAAAATGGCCGAACTAACGTTCACGACGAAGAGCGAAGTGGAAGACCCAGCATAGTGGCTGCCGAACTTGTCGAAAAAGTCGATGCCGCGGTCTGTGAAAACCGTAATTTCACAATAACGGAACTCTCTATCAGTTTTCCACAAATATCACGAAGTTTGTTGCACGAAATCATTAGCGGAAAGCTTGGTTACCACAAGTTTTGTGCAAGATGGATACCAAAAATCTTGACAGAGGTTTACAAAAATCAGCGAATGGCTGCAGCGTTAACGTGTTTGGACGCTTACGAGAAAGATGGCGACTCATTACTCGATCGCATCGTTACTGGCGACGAAACATGGGTTAAGCATGTGAACTGCGAGACAAAATTGCAGTCAATGGAGTGGGAGCACACAAATTCCCCCCAAAAACCCAAGAAATGCATGCAGACAATGTCGGCAAGGAAGGTGATGGCGACTGTCTTTTGGGACAGAAAAGGTGTGATTTTTGTGGATTTCCTGGAAAGAGGTACTACAATAAACTCTCAATGGTATTGCCAAACTCTGCACAACCTCAGACGAGCAATACAAAACAAGCGCAGGGGAAAGTTGGGCTCAAAGATCTTGCTGATTCACGACAACGCCCGGGCCCACACAGCAAATGCCACTCGTGAGGTTCTCGAATCTTTTAAGTGGGAGTTGTTTCCTCATCCGCCGTACAGTCTCGACCTGGCACCGAGCGACTTCCACTTATTCCCAGCAATGAAGAAGTGGTTGGCTACGCAGCGTTTTGATATCGACGCACAGCTTTAAGAAGAGGTAACCACGTGGTTGAAGGCGCAGGCGGCCGAATTTTACGACGAAGGAATTTCCAAGCTCGTCCATCGCTACTGTAAGTGCCTTAATTTAAATGGCAACTATGTAGAAAAGTAGTTTTTAAGTGTGGCTTTCATCTGTATATAATTAAAAAAATTTCCAATACTGTATTTATTTTTAATTCCGAAACGTAATGTACTTTGTGGATAGCCCTCGTATATTGCACATGTGCAGCAGTGGCTAAGGTATACCGTGCAAGGCAAAATGGTAGTATCCAAAACCGGTGCCGAGGCAACCGTGCTGCACCATGGACCAAAGATGACAGGGGTTAACTACGGCTGCGAAGATGTGTATGGGTGAACCGGACGTGCAAGTGTTGAGCAACTGTCCGCCCAGATGACCCAACGGGCTACCAAAAGTTTCCTCTCAACGATCGTTCCGCTAAAGTTACTGTGTATGGACCTGCGCAGCTGGCGCCTGGTTCATGCAGCCATGCTGACGGCTGCTGGTCGGTAACGAAGGCTGGATTCCGCACGTCAATACCAGAACTGGGAGTCCACTCGTTGGCGGCAGGTGACCTTTTCAGACAAATCATGTTTTATGCTCCATCTGACAGACGGCCATTGACGTGCACGACGTGAAACGTCTGAAAGCGGAGGGGTCCAGGCGGGAGCAGGGAGTGTTATGGTCTGGGGAATGTTTCCGTGGCACTCCCTAGATGATCTCGTCATTCCGGAAAGCACAATAGCTAACAGAAGTATGCATCTACAGTTGGATCCCATGTCCCCTCCTAGATAGTTTGCTTTTCGTCGGCACGATCGCATCTGCCAACGGAACAATCCAACGTGTCACACAGCTTACGGCGTACGTGTGTGGTTCAAAGAGAACCAGGATAATTTACGGTACTCCCTTGGCCACCAAACTCCACGGATTTAAACCCAACGGAGAATCTATGGGACTCCATCAGTAAGGCTGTGTTCTTAGCCCTGTTGAGAAATCTGAGCTATTCGAAATAGTCAATTTTTTTTGTAGCTCATTTAGATGAATAATTTAATAAAAGAAACGAGACAAGATTTACATCTTCTTGCGACAGCGCCTCGGTAAAGCTATGATTCTAGTACCTCGAACCAGTATTCTCACATACCATTTGTTCATTTATTTATCCTAGCAGGATGACGGCCACAAGGCCATCTCTTATATCCAAACAGGCATTCACCATATTTTGCATCATTTTCAATAAGACACACAAGTTATGAGAGGATTTATATCTAGTTCCGATAGAAATAATTACGAAAATAAATTTTTTATCCGGTTGTATCTGTAACGAAATTACCGGTCTCAGCCAGCACCGACCATCCCCGGATCTTACAATACAGGCCGTGTTTCAGTCCCACTACTGCGGAGACCACGTTGTCAAGCCAGAAATAGTTAAGACGTAAATAATGAAATTATAGCAACTGTAACAAAAAAGTGCGCTATTTGTATTTATATGCGAAAAGTATAACAACGATAGATTACTGGCAGGAAGATTCAAATTCTGAAGCTGAACAACACGTAGGTCATACGTGAGACTATGATTAAAAAGAAATGAAGCTAGTGCGATTGTCTGAGAAGAGTAGACTGTCCGCGGCAAAAAAAAAAAAAAAAAAAAATAGCACTTATGGAGCCCTTCAGGATGGCTTTGAGGCGTATAGGAGTCCGAATCCTCTTAAAGCTTTATTTTCTTTTTGTTAGGACTGACCGTATCTGAGTTCATTACCTAGTGAATCGTAAGGGCATCCGTTAATTTATCGCTGCTGCCGGCACAGCGGAACTGGCATCCGTGTTAACTTCGTAATTACAGCGTGGTACCGTTCCTAGGAAACGGTACAGACCAGAAGAAACGCTTCTTCCTCAGCAAGAAATTTATGTTTCTCGGCAATTTCGCGAATTCTCCAGAGTGGTGCTAATGCAGTTAAAGCTTAATTAGAACCTTCATTTTTGAGGCAAGATGCTTATTAAACTAACTAGAGGTTGAGTCAAAATTTCTACTCGCTAATTAGCTTCTACAACGGTTTTCAGTTTCTCCTGCAGACGTTTCTAATCACACTTACAGGTGTAATTTACTAACAGCATCTAATTACCCTTGCTATCTACGAAAACTACCCAGAATCTAAGTCTTTAGTTCAGGGAAACGTTAAATCCTTGATTGAGCTCTAGCACCCTTTGCTGGTGGCTTGAAAAATTCGCTGTTCGCTTTCCATGCTGTGCTCTCGAACGTCGTTTAGAGACATTTTTTGTGTTTCATTATAGGAAAGAAATTTCTGACAGTGTACGGTTGAAGCACAGCATTGTATGGTTTAGAATCATGGACAGTGGGATCCCCGGAAAAAAAGACAAACGAAGCGATGGAATGTGATGTTACAGAAGGACGTTGAAAATAGGTGGACTAATAAGAGATGAGGAGGTTCTCCGAAGAAGTGGTGAGTAGAGAAACATGTAGAAAATATTGAAAAGAAAGAGGCACAGGATAATTGGACACGCGCAAAACACTGAGAAATAACTTCCACGTTATCTGAAGGAGCAGTACGGGAAGACAAAGAATGGAATATATCTAACAAATTACTGAGGACAATGGGTGCAAGTCCTTCTCTGAGATGTAGAGTGTGGAACGCGAGAAGAGTTACGACGTGCCGCATCAAACAAATCATAAGGAAGAAAAAAGGTGCACAACTAGCAACAGGAATTAATCGTGTAATATTAAGTTCATTACTTCCAAAGAGATCCGAGATCTCTTTCTTTATGATGTTACGTAAAAAAAATAAGAGAAAAAACGCCGTTCACATCGTAAAATATTTACCAAATCAAACATTTCATAGTGATTTATTAATAGTTTGTCAGCTGTTCCAGGTCTGTACCTCATCTGTAGTTTACTACTCCGAGATTTCTCTGTAAAAGTAGCCTCGCTACGAGATGGCTTCCAGCTTCGTATATCTGGACCTTTGATACACATGTGCGCTTTTTCCATTTCTCCTTCCATACTTGCAGAGTTCCTTGGTTTGTTTTCCGTTCAAAGCTCTTGGCTGTGTAAATTTGGTTCCGAACTCCAACATATATAGGATAGTGAGGAATACTGTGTACGGCGTCTGATACACACACTTACGATAATATTTTTGAAAATTTTGTCTGCTTTGCGGAAAAAGCTCACTGTCTCCAAATATAAGAACTTAGTACTACGAGGTTTGCTGACGACATTATCATTGTGTCATGAACAGCGAACGACTTGGAAGAACCATTAAACTGAATATGACGGTGATGAACATCAACAAAAGTAAAGAAAAGGTAACAGAAAAAGCCGAATTAAACCAAGTGATGCTGAGGAAATTAGACTGAGAAAAGAAACATTAGAAGTGGCAGATGAGTTTTTCCTGTGCGAACACCAAACTGATGATGGCCAAAGTATTGAGGATAAAAAATGCAGACTGGCAATAGCAAGAACTGTATTTCTGAAAAAGAGAAATTATTAATAACGAACAGAAATTTAAATAAGCATGTTCTGAAGGTAATTCTTTGGTGGTTAGCCTTGTATGGAAGTGAATCGTGGACGACAGACAGTGCCGACAAGAAGAGGATAAAAGCTTACGGAATGTGGTGATACATAAGAATCCTGAAGTTTATATTGGTAGATCGAATAAATGATGTGGACATACTGTACCGAACTGGGAAAAATAGAAATTTATGGCCTTCGCTGACTAGAAGAAGGGAGCAGTTGATAGGGCACATCCTAATACCTCAAGGAACAGCCAATTTAGAAATGGAGAGACTTGTGGTTCGTAGAATACAGTAAGAAGATTAAAATAGACAGAGGTTACAGTAGTAATGTGCAGATGAGGCTTGCCCAGGATAAACTAGCATGGACAGCTATCAAACTAGTCTTAGGATTTGAGACCAGAGCATCGACAAATTTAACAAAACCTGTTGCTAAAAGTGCAGTTACTCACAATTAGCTACTCACAATTATTTATGACCATATTTTGAATGCAAGGCAAAACGGAAGGGATACAACACAGATCTCGTGAATTCTTCAGAGACAACGTGCTCAGATTTCCAAAGTAGCAAGCTCTGTACGACGCGAAGTCAAACTTTTATTACATTTCATTTATATTGAAGTATAATTTCAGTTCATAGTAACTGCAGAAAGTACTGATAGCAGTAATTTGGACAGACTGGTATGAAACACTACAGTTGTTGTTATTGTTATTGTCGTTGTTGCTGTTGTTGTTATTTGGTCTCCATGCTACCCTGTTCTGTGCAAGCTGCTTCATCTCCTACATCCTGTATATTCATCTCTTGGTCTCCCTCTACGGGCTTTACCCTCCACGCTGCCCTCCAATACTAAATTGGTGATCCCTTGATGCCTCAGAACGTGTCCTACCAACCGATCCCTTCTTCTAGACAAGTTGTGCCACGAATTCCTATTCTCCCCAATTCTATTCAGTACCTCCTCATTAGTTACCTGATCTATCCATCTAATCTTCGGCATCTTCCGCAGCACCACATTTCGAAAGCTTCTATTCTCTTCTTGTTTAAATTATTTATCGTCCATGTATCACTTCCATACATTGCTACACTCCATACAGATACTGTCAGAGAAAAGACTTCCTGACAATTAAATCTATACTTGATGTTAACAAATTTCTCTTCTTCAGAAACGCTTTCCTTACCATTCCCAGTCTACATTTTATATCCTCTCTACTTCGACCATCATCAGTTATTTTGCTCCCCAAATAGCAAAACTCATTCACTAGTTTAAGTGTCTCATTTCCTAATCCAATTCCATTAGCATCACTTGATTTAATTTAACTACATTCCATTATCCTCGTTTTGCTTTTGTTGATGCTCATCTTATAGGCTCCTTTCAAGACACTGTCCGATTCCGTTCAACTGTTCTTCCAGGTCCTTTGCTGTCTCTGCCAGAATTACAATGTCATCGGCAAACCTCAAAGTTTTTATTTCTTCTCCATGTATTTTAATTCCTACTCCGAATTTTTCTCTTGTTTCCTTTACTGTTTGTTCAATATACAGATTGAATAACATTGGGGATAGGCTACAACCCTGTCTCGCTTCCTTCCCAACCATTGCTTCCCTTTCATGCCCCTCGATCCTTCTAACTGCCATCTGGTTTCTGTACAAATTGTAAATAGCCTTTTGTTCCCTGTGTTTGATCCCTGTCACCTTCAGAATTTGAAAGTGAGTATTCCAGTCATCACTGCCAAAAGCTTGCTTTAAGTCTACAAATGCTAGAAATGTAGCTTTGTCTTTCAAAAATGAAAAAAAAAATCGCCAAAACAGGAAAAAAGAAACTAAACACTCACTGAAGAACCATTCCATACAAATGATAAAAAATATCTTGGAAATTAAGCATGAAACTGCAGCAAGAAATTTGCGTTTGTAAACAAATAATCAAAAATGGTAAAAAAAAGAGTACGTGGTCCTTGGTGGCCAATTCGTGGTGAATACGATTTAGTGACCTCTGCTATGAAGGCAGGCTTTTCTAACTACGTTAACCTACAGTCAGGGAGTATCCAGATTAATGGGCGGTTCGGCGGTGAATCCCTCCACGCTGGCAGTGTTCACGCGTGCTGGCTCGCGAGTATCGATTTCTGCCGCGTGCTGTGAGGAAACGACACCAATCACATGTCCGGTCAGCGACTACACACAGCTGCACCAGAAAAAGCTGAGGTGGCCTTACATCGCTGATTTTTATGCTAACCGACGGTTCATAATGGACGCGGTGTTCATTTTCCACCACGGTAGGGTAAGATACCTTAAGGCGCATATGCACTATGCCAACGAACAACAGAGTACGTACTGTTGGCGTAAGGTTGCCTGGGAGCAGAAGGACTGGGTAAAATAAGGAGTGAACATCATCCGTATCAAGAGTTTTGCTAACACCCTCACAGAAAAACAACTTTAAAACAATTTAAGAATAATTAGTGATAACCGATAAAGAATTTTACCAAATACTGCAGTGGGATCAGACAACAAAAAGATAAACTATTAATTCAAATAGTTGCTCTGAACTCTCCAAAAGTAGTTCATGGGGACATGGAGTATGAAAACTTAAATTTACAGCAAATTTTATTCTCTTTTCAACACGAAAACTTTTTGTGAGCCTCAGGTTACTATTGTTGAAATATTTACAGCCGATTTCAATAAAAGAAGCTAGATAATATTTCAGTAAATGAAGCTACATAACAATCTCTTCAAATGTTCTAAGAAATTTGCCTTTAAAACAAGCGGCCCCAAATATCTGTAGAATGTGTTTGACTAAAATACAACAAATAATTCAGGTTTACCGACAGAGGAATTCATTTAGAAGGAAACAAAAAGCAAAGCTTCTTGATATGAAACCACCATACGGCGGGCAATGTGGTCCAGACGAAGGGATCCGAAATTATTTAGGGCAGGCCCGATACGTCACTCACCACACACATTTTCTAGCCAACCAATGAGAACACGCCCCAAGGCACAAACGTACGACGATTGCCTGATGAACAGAAAAGTAATTTTTAAGTAAAACGAGTAAAAACTTAAGTCATCAGATTACACGCTGGCAGCGCAGACAAAATATTTATAAAAAGTCGCTAAAAGATAATAAGATAACTGTCCAAGACAACCACCACCCCACTTGTAGCTGACAGTGAAGCAGTTCAACGGCCATTAGCCGAGCGGTCTTAGGCGCTGCAGTCATGGACTGTGCGGCTGGTCCCGGAGGAGGTTCGAGTCCTCCCTCGGGCATCGGTGTGTGTGTCTGTCCTTAGGATAATTTAGGTTAGGTAGTGTGTAAGCTTAGGACTGATGACCTTAGCAGTTAAGTCCCATAAGATTTCACACACATTTGAACATTTGAACAGTTCAACGACCAACTGGCATTTAGCTTCAAATCCCGCCACGAGGCGGAAACTGTAAATACTTAGCTCACGCAGGACGGAAAACATAGGTGGAAGGAAGACGCGAACGTTTGGCTGATCACCTACATAAACATAAGCTTGGCTTTTTAAATATAATCCACCAAAATACATATAAAAGATTTGCCCCCGGGTAAGGCACATAAGCTTGCGAGCTCAAAACAATTAAAGAAAGCTGCTTGGCGATTTAGTGCACAACGTGCCAGCCACAAAAAAATGCTTTCTAAATAATGACGCATTAAGCATTAAAGCAATTTTCAAAACATCAATAATTTAAAACAGCATCAAATCACAACTCTATGACAATTACCAAATCGAAGCTACTATGTTTTGATACGAGTGACTCGGTCCTCAGATGGCCTGGTCAGACGCAGGAACAGGGAACAACAGCAGAAGGCTGAACCGAAACCGATATAAAAGCAGCAGGACACAAACTCACGCAGGAAGCGAACCAGTCACAATTATCAACCTCACCATGGAAAACAAGAACAGTCTATACAAATGCCGCGTGGTCTCGGTACCGAAGCAACGACCTAAAAGTAGCTCACCGAGCATACAACGCCGTTGCGCGACGGCAAACATTGCAAAAACTTGGAGCCGCCAGATGACGTGTGGATGATGATGACCTGTCACCCGGCTCCAGACACGGTCGGCCATAGGAATAATATTTCCACTCCTGTTGTCTGTGCACGTCCTTCGTGTCCGGAAGTTGCTCATCTAGACCAACTGGGGAGTGACACGGGCGGTAGAACAAACAGCCCGCCCGTTGCCCCGCACACTTGCGCTGTTCGTGCTGATCGCCCACTGCCACTCCCGGAATCACGACGTCCATGGTAATGGCGGCAAAGGTGCTACCCACCCCCCTTCGCGTCAAAGATTGTGTTCCACGAGACGTGGCGCGAACTGCCGATCGCGCAACGGTTGAGACAGCCAAACGCTTCGTTAGCCGATATTTTCTTTGTAACTACTGGCCGAAAATAGGAGCGAACGTAGCGGTTCGTCATGGTTGCGGTTCGGTATGCTCAAGGTAACATCAAAGCGTTGCCGGCTGCTTGCTATTGGATACCCATCTACAACTAGATCTACGCGATTATTCTGCTATTCACAATAAAGTGCCTGGCAGAGGGTTCAATGAACCACGTTCATGCTGTCTCTCTACCGTTCCATTCTTGAACGGCACGCGGGAAAAACGAGCACTTAAATTTTTCTGTGTGAGCCCTGATTTCTCTTACTTTATCGTGATGATCATTTCTCCCTATGTAGGTGGTGCCAAAAGAAAGTTTTCGCAATTGGAGGAGAAGCCTGGTGATTGAAATGTTATGAGAAGATCCCGTCGCAACGGAAAACGCCTTAGTTTCAATGATTGCCACTAAACTTCACGTATCATGTCTATGACACTATTTCCCCTACTTCGCGATAATACAAAACGAGCTGCTCTTCTTTGTACTTTTTCGATGTTATCCGTCAGTCCTACCTGATGCGAATCCCTCATCGCACAGCAATACACCAGAAAAGGGTGGACAAGTGTGGTGTAAGCAGTCTCTTTAGTAGACCTGTTGTACCTTCTAAGTGTTCTGCCAATGCATCGCAGTCTTTGGTTTGCTCTACCCACAATATTATCTATGTGATCGTTCCAATTTCGGTTATTTGTAATTGTAGTCCCTAAGTATTTAGCTGAATTTACAGCCTTCAATTTGTGTGACTTATCGCGTATCGCGTATCTTTTAGTACTCATGTGAATAACTTAACACTTTTCCTTTTTCAGGATCAATTGCCACTTTTCGCACCATACAGATATTTTATCTAAATCATTTTTCAAGTCGTTTTGATCATGTGACGACTTTACAAGACGGTAAATGACACCATCATCTGCAAACAATCTAAGACGGCTACTCAGATTGTCTCCTATATCCTTAATATAGATCAGAAACAATAGAGAGAGGGCCTATAACACTTCCTTGGAGAACGCCGGGTATTACTTCTGTTATATTCGATGACATTCCGTCTATTACTACGGTGAGGCGATAGTCCGTAGGCACGCAGTTTGGTTAGAAGACGCTTGTGAGGAACGGTGTCGAAAGCCTTCTGGAAATCTAAAAATATGGAATCAATTTGACATCCCCTGTCGATAGCACTCATTAGTTCATGAGTATAAAGAGCTAGTTATGTTTCACAAGAGCGATATTTTCTGAAACCGTGCTGACTATGTGTCAATAAATCGTTTTCTTCGAGGTACTTCATAGTGTTCGAATACAGAATATGTTCCAAAACCCTACTGCAAATCCACGTTAGTGATATAGGCCTGCAATTCAGCGGATTACCCCTACTTCCCTTTTTGGGTATTGGTGATTCAGTAGTGCTTGATCGTGTCTCCGTAACAGGCATATATTTAAGTCTTTTAGGACAGCCACAAGTCGCACTTACTATTTTCATAGACCGGTTTCACTCTTTAATTTAATAAGAGTATTATCAGAAATTCTGCAATTTCCAGTTTAAGTTGCAATTAAATTAAGACACAGAACCACTCAATAATACATACTGAGTGCAACTTGTGCCTGCATTGAAAAATGTAATTTGAACGCTCGCTGTTTCCCCTACAGGCAATGCCTACCCCCGCTAAGGATGTGCATGTATTGTGTTTGGAGAGAGCATTATAAAAGATAAAGTTTTGTCGTGAACGGGAATGTTTATAGGGTCCCTAAGAACTGCGATTATCAAAACAAGCTCGAAAGACTAGACGCTTGGAGGGAAATAACACAGCTATTATAAAGTGGTATGCATAATGTGAAAAGAAAATGTTGTCTTTATTGACATCTTTTCGCCGTGAACGACAAAGAGAAACAAAACTGGGAGGGATTATAAACTTTGTACCGAAGCTACAGCTCTCTGAAAGGAGGTGTTTTCTTTGGAAATTGTAGGACCTATAAAATTAGCTTCAACGTAGACATTAATTTGTCCCACCACATTGCTCCCTACTTTTTAAAATAGAGATCGTCTAGGAGCGTCCTTTCTTCTTCTTCTTTTTTATCTGATGATCAGCTCCTTGCAGAAAATAAATGCTGCACATGCGACGACTGCTAAATCCTCTTCTTCTCTCATAATATTAGCCGATGAAACTGTAATTAAAACGCCACTTTATAACACTAACAAAACAGGAATACCAAGATATCAGAACCATCTGCGATTCCATATGGTCAAATTCCTTGGCTCCAAGCCCTTCGTTTGGTGTGAATGAGAAGCCGAACGCCAATGCGTTGGCGACCAGCGTTCGGCAGAATCCAGTCTCTGTTGTACGTTGGCCTTCCTTGGCTTAGTGTGTACGCGCCTTTACTGGAGGCGCATGGGTAATTTGCTCCAGGGGCGCGACATGACGAATCGGCGAGGCAAAAGTGGGCTGTGTGAATACACGTTGCACTTACATAAATATTAGGAAATGGTTCAAATGGCTCTGAGCACTATGGGATTTAACATCTGTGGTCATCAGTCCCCTATAACTTGAACTACTTAAACCTAACTAACCTAAGGACATCACACACATCCATGCCCGATGCAGGATTCGAACCTGCGACCGTACCGGTCACGAGGTTTCAGACTGAAGCGCCTAGAACCGCAAGGCGACACAGGCCGGCAAACATTAGGACACCAGCACCGTCATTATAGTCATCGTTACCGACACGACGCAAAAGCACCATCATTACTCCAAGCTTAGATTAATAAGGACCTTAGTCGATATTTAAAGAGCACGACAGTAATGAAATAACAATAGGCCAATCTCAGTACGATACCTTATTGAATCAGAACTATTATTTTCGCGCATATAGATGTAATCAGTAACTGACAACCAGACCACGAACTTTAATGTCTGGTATGTTTATACAAGGTGAGGCAGCTGACAGGGGTCCTAAACATACCTGGAACGTGAAAATTCCACCACCCAGAAGGAATGGTCTGAATCACTTAAAATTACGAGGAAGCTTAAATGGCGGATCCATGATAAGTGGTTCAGATTTCAGCGAGACTGCGTGCAGGTAGGCCCAACAACGCACTCTTTTGTGGCAGGACAGGTCAGTGTTATGCAGCGTCCAGTCGGTGCAGAGCCGTTAAACGAAGCAGAAACGTGCAATAAAACGCTGGTACGCCTCGTCGACGTCAAAGGAAGCAAATCAGTATGCGCGTGAGTTCTAACGGAGCATCGGTCCCCGGGAAACGAGTTTGCCGTACCGTGACAATGAGGCTCCTACAGGCACGCTGCTGCAACGGTGATACTTGTGTACAAACATTGGACAGGAGGAGGTCGTACACAGCGACCAGCAGGTAATGGTCCTAGCAAGGTGAACATAGCGCGAGATGACCCCATCATGTCCATATGGACGTAACCGACAGAACAGCTTCGTCTACGGGGTTGGCTCGACGTTGGAGCACTGCAAAGGTTGCGGACATGTCTTCGTCGACGGTTGGACATCTTCTGCTGAGGGATGAACTGGACATTGCTTCGGCTTCCATCAACCAGAAACCGCCAAAGCTTCATACTACAACCAACACGTGAACGCTGTCGCCGGCGTGCTGACTGGCAAAATGTAGTGTTGTCCAACGAGTTCCGCTTGGACTTGTCCTACAGTGTTACACGCCGCAATGTACGTGCTAGACGTTACAGAGATGAACGCAATCGGACAGACTGCATTGATCAGCGGCACATCTAATAAACGCCAGATATGAGTGTTTGGATCATATCTGGATATAAAGTGCGATCTCGCCTCATCCGAACTGAGGGCAAAATGAACAGCAACCGCCACATCGGGGAGCTTTTAAAGCCAATGTCCCTCCTGCAAGCAGATCACAAGCCATATTTGAGCTGTACAATGTGCAGCCACACGTGGTGATGAATGCGTAAACTTTCTCCGTATGCCGACGGGTACTTCTCTGGCCCATACGTTTGCCTGGAACGTTGCCCATCGAAAATGTCTGGGGATGTAGCTCGTTTTGGTCCTCCTGTAACCACTGTCGATGGTTTGTGGAAGCGTCTAACAACTGCGTGGCAGTGTGTGTACCAGCAAAATATCAAGGCCCTCTTTGACTCCATTCCAGTACGTCTAGAATCTAGAGGCTCTGCCTTCAGTACGACGCGGCTTCACACGGTATTGACTCCTTACGATCGAAGTGCAGAGACAGTTCTATAATTCTACTCGTTCGTGTATTTTCATGTCTCTAATCTGTGGAATAAATTTCGTCGTTACCACATGTCTCCTCCTTGATGCTGCAATTTTCACAAACAGTAGCCCATAGTGTATGCCCGAAGTGTGATTTTCGCTACGTTATAGTGGACAAAGTGATAACTTTTTTTTAATATGCACCTAATTTTTAGCGTTATAGCAACCGAAATATGAGTAAAAATGGAAATTATGCGGCTTCTGGGGCGATGAAAAGAGTATCCGAAAACGAGTTCATAACATGTGTGGAACCTGATCACATAGTAACACGACATCAGCGCCGCAAACCACTAGACCACTGTCCTGGTGTCAAGAGCAGAAGATCCTGCTGTACAAAATGAAAACAAATTTGTAACTCAAGAATGGTTCGTGTGTTTAGTTGTGCACTTGAAACCATCCAGTTTGTATTCTACTGTTGTAGCGGTCAGACGTTTGCTCGTGATGCTATTCAGTCATTCACAATGTATGCGACAGTCGGGAATGTGAATAACGTTTATTGCGAATGTCGCGAAACTGTTAGGACAACGATGCGGTTATATGCTGAACGTTATCCTAACCGTGAAAATTACTCACAATCTGTCTTTGAAAACAAAATTTCCTTTCAGGAAACTGGAAGCGTGAAGACAAGATACGACTACGAGAAAGAACAGCTACTGATGAAAGAAATACAATCGACAACGTAGTGGCGGTAACACACACTTCACACACCACATAAGTTTGTTTGCATATGCGAATGGGCTCAGATAAAGCATGTGTTCTAAGAATACTACATCTCAGGGCGTTTCATGCTTTGCACATATCGCTCCATCGATTGCTTCATGAAAATGACTTTAAAAATCGATTACAACTCTCCGAATGCAGTCTACTTATGCAAGTTTTCTATTTGTGGATGAAACGTCGTTTACAAACAGTGGCCAAGTTAATCGTCGCAATATGCTACTGGTCAACTAAAAACCGAGCGACGTGGCGCAGTGGTTAGCATACTGGACTCACTTTCGGGAGGACGACGGTTCAATCCCGCGTCCGGCCGTCCTGATATAGGTTTTCCGTGATTTCCCTAAATCGCTCCAGGCAAATGCCGGGATGGTTCCTTTGGAAGGGCACGGCCGACTTGCTTCAACGTCCTTCCCTAATCCGATGAGACCGATGACCTCGCTGTCTGGTCTCCTTCCCCAAACAACCTAAAAATCCACGCTGACTGGGAGCAGTGGTTTTTCAAGCATCGTACCATGGGCCCCAGTTTTATTATTGGGCTCTAACAGCAGTAAGTATCTACAGTTCCTAACAGATATGCTGCAAGAGTTATTGGAAGATATCTCACTGGACGTAAAGAAATGCACGTCCCGCCCATTCCGAATAGATGATTGCACACATTCTTAACATACCTATACTGACTGAAAAAAAAATCGCACCATCAAGAAGGAGTTGTGCGACGTAAACTAAAGTTGGTAGGCGTGTTTCTACATCTGAAAGATGATGACCGTCCAGATTTCGCGTCACTCGCATAGGAGTGGCGGTAGTAGAGTCCTATGAGGATGCTCAACAGATTTGCTTTAGATACACGCTGTAACGGCCATGAGCGTTAGTTACCTTTGAGATTGGACTAGGTGTGTTGATGTTACTCCATAAATCCTTTAAGGTGACAAAGCCGTCATTATTAACATCTCACTGACCAGGAAGGTACTTGGGCTTGAACAAACAGATCTGTATGAACGTTTGGTTACAGGACCATTATGTACTGAATGTGCTGGTGGGTGTCGTTTTTCTGCAAAACTCTGCAGTCATGCTCTAGATGTCACTGTAGATGTAATTGTAGACGCCATACGCAATGCAGCAATCTTAACTATAAATGTAAATGCGGAATGTCAATAAAATGCTCCGAGCAATACGAATGACTGCAAAACGCACAGTGAAGAAATGCAAGTTGATCGCATGGCGTATTTGTACATTGTATAATATCAGTGTTGGACGCCACGTCAATGACACTTTTGAAGTTGTCCACAGGTTCACCAATATCGTAGCCAGCGTTCTACCACGCGTAACGAAGCATTGGTCTGTACACTCCCGCAGATAACTGATTGTAAATGACAGAATGCATATTCATGATAAAGAATCTCTCGTGAAATTTCGGCTGCATATTACTGGAACGTAGTTTAATGAAGTCTGTTATTCTCTTGGCATACATTTTATATTGCCTGAAGAAATACACATCCAGAGGTTGTGCATATTTTGTAGTTTTAGGCGGAATGATTTTTAAATCTGCATGTTTTCCGCCAGATGCTTCCAGTAGTACTCGTTCATCCTTATATCCAGACCAGGAGTCACAAATTACTAATGACTTTCTCGACAAAAGTGGATTCAAAACTGACAGAAAAAACGCCTTCAGATGTTGTTTCGTCATCTTCCCACTCACACTTGCATCGACGACGACATTTGGAGAGCACCGCGTTTCTATTTCCCTTGACACGCGGGGTCCAAACTTTCCACTGGATTCTTGGAAGCAAATATAGAGTTTGTCTGTCATTCGTCCGTCCATTGATATAGCAACATCGATCGTGTAACTGTGTGTTGCACAGTTAACTGATTGCAACATGGCGACAGTGTTTCTCTCCCCTTTCATGGATAGTGTTATGTCACAAGAAAGTTCGTAGTTGAACTGACTCTGATCACAGTTCCATCCAGAACTAATATCGATGTTTTCTCTCGTGATACGCTCATTGACGTCAGCAACAAACGTTTGAGCTCTTTCAATCAGCTCTTCTTCGTCATCCTTATCTTTTCCTGCTTGGAGCATAGTGATAGGGCGTGATGTTATCCTAAACTCCTTTTTCAAATTAGTAATAAATCCTAGTGAAGCTGTACAGCTTGTACACCCGAGATTTCTGGCTACGTCCAATGCCCAATGTTGTAAATGCCAATAATGAACAGCGGAACCGCCTTCTCGCGCTTCATCGAATTTCGCCATTACACGCTGCTTGATGGTCTTGAACAGCAGTGTACGATTTCCTTTGAAAACTGTATTTCCTTCTCTTTTCTTTGTCACGTAATCCAGTATGTTTTTAATATTGCTTTTAGACTTCAGTTTAGGGCATCTTTTCAGAAGCTTGTCGTATGTGTCGAAACATCTTACTTAATAATCATCGTACATGTTCTCCAGTGTGTTGTCATCAAACGCCGTGATGATGCTTGCAACTTTAACCTTCTTCTTGGGAGACGGTTGGTATTTACTGCCACTGCTTCCATCGCCTCTTCCCACACTTGCCGTAGCACTACCGTTTGCAATGAGTTGTTCGTCATTATCATCCCTATCATCATCATTATGTGTTAGTGTTACAACAGTATTTGTTTCTAACTTATACTCATATTTGTGCACTATAATAGATACCAGAAAACATGCGAATGATTCGTCCTTTACACCACTACCATCTTCACTAAGAAGGGTCCTTCGTAACTACATCTCAACCAATCGCAATACATTAGCAGGATTGATTACCAATCGCCGAGCCATCTGACGCTTCAATACACAAATAATGTCACAAAACGAAACTTCACACTGCACCGACCCTACTGGCGTACCGGCAGGTCAGTGTGCAATGCGGCATGGCATACGGAGAGCCCTCTAACGGACGACTGCAGAGTTTTGCAGATGCGGGAGTATCACTAGTGCAATAAGAGACCATTACATTATTTCTCACACGATTTTGGTGTATTTGTGTTTGTTCGAGCCCAAGTACTTTCCTGATGAGTATGAACCAGGTGGTCTAATAGGGCTACGAGAAGCAGGATGTTGCTTCTGCGATACTGCAGAAACACTTGGCAGGAATGTAGCCACTGTAAATAATTGATGGCAGCGGTGATCACGAGAACGTACGGCCGCAAGAAGGCTCCGAGCCAGACGCTCTGTAGCGTGCATTCCACTACCCCAAACCACCGTCATTTGCGACTTCACTGGTATCAAGCGAGATCTCATTGGAGGGCAAGGTGAAGGTCTCTTGTGTTTTCTGATGAATGCTGGTTTTGCCTTGATGCCGTGTGTGGTTAGAAGCAAGCGAGTTGAGGGCCTGCAACAATTCTGTCTGCGTGTTAGGCACACTGCACCTACCCCCTCGGCTATGATTTCGTATGACAGCAGGAGCAATCTCGTGGCTACCCCTCGCATCCTGACTGCAAATTTTTACCTGGGTCTGGTGATTCGACTTGTCGTGTTGTCATTCATTAACAGCATTCCACGGAGTGTTTTCTAACAGGATAACACTAGCTCTCATACCGCTGCTGTAACCCATCATATCGACACGTTGCCTTGTCCTGTTCAATCACCAGATTTGTCTCCAATCGAGCACTTACGGGACATCATCAGATGACGAATCCAGCATTACCCACAACCAGTATTAACTGTCCCTGTACTGGCCGACCAAGTCCTCTAGACATGGAACTCCATTCCACAAACTGACATTCGGGACCTGTACAAGTCCGCAGCTCGTGGTCGTGCGGTAGCGTTCTCGCTTCCCGCGCCCGGGTTCCCGGGTTCGATTCCCGGCGGGGTCAGGGATTTTCTCTGCCTCGTGATGACTGGGTGTTGTGTGATGTCCTTAGGTTAGTTAGGTTTAAGTAGTTCTAAGTTCTAGGGGACTGATGACCATAGATGTTAAGTCCCGTAGTGCTCAGAGCCATTTTTTTTTGGACCTGTACAAGACAATGATTGCACGTTTGAATGCTTGCATTCAACAATCGAGCGGCTACATAGGTTATTAACGTACCAGCACTTCACATCTGCTACGGTTTATCTCGCGCTTACGTCGACCTGTGATCTTGGTATGTTAATTACTTAAATACCTTACCTAGGCAAATATATTCTCAAAATTTCATTACTCTACATTAATTATTTTTTTGGTGTGCAATTTCTTTTCCGTCATTATATTTAGAGCTGGTTGAACCGCAAAACGCGAAGTTTAGTACGGTGTTACCAGAAGGAAATACGGCACACTTGAAGCTTTGGACTACCAGAGTAGTGCTTAAAACGTCTGATACGTAGACAGGTTGCTGTACAAATAATTTACATGGTTTACAACTTTGCTTCCGCCGTTTGCCGATAGGTGGCGACAACGGTAAGTAGCGTTCGAAAGAAACAGATCGCAGACGTCAGGCAGTTAGCTTGGACCTCGGTCAACATAACCTCATTCAAACATTAGTCGATTTGTGTCTGCATCATAAAGTTGTTCTTGATTGAAAATGTCAGTTTAGGAGCCTAATACTCGTCATTTACGGGAGGTATTACTGTTTAGTTTCAATATGAAGAAAATAGCAGCTGAGTCTCATCGAATGCTCTCAAGTACGTATGGTAAGGACTCTATTAGTGAAAGAACGTGTCGTAATTGTTTTCAACGCTTCAAGAACGGTGATTTTAACGTCGTAGACCGGCGTAGTGGTGGAAGAGTGAATGTTTTTGAAGATGAAGAATTGGAGACATTGCTGAGTGAAGACTCAAGTCAAACTCAAGAAGAATTGTCACGTTTAGTGGGAGTGACACAGCAAGCCCTTTCAAAACGTCTCAAGGCTATGAGCATGATTCAGAGAGAAGGAACTTGGGTCCCGTCTGAGCTGAAGCCAAGAGACGTTGAACGGCGTTTGTGTGTTTGTCAACAGTTGCTTCAGAGGCAAAAACGGAAGGGATTTCTGCATCGCATTGCGACCTGGGACGGAAAACTGGTTCATTACGATAACCCTAAACGCAAAAAATCATGGGGCCATCCTGGCCATGCTTCCACGGTGACGGCCAAACCGAATATTCACGGCTCCAAGATATTGCTCTGCATTTGGTGGGACCATCTCGGCGTCGTGTACTATGAGGTGTTAAAACCAAGTGAAACATTCACAGGTGCTCGTTATCGAACGCAGTTAATGCGTTTGAGCAGAGAATTAAGCGACAAACGGCCGAAATACAGCGAGAGGCACGATAAAGTAGTTTTGCAGGAAGACAACGCTCGACCCCACGTTGCTAAAGAGGTCAAAACGTACTTGGAAACAATAAAACTGGAAGTCGTACTCCACCCGCCATATTCTCCAGACATTGCTCCCTCTGACTACCATCGGTTTAGATCAATGGCACATAGCATGGCTGACCAGCACTTCCAATCTCATGGAGAAGTCACAAATTGGATCGATAGGTGGATCGCATAAAAAGATGAACAATTTTTTGGACGCGGGTTTCGTACACTGCCTGAAATATGGGAGAAAGTAGCGGCCAGCGATGAAAAATACTTTCAGCGATATATGTGTAACCAATTCCTTTCATAAAAGCTTCAAATGTTGGGGAAAAATCGGCGGAAGCAAAGTTGTACACCTTATAGTAAAATATAAAAATACATCTAAATGTATTCTTGTGTGATGCAACGTTACGGACATTCAGCTGCACTGATTACTCAGTAACAGTATGTTACACTACTGACCATTAAAACTGCTGCACCACGAAGACGACGTGCTACAGACGCGAAATTTAACCGACAGGAAGAAGATGCTGTGATATGCAAATGATTAGCTTTTCAGAGCATTCACACAAGGCTGGCGCCGCTGGCGACACCTACAAGCCGGCCGGAGTGGCCGTGCGGTTCTAGGCGCTACAGTCTGGAGCCGGGAGACCGCTACGTTCGCAGGTTCGAATCCTGCCTCGGGCATGGATGTGTGTGATGTCCTTAGGTTAGTTAGGTTTAATTAGTTCTAAGTTCTAGGTGACTGATGACCTCAGAAGTTTAGTCGCATAGTGCTCAGGGCCATTTGAACCAATTGACACCTACAACGTGCTGACATGAGGAAAGTTTCCAACCGATTTCTCATACACAAACAGCAGTTGACCGGCGTTGCCCATCCCTAGGGACATGCCACTGTGGGTGAATTCTTCAATGAAGTGTCAGCGAGTGTCCAGAACAGCAAATGCGTTTTCAGAGGAGAAATGAACTAATGCAACATGTTGAAACATGCCATGAAATTTTTTATACAGGAGGAACGCACTGAAAGAAAAACCCTGTCAAAAGTTTTGCGCTAAGTCGCCCCGCAAGTATTTTTTTTTTAAATAAAAACTACCAACTTCGTAGCTCGGCATGCGGCTGGAGAACTGTACACCCCTAACGATGCTTCAGCGAACTGCGCATGCGCAACACACAGGCGCGTATCGGTTGACTGCGCTTCGGTAAACAGATAACACGACTCGCCCCGATCTAATTTGTAAACCGAATTGCTGTTTTCGTTGGTACTATCTCTGATCAATTGTTCACAGTTACTGTTAACTCAAATTTCCAGCTCATTTGATATCCATAATAATTACCAGTTGCTTTTGCAGTTATGTAATTATTAACAATGGAGATAAAACTGAAATAATATTGACTGTTTAATGCTTAATGTTCAGCAGTGTGCAGACCCGGTTCTGCTTAGTAAAATTTGACCTGAACTGTGCAATTGGAAGAAAGACTTTCATGAAGCAACGAATACCCACCAAAATGAAAAAAAAAAAAAACCGGTTCAGATGGCTCTGAGCACCATGGGACTTAACATCGGAGGTCATCAGTCCCCTAGAACTTACAACTATTTAAAACTAACTAACCTATGGACATCACACACATTATGCCCAAGGCAGGATTGGAACCTGCGACCGTAGCGGCCACCTAGAAGCGCTCGGCCACAGCGGCCGGCCCAAAAAGAAACTCACAAAACTGTGAAAGAAAAAATATTCGAAAGATTTACTGTACAGGGTGGGCACAAAGTCCCACTACCCATTAATAAGAACATTAACCTCTAAACTTAAATAAATAGCATGAACAACAGTTCTCGGGAGAGGTTTCTTTGACATATGAAAGGTGTGGAGCTGCTTACGAGAGGCGGTGCACTGTCACTGGTGGAGATCAACGAGACTGGGCCCTCCGAATTTCTTTGAATCTCATCTTCTCCGGTTTCCACACACTGCATGATTCACTACCATACAATGTTGTGCTCCAAACGTACGTTTACATAGATTTTCTCCTCAAATTAAGACCTATGTTAGATGCAGTGATCGAACCACTTCATTTGGTCAGGAATGCCTTCTTTACCGGTGCACTCTGTTTGTCTATCACGCGTCATTTTGTTTGAAAGGTAGCAAAATTCCTTAACTTAATCTACTTCATGGTCATTAATTTTGATGATAAGTTCAACGCTATTCTCATTTCTCTTACTCCTCATTGCTTTCCTCTTTCTTCGTTTCAATCCATATTCTTTACATTCCATTCAACAGGCCCTGCAGTTCTTTCTCACTTTCACAGAGGTTAGCAATGTCATCAGATCCTGCCATTGGTATCTTGTGACCCTGAATTTTAATCCCATTCTCAACTTTACTTTTATTTCCGTCATTCCTTCTTCGATGTAGAGGTCGGGAGGGGTGGGGGGGGGGGGGGGGTTGTTTGGGGAAGGAGACCAGACAGCAAGGTCATCTGTCTCATTGGATTAGGGAAGGACGGCGAAGGAAGTCGGCCGTACCCTTTCAGAGGAACCATCCCGGCGTTTGCCTGGAGCGATTTAGGGAAATCACGGAAAACCTAAATCAGGATGGCTGGACGCGGGATTGAACCGTCGTTCTCCCGAATGCGTCTTCGATGTAGAAATTTAACAGTAAGGGCAAAAGCCTGCATCCCTATCTTATACACTTTTTATTATGAGTACTTCGTTCTTGATCTTTAATTCTTATTTCTCGTCTTGGTTCTTCTGCATATCGTTTGTTACCCGTCTTTCCCTATAACTTACGCCTGTTTTTCTCAGAATTTCGAACTACTTGCACCATTTTACGTAGAATGTCGAGCACTTTTTTGGCAGTGTTACCGAAAATAAAATGTTCTCTCCCTCTTCAGCGTCTTTCTGGTGTAGTGAACTCTTGGGAAATACTTGTAGCCATTCCTTATTCTTTTTATTGAGCGAGAGTAGTAGCTAACAGTTCCTACAGTCATCTCAAGCATAATTTTTAATGAGGTTTTTGCTTCCTCTTTTGCCTTTTTCAGGAAAAATTTAACGGAATTGCATACAGTTACATGGGTCAGACTGCAGGAAACCTTCTCTGCACCTATGATCCTTGGAGATTGTAGTGCTACGCTATGTAGTAAGCAGTCATCAACAAGAACGGTAGACATGCACACTTCAAGACTGCCCCCTCCCCAACAACCCAGTGCTCATTATGAGAAAACTTTTTTGGGCCATTGCTACATTATTTTGCGCGATCTCTGCCTCTCAAACACTGCAGTGTAACTTCCGTACCTCAGGCACTGAGCAGCTGGATGCTATGTAGGGCACTAGTCCAGACTTGCATTTTGGTTGCTCTCATCATTACCTGCCAGCACGAATGACATCTGCACGCTGTTAGTTCGATTATAAAATATGATTGCTGTAGCGTGAATGTGCGCCTACTCTGCCAGCAACCCACATTCCAGCCAGGCTTTGCGGACAGCTGCCTTCCTCGCAGGTGGCACATCAGGTCGGCCACGTCCCACACGGCTGCAAGACGGCGACCCAAGCGCCGTCAGTGTTCTCTGGCCCCATGGACCTTTCCCTTGTGCGGGCCATACTCCCGCAAATAGGACCAGCTGTATCATGGAGCCCGTGCTGTGTTTGGCCAGCACATGCGCACTGAAGAGCCAGTTCACTCATATTGGGCTGTCTGGGTGAGGTCTCGAATGCTTTCACATTTCATCAATCAGGAGCCCACTCCGGTGCCATCACTATGCCGTCTTCACAGTTCGCTTCCGTCTCTACGTCTCAAATTTCCCAACATGGGCATATCCTGAAGAAGACATGACTCGGAAGTAGTGCCCAGTCGTTGAACTTTTAAATTTATATCTATTTTATTTTGTCAATGGCTACTCCAAACTTGGTTTCTGCACTGAGACTGTGGCAGTTCCCTTTCGGACTCCAACTCTGGCAGTAGTAAATTCTTTTGATTTATTGTGACTAAAAGACAAGTTTTCTGCACCAAACCCGTCAGTAACCGGTTTAAAGTCGAAACTAAGAGACATTTTCTTCAAATCTCATTTTAATTTTTTGTATTTGTCATGCCATTACTCAATATTTACTAGCGTAATCTGGATTAAATGCCTAATAAAAAACTGATTTCTTCAATTGAATTTATTGCACATATTTAAAATTACATTGCACTTGGTGTCTTAACTAGAAAAATAATAATGTTTATGTTTTAAAGGTTGTTGAAGAGGGAGTCAGGTAACTTTTCTTTCCAAGTGCCGTGTTCATTTCTCCTTAAACATCTTAATGTCACATTACAGATCTCAGATCGACGTTTTATAACAAAATTACGAAGAAAGTCTACTTAATATAAGAGCAAAAACCCCTTAGAACATTAATATGGAAGTCTGAAGTTATCATCGAAGCTCTCAATTATTTTGGGATTTCACACCAAATGGTCCAAATAAAAGCCATTTCTTGAAACTACAATGACTTAAAATTAGATCTTCAGCACTTCCTTTTGCTTAATCAGAACTATATCTGACTTCGTGCTACACATGATAATTATCGAGGAAAGCATACGTCGTTACTCAGTAGAGAAATACTTGCAAAGGAGTGGTCTAATTTCGAAACCCATCCTGAAACTATGTAAGCAGGAAGAATACAAAGGAAGAAATGCATTGTCAAAATTTTAGGTGTTAAGACACACTGCAAGAATTTTTTTAAAACTTGTTGAAATTTCTCGTTTTTATAGCAAGAAGAACCGCTTATGACAGCATTTAATACAGGCCTTCGTGCCTAACACGCAATCGATTGTGACAAGAGAGCATATCGCCACGTAGTGCTAATATCCAGAGTGACGCAAGCGAATTTGCAGCACCTAAACCATACAAAAAGATGGCACGTATCATTGATGTTTCGAATAAGAAGCAGTTCGTGTCAACTGGTAAACTGCTGCATATGTATTTTTTACGTAAGTGACTAGTAAAGAAAAATAAATCAAAGTAGTGTTTGGTATTACACTACAGACGAGTTCCACCATTTGTGGCTTTAACTTCTTGAAATGAAATATTTCGTACAACACAATGAAACAGTTCCTGGTTTATTCCCCATAGTTAACACAATAAAGCGTTCATTTGAATGAGGAAAACAAACATTTTTCCTTACATTAGGCACACCAAACGAAAGAAAAATTATTGCTTTAAGGCACGTTTCAATACTTATTAGTTTTTTAGCACAAACAATCCACAACTGAGCATTATAGCAGAGGTTGAAAATACTGCTTCAGTTGTAAATTACTTTTTTTTTTTCAGACGACCGGTTTCGGACTGTCATAAGCCCATCCTCAGGTGTCGTAGGTGAAGCGGTATTTTCAACTTCTGCTACTTTTTTAGGCAGAATTGCGGTGGTGTAAGAAATTGTCCTGGCCGTATTGTGCTGCACACTGAGCATAGGTAGAGCAATTTGTAAAATGTACTGACGCAAACTGATAATGCGCAAATGACTGGAATTTAAGAACATTGTTCTCCTGATAAACTTCAAATTACCTTTGGAAATTGTATTGTCCGACAGTTTCCTTAAAAATTCTTTCTACAGTCGATAAACTTCTTTTTCGAGAGTCTAATTGGTGTTTCTAAGAGGAATCAACAGTCTTTTCATCGTTCTCTTGAAAGACAGAGGTATCGTTATGTCCAGGTCAAGTGCCAAATTTTTAAAGCAATAATTATTTTCTGCAACTGGTTAGAAACCATTTCGAAAGAAATGTTAAAAATTATTATTTCCCTTTTTTTCCAGATTTTGATAGGTCAGTTATAAGATTCTTGCAACGAAACAGTCTTTTTTTATGTTTGGTCCTAATATGCTTTGAGGTTCCTGAAGCGAGTTTAGAGATGTGGAAGAAGTACTATATCACCGTCATTGTTGTATTTGAATGTGTCATAACATTAACTTATTGCACAAAATGCTCTGTCATCTTTCGTCTCGAAATTAAAGTGCTGTTTCCTCGGAGATCTTTCACGAAACCTGACTTATCGGCGTTAGACACAGCCGGCCGAAGTGGCCGTGCGGTTAAAGGCGCTGCAGTCTGGAACCGCAAGACCGCTACGGTCGCAGGTTCGAATCCTGCCTCGGGCATGGATGTTTGTGATGTCCTTAGGTTAGTTAGGTTTAACTAGTTCTAAGTTCTAGGGGACTAATGACCTCAGCAGTTGAGTCCCATAGTGCTCAGAGCCATTTCGTTAGACGCAACAGATGTGGGGATAACAGCAGGCTTCATCTTCAGATCAGTTACAAATTACCGGCATCTCCTCTACACTTCTACTTGAAGTAAACTTCCTTCTTTTGCGGCTCCCTATAAGATATGATTTCCTGAATCTGCTTAACCCGGCTGAAGAGGGTTTTATATCATAAATGTTCGTCTCAGTTTGAATACTCTTGCGAATGGTGACCTCAGAATAAAAGAATTAAACTAAAAACAGTTCTGACATTAAAAATTCGTCGGAAAGGTCCGTATGTCTCTCTCTCTCTCTCTCTCTCTCTCTCTCTCTCTCTCTCTCTCTCAATGTGTGTGCGTGTGCGTGTGTGTGTGTGTGTGTGTGTGTGTGTGTGTGTGTGTGTGTGTGTGTGTGTGCGTGTGTGAATTTTGAGGTCCGTAAGCACCCTTAACTTCATGAAAATTGGAAAATAAAGTTGATTGAATGATTCTGTAGCCACTGCAAAACGGTAATACAACTGTCCAAAATATCTATTTACTCTTCCATTTGTAATACTATTTCGCGAGAAATTAATTTGATCAGGCTTTAGGTCACTGTAGCACTTTGCGACGTGTTTCAAAAGGTAACGTTTCAGTTCGCTTCAGTGTCTAGCATCCATCGAAAGTTAAAGTCTGCAAAAGGCTGTCACCCCGAGTGATGAACATGAGTTTAACACACAGCGAGAAATTAAAGTCTTTCACACTCGGGGTGGCCGATACACTGCATCAGATCCCTCCGGCGCTGCCTATTGCCGAACTCACTGCCGGGACGACGACCGCGACTGAGGCTCTAAAGACCCAGCTTCACTGCTGAAGTCACACTGACGTGTTCGTGTCAGCGAAAATTACTGTAATGACAATCATAAAATTTTTTACAAATAAAACGTTAAAGATATAGATGTGCACGGAGGACCATTTTAATGCATAATGGGGAATAAATAGGGATAGAGATGAGATACAGCAAAATGTTTTAGATAAAAATTGTAGGTGGGAAAGAGGGACACGAAGTTTTACTAATGGCCATGACGCTGAAGATGATTTTCAAGATGATTTGCAGGTTAAAGTGATTTTTTTAAAGGGAACCTAATATTTTACTGAAGATATGAAAAGCGCACCACATTTTACCTATTAAATGATACCTTATCCAAGGTCATGGCAAGACCCAGTCAAGCTCAAATAAACAAATATGTTTTTAATTCTAGTTGGGATTAACTCGGAATAGAGGAGGTATTCAGCAAAATACCATGTTAGATGCAGACTGGAAGGGGCATAAGGAGTCACGTATCATTACAGTCATGATTTTAAAGGTAAATATCGAAGGTTTCTCGAAGTATGAGTTTTGTTTCATGGAAACCCGTATTTATAACATCGGATTTCGAATGAGCAAACAGAGATTTGAACGTTAAGTTTTAATTAATTTATTTATTGGCAAAAATAAATACGTCACAGTATATAAATATTATTGTGGCATTTGCAAGACAGTACAAAGATAAAGCAAATGTAGATCATTGATTTGCAAGTCATTCAGTGAATCTCCTCGGGATGCCCCTTCCAATTTGTACTAACATCGTATTTTGCCGTATCCCTCCTCTATTCTAAGAATACATTTGCCTATTTGACCTTCACTGAACTAGAGATGAACTTCAATAAAGTCTCATTTTATACGTGAGCTTCGCAGCTCATTTGACATCTTGAGTCAAATATTAGGGTTCCCATTGAAAAAAATCACCTTAATCTCCAAATCACCTTGGACATCACGTTCGTCACGGCCGTTGGTAGCGATGCGTGACTGTCTTTGCCACCCTTCAACTTTCATCTAAAACATTTTTACTGTATCTCATCTCCACCCCGAGTTGTTTTCCATTACGGTTTAAAATGGCCAATCCTGTATGTGTATCTCCTCGACGTTAAGGCTCCTGTCTGAACAACGTGGCAGAAACATCCGCTCCCATCAGAGCAAAATCCTTTCGTTCCCTCTCCATTGTTCAGCCACTTTCTCGAAGTTCTTTCACTAGCAGCAATCCGGCTATGGAATAACGTCCCGCATCCTATTAGAGAACTGAATAACATCTCCAGCTCCTAAGACAGTCAATGACATATCTGCTAAGGCAACAATAAGGATTACCATTGTCCCCGTACGCACTCGTTACCTTTGCACATCCTTATTTCCAACTTCCTCATTTACCCGTATTCTTAGACGATGCAATCTTCTTAAATTTTCTTTTACCAAGAACGCGCTGTATCAGAAAACATCTATAATGTACACCTATAAAGTCCTCTTATATCTGCTACTATCATTATTGTTATTTTTGTCATAATTATTATTATTATTACTATTATCGCTACCAGTGACAATAGCAGCAGTAGTACAATTACTATTAGTAATTAACTTAATTAGTTAATTTGCTCTCACTACCACTTCAGTCACTCATGTAAAAGAGGTTCTGTATGTTTGAAACCTTGGCTCGATGTAGGAGAAGCCCCGATGCCCCTAATCAGATTAGGTTAAATAAATAAATAAAATATAAAGCTAGACCTCTTTCTTCAGGTTTATTCCACATACAAACTACATTATAATCCTGTTAGCACCCTTGTTATTCACAAAATACACATTGTAAGCTTTTTGCAAATTGGTTTACACGCAGAAAACATATTTTTAAATTAACAGAAAAATTAAGTGTCCAATTCTTTAGAATCACCTTTCGATTATCTTTCACCTTATAGGACTACCCTCAGAATTTACGATACCTGCACCATACCGACACGCCAAAAAGGTTTATTAATGGCTGCTTTAAATAAATTTAATATTACTATTAAAAACAATATTTAAAAACACATTAAAAAGGTAATGGATATGCTTACATAGTGCTTAGTTACAAACAATCCTGTTGGCAGAACATCCGCAACTGAGCATTATAGCAGAGGTTGAAAATACTGCTTCAGTTGTAAATTACTTTATTTTCACACGACCGGATTCGGACTGTTATAAGCCCATCCTCAGGTATCGTAGCTGTGCTGTGGTCCCCGAGCGCTGCGTGTACCAGGTGCGGTGTGCTGCCTATGCCCTGAAGCGGTATTTTCAACCTCTGCTACAGTGCTTAGTTAATAATACGTGTTACTGTGCAGAATTGCATATTATGGCTTAATTTTTATATCCAAAAAGTTGTTTGTTACTTGTAATCTTAAAACTATTTAGTGTAATAAGAAATGGGTTCACGTGTTATATACTATAAACAAGTAGATTTCATTTGCCACCTTGTTTGAGTTCTTAGCACTCCAGGTTCTCATACACTTACCTTGTCAGGGAAATTATCGTAAATGACAGTTATTAACATTGAAGTAACTTGCATAGTTTATGGAATATACGAACTTTCAAAGTGACGATGATGTCATCTCTTCGACGTGTTCATTTGGTAACTTTGAAATTAGTGTAGCGTTACTGGATTTTATGACACATTTTTACGTAGACATTTTCACCATGACACACTTTTTGTTCTGTGGTGTATCTCGGAGGCACGGAAATCTATCGCGTGTTCCGTGTCTCTCATGCCTAGCCGGTTAGCCAGGAACAATGCTTAAGCTCTGTCCCTAGGGCAGGTCTATCAGTACCCGTTCCAACACTGAGCGTTTAAAAATGAGCGCTTCTGTGTGAGTCCTCAGCATCCATTATGTTGCAACAGGCATTTGTTCCGACGACAGCCTTAATTGTTTTGCAGGACAGTACGTGAGGAAGCTTCAACGCAGAGCGTTTGCTACGTGGGAGGCCAGAAGAGAAATACAGGTTTCGGAGGACAGACAAGCCACAGGCTAACGCGCATTACAAGCGAAAGCCGCAATGTTTAGCGAGTTATTAATAGTAGTCAGAGCTTTTATTAGTGGTCGGCGTGTTATTTATGTGCCATAACTTTCCGCAGCCTTAATTTACGAGCACCAATCCTGCGTTCACCGCCACCACCTGCTGCAGCGCCCTCGAGAGCACCGCCCTAGTGCGCCGCCACGGTAGCTCAGCGTGTTCGGTCAGAGGGTTTAGCTATACTCTGTAATAAAACACTGAGTGAACGGATCAACGAACAACCAGAACAAGTGTCATAGGACGTCCGCCACGAACAAAGTCATAGAACAAAATGAGATAAAAAAAAGAGGATAGAGCGTCTGCCATGTAAGCAGGAGATCCCAGTTCGAGTCCCGGTCGGGGAATCGGTAGCTCAACGTGTTCGGTGAGAGGGTTAGCTACCCTCTGTAATAAGAAACTGAGTGAATGGATCAACGAAGAACCCGAATGCGTGTCATCGGACGCCCGCCCCAAACAAATTCAACGAACAACACAGAACACAACGAGATAAAAAAATAGGACCGGCACGGTAGCTCAGCGTGTCCGGTCAGAGAGCTCGTTGGCCTCTGTAATAAAAAACTGAGTGGAAGGATGAACACAACGATCAAAAAAAAAGTGCACTACCGCAACTAACCAACATCTGGGCTTGCTGCCGCGGACGCGTAAGGTGCCATCCGCTGGGCGTACTGGCTTCATTTTTTATGATTACTATAACCTTTGTCTCTTGTCATAATCATCCCTGTTATCTAACACGGAGAAACCGCAGTGTCTTCCACATATCAGGGAAAATGCCGGCTGGTTATAATCGTACAGCTACTCACAGGGGTCCAGTGCGGGCTGTAATTATCGAATGGCAGAGATACTTGGTAGACATTTGCACTCGATAATGCCGAACCTATTTATGCTGGAAAAAATTACTTCCTATTTTGACCAGCAGGTGCAAATCTGGCGCTCTGAATGCAAGAAAGACGTATATGTGGAAATGTTTCCATGTGCATTGGATTAGGAAAGGGATGTGGGCATAACAGGTCATACAAGTGAAAAAGACAAAATATTCATTTAACTATTAACTAATGCTTACACTGTTCAATATGAGAACTGGAGACGTCGACGAAACGCTTTACATCGCCAGATTTGCACTTAGTGGCCAAAAATGGAACTAATTTTTTACCAGCGTAAATCGGTTCCACATTAACTAATTAGCATATCTAGCGAGTTTTCCTGCTGTACCCGTGGTCTAGAGGCAGCGTTTTGATTGATAACACAGGCCAACGGCCGGCAGTTGTGGCCGCTAGGCTCTTCAGTCCGCAACAGCGCTGCTGCTACGGTCGCAAGTTCGAATCCTGCCTCGGGCATGGGTGTGTATGATGTCCTTAGGTTAGTTAGGTTTAGGTAGTTCTAAGTCTAGCGGACTGATGACCTCAGATGTTAAGTCCCATAGTGCTTAGAGCCATTCGAACCATTTGAACCAACAGGCCAACGATGGAAAAACTTATCTGCTGAAAATACCTTATTCTTATGTGTTTTAGGGTGGGAAATCCAAATATGATACTTAAAAAACTGTATCACCCACCACTTCTTCAAATTTTACAGGTATATTTATTAAATTAAGCGATTTTTAAAAGAATTTAACAGCTTTTATACAGTTAAAATAATTTAGAAAGGAGGTGTAATGAATGTAGATGGCGTTGGTAGCACTGCTGGAAAATATTTTCTGGCAAAAAAACGTCGATTCTATTTTTGTGTTAACAGATGGTGTTTTGTTTACTGTCAACATAAGTCCACTTTCCCATTTCTGTACATGTGCACAGTACAATGTCTAATCGTGGTTGCAAAAACGCTGCTGACAGTTTTTGTTATATTTCTGGTGAATTTGTGATTAAAAACAACAAAGAAACATTACAGACTTCGTGAAAAAGGTTTATCTATCATATTTTGGATCTAAACGTGGTGGTCAAGATTAATCTTGGGTGCCGCATAAGGTATGTTATGTGTGTGTTGAAGATCTGAGAAAATGGTCCAAAAAGATTTGCTGTTCCAATGATATGGAGGGAGACAAGAAATTATTTCAATGATTTTTACTTTTGCAGTACTGGTATTAATGATCATAATTCGAAAAACAAGAAGGTAATAAGCTACCCTAACCTTCCGTCCGCCATCCGACCAGTAGGGCATGGTGTAGATTTGCCGGTTCCTCAACCACCAAATGATTTAAATTCTATTCCAAGAGAAGTATTTTCTGATGTGCAATCTGATTTAGATGAACCAGATGATGATGAATTCCATTGTAATACAGAAAGTCTAGAGCCCAAATTGTTTACTCAGACCAAGCTTAACGATTTGGTTAGGGATGTGGGCATAATGAAAGAGAAAGCTGAATTACTTGGCTGTAGATTAAAAGAAAAGAACTTATTGGCAGTTGGAACCAGCATATACATGGACAGAAAGAGAGAGCAGCAATTTTCCCAGTTTTTTCAGCAAGAAGGTGATTTAGTGTACTGCTCAGACATTCCCAGTCTGATGAAAGAGTTTGGTATTGAATGTTAGTTGAGGAGCAAGGAGAGCGTTTTCACAAGGACACTGAAGTGATGGAAAAACGCTACCAAGGCCGTTGGACCACCAACATGATGGGCAACTACTGTTGGTCACTTCACTGAGAAGTTCAGCAAGCGACTCATCATAGAAAAAGCTACACAAGAAACTTAAATGAAAAAAGAGAAGGAAAATATAAACCAATTCTAGCTGACAAGTGAAACCTCTTTTAACACATATCATTGTTTTCAGTAGCTTACTGTAAATACAAACTATGCTTATGTTGTAACAAAGCATTCCATTTATTTCCCCATTTACCGTATAGCATAGGATTTTTATACTATACAAAAAAAGCATATTGCTCGAAAACTATTGGTGATACAAAAAAAAACTAAGGCTAGATTTGGATTCAGCTCATAAAAATCTATAAAGATCAGGTATCAAAGTAAAAAAAGTATTTTTTTCATTTTCTCGTTGGCCTGTGTAATCAAACCATCCTCAGTCCTGGGTTTGAAACTCGCCACTGCTTAAGTTTTCATTAATAATCAGTATTGTTAGTAGAAGACTTCCGGCATAAGAAGTCACCCGTATTTTGCCAACGGCGTTGTCAAAAAGGGAGAAAGAGCGGACAGAGCTCCAGGGCACTCGATTGTCGTTGGGTGGAAAACTGCCCGTAAAGGCGGAAGAATCAGCAATGATCAACGGCATGAGGACACAGAGGGTTATGGAAACCACTGCGTTAAAGACACATAACATGTATCCACAGGACAAGTGGCTTTAATTGGAAATGTGTCATGATCATCTCTCCATTGGCAAAAGATTCCGGAATAGACCTCCGTTCGGATCTGCGGGAGAGTACTGCCAAGGCGGAGGGGACTATTAGAAAAAGATTGAATAATTAGCGACAGGATAACGTTCTACGAGTTGGGGCGTGGAATGTCAGATGCTTGACCGTGGTAGGGAAGCTAGAAAATCTGAAAAGGCAAAGACTCAATCTAAATATAGTACGGGTCAGTGAAGTGAAATGGAAAGAAGACAATGATTTCTCGTCAAATGAGTATAAGGCAATATCAACAGCAGCAGAAAATGGTATAACGGGAGTAGGGTTAGTTATTAATAGTAAGGTAGGAGTGTGTTACTGTGAACAGTTCGGTGATAGGGTTGTTCTTATCGAAATCGATAGCAAAACAACACCGACAACAATAGTTCAGGTATACATGCCGACGTCGCAAGCTGAAGATGAAGAGATAGAGAAAGTGTACGAAGATATTCAAAGGAAAGTACAGCATGTAAAGGGATATGAAAATCTAACAGTCATGGGGACTGGAATGCATCTGTAGGGAAGGAGTAGAAGGAAAAGTTAAAGGAGAATATGGGCTTTGGGCAAGGAATGAGAGTGAAGAAAGAATAATTGAGTTCTTTTATAAATTTCAACTAGTAACAATGAACACTCTGTTCAAGAATCACAATAGGAGGAGGTAAATTTGGAAACGCTCTGGTGATACGTGAAGATTTCAGACAGATTACATCATGGTCAGACAGAGATTTCGAAATGAGGTATTGGATTTAGGGCACCCAGGAACAGATACACACCCAGATCACAACGTAGTAGCGATGAAGAGTAGGCTGAAGTTTAAGAGATTAGCCAGGAAGAACGAATACGCAATGAAGTATGATACGGAAGTACTAAGGAATGACGAGATACGGTTGAAGTTTTCTAAGGTTATAAATATAGCAATAAAAATAGCTCAGTATGCAGCACAGTTGAAGAAAAATGGACATCTCTAAAGAAAAATGGACATCTCTAAAAAGCGGAAAACAGTTGAAAAGAAAAATATAGGTACAAAGAAGGTAACTACGAAGAAACCATGGGAAACAGATGAAATACTTGAGTCGACCGATGAAAGAAGGAAGTACAAAAATGTTCAGGGAAATTCAGGAATACAAAAATACAAGTCGCTGTCGAATGAAATACATAGGAATTGCAGGAAAGCTAAGGCGAAATGGTTGCATGAAAAACGTGGAGAAATCGAAAAGGAAATGATGGTCGGAAGGACTGGCTCAGCATACAGGAAACTCAAAACCAAGGGTGGTAACATTGAGATTAAGTGTGCAACGGGAATTCCATTGTTAAATGTACAAGAGAGGGCAGATAGGTGGAAAGAGTACAATGGAGCCCTCTACGATGTGGAGGGTTTGTGTGATGTGAAAGAAGAAGAAAATGGAGTCGAATTAGGGGAGACAGGGGATCCAGTATTAGAATCAGAATTTAAGAGGACTTCGGAGGACTTAAGATCAAATAAGGGAGAAGGGATGGATAACATTCATCAGAATTTCTAAAGTCATTAGGGTGATTGGCAATAAAACGACTATTCACGTTGGTGTATAAAATGTATGAGTCTGGCGACATACCATCTGACAGTCACACAATTCCGGATACTGCGAGGGCTGACAGGTGCGAGAATTATCGCACGATCAGCTTAACGGCTAATGCATCAAAGTTGTCGACAAGAATAATTCACAGAAGAATTGAAAAAAATTGATGTTGTGTTAGATGACTATCAGTTTGGTTTTAGGAAAGGTAAAGGTACCAGAGAGCCATTGCTGACTTTGTGGTAAAGAAAAATCAAGACTCGTTCTGAGGATCTGTCGACCTGTAAAAACCGTTCGATAATGTAAAATGGTGCAAGATGTTTGAAATTCTGAGAAAAATAGGGGTAAGCTATAGGGAGATACGGATAATCTACAGCATGAACAACAGCCAAAAGGAAATAATAAGAGTGGACGACCCGGAAAGAAATGCTCTGACTAAAAAGAGTGTAAGACAGGGTTGTAGTCTTTCGCCCCTCTTTTTTAATCTGTAAATCGAAGAAGCAATGATGGAAATAAAAGAAAGGTTCAGAGATGGAATTAAAATTCAATGTGAAAGGATGTCAATGATACGATTTGCTGATGACATTGCTGACCTGAGTGAAAGTGAAGAAGAATTACATGATCTGCTGAAGGGAGTGAGCAGGACAGGGATTGAAAGTACAGGATGATTACAATTAAAGTTAAACTTTCAAAACGCTGTAAAAATAATACCACTGGTCAGAATGACGTCAAATTGCGACGGAATATTATCGGAAAAGGGGGAACACGTATGGTAGAAGAAAAAAAATAGTGTAAAATTGTTCAATAGATGGCGCTGTATGTGTCAGAATACGTAAACGAAAACACCTGTCATGCGCACGATCCATTGAAGTTGGTATAAACATGCTGGGTACACAGCTTTCCCAGTCTAGAGCGCGACGTCTACGCGACCAAACCGTGCAGCGCGCGCTCAGGAGGGGTCGATCGCCGGTCGGCTGGGTCTACCCCGCCGTGGGCCCCATTGGCCACTCCACTTATCACGACTTCGGCACATTGGAGGGAGACGACACAGGCTGTGGACATGATTTATGAAAGTTCAAAATTTCACTCGGGCCGAGCTGTGCAACCGCCTGACGCCGCAGCGACGACAAAACAGTACGCTCAATTGACACCAACAGGCGCTTCTACCGGTAAACAAGAGCGTTCGCGGATGACGTCGGTGCCGCGCAAAATTGAAACCTTCGTGGAGGAAGAGAACTCGTACCCTCTGCGTGGTAGCGTGCTTCACGACGAACTTTATGTGGACCAGGACAGGGCAACACCGCTGGAATTCGGTGAGAATATGGAATTGATGGACCAAGAACTACTGGAGAGAGACAACAGCTTTGGAGAAACGGATGATTTCGTCCTCGTGTGACAAAAACTGCACTGTCGGAGAAACTCGAAAGAAGACGCGAAGCCGCAGAAACGACGAGTTGATACGATTGAGACTACCAATAGGTTCAACCCTATTAACCTCAGAAATGACAACAAGGACGACTCCACGCGGACAAGAAACGTCGAATTAGGAACGTCGGAACAACGAGCCACTGCTGCATCTGACGCAGCGAAACAAAACGTGTTCCACCAGTGACGATTTATTATAATGGCCAGTATGTGGAACTGAATAATGCGCTACAACAACTACTCTCCGGAAGCCTGAAGGCCATCTTCCAGAAGAACCGGATTAAATACTGTTTCGAGTCCTTTGAGGTTCAAAGAAAGGCTCTGAATTTTTTTGAGACCTACGACTTGCCACACTTCACACATCAACCACTGGAGGATAGGGAACTTAGGGTGGTGATTAAACGGCTGCCTGCACAGGTCACAGAACGTCAACTCCAGGAAGCATTAAAGGGGAAAGGATTCCTCCACGCCAGGGTACATCAGTATAAAAGGAGAGAAGGAGATAATGTCAGTGGTGAATTAGTTAGGCTGCCAACGTACTGTGTCAGCCTTCCTAAGGCAAAAGACAACCATAAAATCTACGACATACGGTACCTTGTCTACACGAGGGTGCGCATTGAAGACAGTCTGTCCAAGGATGGGCCGACACAGTGCAAAAACTGTCAACGCTTCGAGCATATTGCAAATTGTTTTCGGATGCCACCCCGTTGCGTAAAGTTCGCTGGAGACCATCGAACCAAAGACTGCAGCCTGCCCTGCACCTCCAAAGCAAAATGTGCTAACTGTGACAATGACGGCTGCGCCTCGTGTTCAAATGGCTCTGAACACTATGGGACTTAACATCTATGATCATCAGTCCCCCAGAACTTAGAACTACTTAAACCTAAGGACATCACACAGCACCCAGTCATCACGAGGCAGAGAAAATCCCTGACCCCGCCGGGATGCGCCTCATGTCGCCGCTGCGAAAAATACCAGGCACTCCTCCGGAAATATAAAGTCCAACTGCAACGGCAGGTCAAGAACTCGATGGTGAAGATCGTTCACAATGGACAACGCCTGCGACGACTAGCAAGATGGACTGTGAGGGACCAGAAAAACAGCCATCCAGACAGCCCCAAATATCAGATACCTTACAGAGAACTCCCAGGCGACGGATTTCACGATCCTATGCAGACACACTGTCGCCTAGGAGAGACCACCCCGCAACATCTGCGTCTACTGCAGCCACCCTAGGCACCTTGACACCAGCCATTTCGGGCATCGCAGCCCTCGTTGCACAACTTCAACAAAAACTGACAGGAATCCTCACCCTGGTGGAGGGAATAATCAAGGCGTTTACCGCTCCTTAAGGAATGGATAACGGCTACAGAACAAGGCACCTCCGACTCTGCATTTGGAATGCCAATGGTTGCCGAGAGGTTCTAGGCGCTTCAGTCCGGAACCGCGCGACCGATACTGTCGCTGGTTCGAATCCTGCCTCGTGCATGGATATGTGTGATGTCCTTAGGTTGGTTAGGTTTAAGTAGTTCTAAGTTCTAGGGGACTGATGACCTCAGATGTTAAGTCCCATAGTGCTCAGAGCCATTTCAACCATTTCTGAATGCCAATGGAGCAAGACGTAAACAAACTGAACTGAACGAATTTGTTAGTCGGCACAGCTTGGACATAGTTCTGATATCGGAAACACACCTGACGCAGATGGCTAGTTTCAAATTACGCAACATGCATGGTTATGGGACGGACCGGGTTGGCCAACGAGGTGGCAGAACTGCTGTGTTCGTCAAAAACATTATCCAACATCATCAGGAGGATCTACCGCCCCTGGAATCACTGGAAGCCACTGCGGTTACAATCTTCACGGCGACAGTAAACTAAACTGTGGTGGCGGCGAATCTTAGCCCCAAGAAACAGTTGGTGGCAAGAGATCTTCGTACTGTCATCGACCGATTTAATAAGGTCTTGCTGGGAGCAGACCTTAACTCCAAACATGGAGCTTGGCATTCAAGGAGGGCCAACCAGAAAGAACAGCTGCTCTACGATCTAGAGAACGATCTTCAAGTCACAGGCCACGGGAGCCGACACGCATCCCTGAGTTCGCCGTCCAGGAGGCTGACAGCTTAAGACCATCCAGGACCTGTCCTCCGATCATCCACCGTTCTCGGACTTCTCGAGGGTGGCGGCTTCTCAATACCACCTCCAAGCTCCAGAGCTCTTAACTGGGATCTCTTTGCGACATACCTTGACAATAGCGTCCGACCGACCAAAGCAGTCTCTACAATTCCGGAAACTGACATTGCTGTGGCAACTTTGGCAGCTACAATCCAAAGGGCCACGAGACGTGCAGCGACTAATATCTTTCGTCATAAGCATCAATTTGAAACATTCCCTCCTTATCTCACCGACATCGAGCATCGCCGGAACATTCACAAAAAACGATGGCAACGATACAGACATCCAGAAGACAGACGGCTGATGCATCGTCTGTCCCGGGAGCTACGCCGCCGAGCTGAAGAATGGCGGCAAGACCTCTGGGAAACAACGATGGACGAAATGTTTCTCCAGACTAGGGAAGAGTAGCAACTTGTTAGGTCACTACGCCAATCGAGACCACCAAGGAGAGCAATACGCGGCCCCGATGGCCTCATATACGACTCTCTTGACCAAGCTGAACTGTATGCCGACGTATACGAACACCGTATGACAGCTCCGCCCCACAGGATGCAGAGGACGCAAGGGAAGGGGACTGTATCCGACAGCGACTCGCCGACTTCCGCCAACTCCCCACACAACAGAGGCCTGTTCTTAGCATTCCCTCTGAAGTTAGAAAACTCATCAGGTAGACGAACAACTAGGCGCCTGGCAAGGATTCTGTGACCAACGCCGATCTTAAGCATCTTCCGAAAAAGTCCATCGTTTTCTTATTTTGAATTATCAACAGCTGCTTACTGAACGGCTACTTTGCAGTGAACACATGGTGTGTCGTGGGGCGATCACTCTCTTTTTAAAATAATTGAAAAGCCATGACCGCTTCAATCGTTTATTAGGTGACCGGTTTCAGCACTCTGAAGGTGCCATCATCAGATCTATGAAGGTATAACATAACAGGTTTGAGGGAGGGCTTACGTAAGTTAACTATATACATTACAATTATTACAGAACCACGTACCTGAAACATGTATTAACAATTATAAAACCATATGGGCATCATGGCATATGAGGCAGACCATCTGATAAAATCATTGTCACAACCAATAAAAAATAACAAAAAACTGCTCTCGTGGTCGTTCTTTCCATAAAATATAAAACTGAAGTCACCAGATGAAACCTTGCTCATAACGAATGTATACATGGTGAGAGACTTTATAGCAAGTGAATATATTCCTTTTTAGCGCTTACAATACCTAAGACCATAGTGCCTAGACAGGTAAAGCCCAACATACAGGTATTAATCACTCGTCACAGTGTACCTAAGTCGCGTTATGAACAGCTTTCTGTGTGCATATTCCTGACGTCCTTATATGAATGAAGGTAAATTATAATATGTAGTTTTTAAGGCGCTAATGGATAATGTCTGTGCCTCAGATGCTTTTACTTTGTAATTGACGTACTTTATAGTGATTGTAGTATGTACAGAAAATGTATGCGCAAATGTGGGCTGTGCATTGGTATGTGTCAAGTAGTTACAGTAAAGTTGTGTTTTAGTAGTAATGAGTGGTTATACCGTGGGACTGCGTATGCGCTGCTTGGACAGCGCTATCTGGTGGCCGGTTGTGAATCGCTAGAATCACGGCAGGTAAGCCTGCGCGGAATAGGGCAGTGATGATGCCGACCGGTCTAAGGCGAGGAGTGGTGGTTTCATCTGGTGACTTCAGTTTTATGTTTTATGGAAAGAACGACCATGAGAGCAGTTTTTTATTATATTTTATTGGTTGTGACAATGATTTTATCAGATGGTCATCCTCATATGCCATGATGTCCATATAGTTTTATAAATGTTAATCCACGTTTCAGGTATGTGGTTCTGTAATAATTGTAATGTATACAGTTAATTTATGTAAGTCCTTCCTCAAACCTTTAATGTTATACCTTCACAGATCTGATTACGGCACCTTCAGAGTGCTGAAACCGGTCATCTAATAAACGATTGAAGCGATCGTGGCTGTTCAATTATTTTAACAACGCCTACTTCCCTGCAGACTGGAAGACGGTGAAGACGATCCCTATTTCCAAAAGAGGAGAAAACTCAACGTTGCCAGACGGCTACCTCCCAATTAGTCTGTTGCCCACACTCGGCAAAATATTGGAACGGGTACTGCTAAGGCGTCTCAAAGACTATCTCAAAGAAAATAACATCACCCGCCACGAACAGTTTGGCTTCTAGCCACGGTTATCGGCGGAGCTTCAGCTGCTTCGGTACACAGAGTGCATACAATTCTACCCGAATAGACGGAACTCCGTAGTTGGAGTTTTCGTAGGTATCGAAAAGCCATATGATCGAGTGTGGCATGACAAGCGTATAGTCAAACTAGTCGATCAAACCCGTCTACCCGACTGTTACAACAAGCTGATTGATAGCTTTCTGCAGGACAGGCGTCTGTTTCTGCAACTAGATGGGAAGAAGTCATCACTGAAAACAGTCTCAGCTGGCATCCCACAGGGAGTGGTGATATCGCCGCGTCTGTTTAATTCCAGCCATTCAACACGTCACCGCCAGTTTGTACGCCGATGACACGGTTTTCCTAGCCTCTGGAAGGAACATCGAACAACTTATCGACGGGGTGCAGCGACAACTTGTCGTCACCGAACTATGGGCAAAGAGCAACAAAACCACCCTAAACCCTACGAAAACTGCAGCAATACTGTTTACGAAGAAACGGCCGGAACTGAGGACGCGACTTGCCATCAATGGACAGCCAATACCCTGGGCTACGATGACGAAATACCTGGGAGTGATACTGGATAAAGGGATGACTTTTACCCCACACATAAGAGATAGGAAATTCAATACTATGAAGATGATCCGGCCACTCACGCCGTTTTTCAAGCGCATTAATCTAAACTCGTCAACGAAGTTAAAACTTTATAGAGCAACGGTGCAACCCTCCCTGCTGTACGGCTCGATGTCTTGGGGAACAACATTTGACTCTAATATACGCAGTCTGCAACCTCTACAAAACAGGTGTTTGAAGTGGAGCTTAGGCGCCCGAAGGTGGGCCAGGACGAGAGAAATACACGAGCTGATTGGAGAAAAATACGTCGCTGAGAAGATAAAAGACCAGGCAGCTCGTCTTTCTCACAAACTGGACTAGTATCGGGGAAATGTCCGCCAACTTGCGAATGTGGGCCAGGCTCTACCACGACATTGCTACAAATACAAGGTGCCTCGAGCCGTTATTGCACCCCACAGGACCATCAAAGATGATGTAATCTTCAGTTATACGGCATTTTACAAGTAAATAGTTACTGTCACTCACTCGTACAAACTGAGCGATGTGGCGCAGTGGTTAGCACACTGGACTCGCATTCTGGAGGACGACGGTTCAATCCCGTGTCCGGCCATCCTGATTTAGGTTTTCCGTGAATTCCCTAAATCGCTTTAGGCTAGTGCCGGGATGGTTCCTTCGAAGGGGCACTGTCGACTTCTTTCCCCATTCTTCCCGAGACCGAAGACCTCACTGTCTGGTCTCCTCCCCCCAAACCAACCCACCATCACTCGTACAAATATCTATCCGACACCCTCAAAGGACTCAAAGACCCACAGAGCCCAAGTCACTTTGCAAGCGAATACACAAAAAAGTGAAACTATTTCTCGCGCCTTGGCACTCCAGAAGAAAAAATCACCAAAGGCGATCACTCTTTGGACACAACATGAAAAAAAAGTAGAAAATAGAAAACGGTTTTTCCTCCTTTCGCGTCTGTGAAGTTCGCCATGACTGTCTCAATCCAGGATAGCGCTCTGCTTGTAAAGCTGTATTACAAGATAGGTGAATGTCCTCCATAGCGTAATAGTGTAGCTACCGCGGTCCATATCTCGAGTAGGCGTTGTCATGGATGACAACACATCCGTAAACGACCTTCGACAGGGTGAAACAAACAACGTGTTAACCCGATCAGACGACACTTTTCCATTCTCCACTGTCTTATTTCGATGGTCTCGTGCGTCCTGCAATGGTAAAACAAGAAGTCTTTCCATCAACATTGGAACACGTCTGCTGCGGAGCTCAATGTTCAGGAACATCCTGAAGGATTTGCTACGAAACACTTGTACCTGCACCAGCACTCTATTCTTTCATCAGACCTCTCACAGATTGCCATCTATCCTGTTTTACAGAGCGTGCAAGTCTCCGACCTCCGAGTTCTGTGATAAATCGTGGACGTCCAACATCTTTTTTACTTCGGAAGGTCGTACTGTCCTCCAACCACTTTCCATAGATTCTTACCACAGGATTTCATGAACTATTGGATATTTCCTAGTTTACTAGATGGTTGGTCTCAAGCGTCGGAGCGTAGCAATCTATCCTTTTATCAAAGCAGCTTTTGTCAGTGGATTTTCCACTTGCAGCCCATATCGTCGCCGGAGTAATTACCCATCGGTCTCTGTTCCTCTTACACACAAAAGTCAAGGGCCAGCGAAATGCACATATACAGATGACGTACGCTAATAATAACAGGGCAGTGCGTTGCCGGAGCTGTCATTCGTAGTCAGGTGATTCAGGTGAAAAAGCTTATGACATGATGATGGCCTCACGAAGGGAATTACCAGACTTCGAAATGGTAGTTGAAGCTAGACACATGGGACATTCGTAAATCTTTGGGAATTCAGTATTACTGAATGCGCAGAGTCAGGAGTTGCCGAGAATACGCCGGCGGCCTTCAGTTAACGACCGAGAGCAGCTGCGTTTGCGTAGAGTTGTCTGTGCTAACAAGCAACACTGGGTGAAAAAACAGCAGAAATATAAGTGGGATGTGCGACGAACGTATCCGTTACGAGAATGTGGGGAAATTGGCGTTAATGGCTGTGGCAACAGACTACCGACGCGAATGCCTCTGCTGCCAGCACGTCATCGCCTGCAGCGCCTTTCCTCGACTCGAGACCTCATCTGTTGGAGCCTACACGAATGGAAAACTGTGTGGCCTGGTCGCAACAGTTCCTATGTCAGTTGGTAAGAGATGAAAGTAAGTTTCGAGTGTGGCACAGATCCCTCGAAGCCTCGGCACATGACCTCATCGGTTGGACCCTAGATGATTGGAGAATCGTGGCCTGGTCAGAATAGACCCAATGTCAGTTGCGAAGAGCTGACAGTAGGTTTCGTGTGTGCACAGACCCCACAAAGCCTCGGCTCGTGACCTCATCAGTTAGACCCTAGACGACTGGAAAACTGTGGCCTGGTTAGAATAGTCCTGATGTCAGTTGGTAAGAGCTGATAGTAGTTTCGAGTGTGGCACAGACCCCTCAGTGCCTCGGCTTGTGCCCTCATCGGTTGGACCCTAGATGACTGTAATACTGTGGTCTGGTCAGAATGGTCCTGATGTCAGTTGGTAAGAGCTGATTGTAGGTTTCGAGTGTATCACAGTCCCCTTGGTGCCTCGGCTCATGACCGCATTGGTAGGACCCTAGACGACTGGAAAACTGTGGCCTGGTCAAAATGGTCACAGTGTCAGTTGGGAAGAGCTGATTGTAAGTTTCGAGTGTGGCACAGACCCTTTGGTGCCTCAGCTCATGACTTCATTGGTTGGACTCTAGACGACTGGAAAACCGTGGCCTGGTCAGAATAGTCCTTATGTCAGTTGCGAAGAGCTGATAATAAGTTTCGAGTGTGGCACAGACCCCACAAAACTTTGGCTCGTGACCTCATTGGTTGCATCCTAGACGACTGGAAAACTGTGGCCTGGTCAGAATTGTCCCAATGTCAGTTGGGAAGAGCTGATAGTAAGTTTCGAGTATAGCATAAACCCGATCAAACCTTGGCTCGTGACCTCATCGGTTGGACCCTAGAGGACTGTAATACTGTAATACTGTGGCCTGGACGGCCGCGGTGGTCTAGCGGTTCTAGGCGCTCAATCCGGAAGCGCGGGACTGTTACGATCGCAGGTTCGAATCCTGCCTCGGGCATGGATGTGTGTGATGTCCTTAGGTTAGTTAGGTTTAAGTAGTTCTAAGTTCTAGGGGACTGATGACTACAGATGTTAAGTCCCATAGTGCTCAGAGCCATATGAACCATTTTTACTGTGGCCTGGTCAGAATAGTCCTGATATCAGTTGATAAGAGCTGATAGTAGGTTTCGAGTGTATCACAGTCCCCTTGGTGGCTCGGCTCATGACCTCATTGGTAGGACGCTAGACGACTGGAAAACTGTGGCCTGGTCAGGATAGTCACAATGTCAGTTGGGAAGAGCTGACTGTAAGTTTCGAGTGTGGCACAGACCCTTTGGTGCCTCAGCTCATGACCTCATTGATCGGACTCTAGACGACTGGAAATCCGTGGCCAGGTCAGAGTAGTCCCGATGTCAGCTGGGAAGAGCTGATAGGAAGTTTCGAGTGTGGCACAGACCCCTTGAAGCCATGGACTAAAGTTGTGAACGAGGCATTGCGCAAGCTGGCGGTGGCTCCATCATCGAGTGGAATATGCTTACATGGAATCGACTGTCTCGTCTGGATCAACCAAACCGATGGTAAACTGGAAATGGTTACGTTAGACCACTTTAAGACCATTTGCAGCCATTGATGGACGTCATATTCCCAAACAACCATGTCATATCACTGAGTCAAAATTGTTTGCGCTTGGTTTGAAGAACATTCTGGACAGATCGGGAGCTGGACATGAATCCCATCGAACATTTATGGGGAATTATCGAGGGGCCAGCATGTGCACAAACTCCCGCACCAGCAACGCTATCGCAATTATGGACTGCTATACAGGCAGCGTGGCTCAATATCTCTACAGGGGACTTCCAACTACTTGTCGACTGCATGCCACGTCGAGTTGTTGCACTACGTTGGGTAAAAGGAGGGCCGACTCGATATTAAGAGGTATCCCATGACTTTTGTCATCTCAGCTTATAATGTACTTCCCTTACCGTGTCATGTGTCTGCAACGCCGTCAGACGCATTCAATCTCTCAGTGAGCTGTGGTCGTAATGTTTTGGCCCCTCAGTGCACGAACAATTAATCCGATTTTGTATAAATATTTCTCGGCTTTCTTGCCGCATCAGATTTGTTTGTATACAAAAATTTTCATCGACTTTCTCGGTCTGGCAGCAGGACCTAACTGCCATAATAATACGGCCGTGTGATTCTTTCATGCGTATTGGGCAATTTATACACTCCTATAAATTGAAATAAGAACACCGTAAATTCATTGTCCCAGGAAGGGGAAACTTTATTGACACATTCCTGGGGTCAGATACATCACATGATCACACTGACAGAACCACAGGCACATAGACACAGGCAACAGAGCATGCACAATGTCGGCACTAGTACAGTGTATATCCACCTTTCGCAGCAATGCAGGCTGCTATTCTCCCATGGAGACGATCGTAGAGATGCTGGATGTAGTCCTGTGGAACGGCTTGCCATGCCATTTCCACCTGGCGCCTCAGTTGGACCAGCGTTCGTGCTGCACGTGCAGACCGCGTGAGACGACGCTTCATCCAGTCCCAAACATGCTCAATGGGGGACAGATCCGGAGATCTTGCTGGCCAGGGTAGTTGACTTACACCTTCTAGAGCACGTTGGGTGGCACGGGATACATGCGGACGTGCATTGTCCTGTTGGAACAGCAAGTTCCCTTGCCGGTCTAGGAATGGTAGAACGATGGGTTCGGTGACGGTTTGGATGTACCGTGCACTATTCAGTGTCCCCTCGACGATCACCAGTGGTGTACGGCCAGTGTAGGAGATCGCTCCCCACACCATGATGGCGGGTGTTGGCCCTGTGTGCTTCGGTCGTATGCAGTCCTGATTGTGGCGCTCACCTGCACGTCGCCAAACACGCATACGACCATCATTGGCACCAAGGCAGAAGCGACTCTCATCGCTGAAGACGACACGTCTCCATTCGTCCCTCCATTCACGCCTGTCGCGACACCACTGGAGGCGGGCTGCACGATGTTGGGGCGTGAGCGGAAGACGGCCTAACGGTGTGCGTGACCGTAGCCCAGCTTCATGGAGACGGTTGCGAATGGTCCTCGCAGATACCCCAGGAGCAACAGTGTCCCTAATTTGCTGGGAAGTGGCGGTGCGGTCCCCTACGGCACTGCGTAGGATCCTACGGTCTTGGCGTGCATCCGTGCGTCGCTGCGGTCCGGTCCCAGATCGACGGGCACGTGCACCTTCCGCCGACCACTGGCGACAACATCGATGTACTGTGGAGACCTCACGCCCCACGTGTTGAGCAATTCGGCGGTACGTCCACCCGGCCTCCCGCATGCCCACTATACGCCCTCGCTCAAAGTCCGTCAACTGCACATACGGTTCACGTCCACGCTGTCGCGGCATGCTACCAGTGTTAAAGACTGCGATGGAGCTCCGTATGCCACGGCAAACTGGCTGACACTGACGGCGGCGGTGCACAAATGCTGCGCAGCTAGCGCCATTCGACGGCCAACACCGCGGTTCCTGGTGTGTCCGCTGTGCCGTGCGTGTGATCATTGCTTGTACAGCCCTCTCGCAGTGTCCGGAGCAAGTATGGTGGGTCTGACACACCGGTGTCAATGTGTTCTTTTTTCCATTTCCAGGAGTGTATGTGGACGTCACGAACTCATGGAACCTCCGTATATTGCCAGCAATTATGAGTATGTCTGCGATGGTGGAATATTAATAGCGCTACGGATACTATTGAATGGTTGATAGCTCAACTAATTTCTCTGGACCCTTGCGCCATCGCGCACATCAGTGCATCATACTTAAAGCTGTCGTTAAACATTATTATCTCAACGGATTTTGTGATGACAGAACCACAGTAGGAAGACGCACGAAGCAAGGTTCTGGATAAATCAAATATTTATGTGAGGCTGTGTTCAGCAACAACATATGAGTCAAAACTACGATATTAAATGTGGCGTCGGTGCTCTTCAATGTTCTGAAACCGTTTTAACTGACTAGTGCACCTGCTGCTGCATTCGCAAGTAATTTTAAAAACTCCACGAACATTGAAACAGAGATTGGTTTTTACTGGGTGCAGCAAGTTTCCAATTCTCTTGGGTGGCCATAAAATGTTTTGTAAGTTCCTTTTAAAGGAAGGAGTGCTATCATCGTGCATATAGTAGAAGAGAACGAAGCTTTCAGAAAACGTACAGGTACAGGAGATGCTACTGAACTAATTAGAATAACTCGTGGTAGAGATATAGAAAGAGATGAAAGTACGTGTCTGTGCTTTATGAAACTAGAAAAAGCCTCTTAAGGAGTGAAATGGGAGAAGAAAATATAAATTCTACAATTGAAGACGATCAAATGGAACAACAGAAGACTAATGAAAGAGTTATAAACAAGGTAGAAAGCAGCTGTGAAAGTAAGAAATGGTACGAGAGGCCCGTTTGAAATCGGAAGACTGTTGTTGTCTTATACTTATAAAGTCTTCATTATTAGGTCTTTAGTATAGCGTATGATTCAAAACGAATATCTGAGTCTTAAAGCTTTGTAACATTTATTACATTTAACTTAGAATTACAAATAACACATCAGACGAAAGAGCAACTCAAACAAAGTTTTTGACAAGTGTTCGATGTGAGCGTCATTCGCTGCACAGTACACATAAAGCCGACAGGCGAGTTCTCCCCCTTGCTCAGTGTGTCTGGCTTAATTGTAGCAACAACTGCTTTAACCCTGTTTCTTAGGTCGGAATGATCAGCTGGTAGCAGAGACACATACACATGATCCTTTATGAAACCCCACAGATACAAAACCGCATGGTGTCAGATCGGGTGAACATGGGGACCATGAGAAAAAAGCTCTGTCATCCGGTCCCTTGCGGCCAACCGATCGCGTACGTAGTTACGCCATTGAGGTGGCGCACTATCTTGCTGCCAAATAAAGTTCTTAGGTCCCGCTTCTTCCAGTTAAAGAAAAAGCCGTAGCTCTAATGCATCAAGATAAGAAACACCTGTTATGGTTGCTTCACCAAAAAGAAAGGCCCATAAACTTTCCGCAGGGACATGGCACAAAAACATTTAATTTGGGGAGTCTCGTGGGGATTTGCTGACTCCCTCATGCAAACATTGTGTGTGTTCACATTTTCACTTAGCTGAAATGTCGATTCATTACTGAAACCGACACAACCCAGAAGATCTTCGTCGTCATGCAGCAACATTTCGTTTGCAAAGTTGGTACGCAAACCAAGTCTGTAGGCTTTAGAGCTTGTGACAAGAGGGCACAGGTATACAAACAAAACTGTTTGAGTTGCTCTTGCATTTGATATATTATTTATACGAGCTGGATGTAATAAATGCTACAAAGGCTTGAAATTCGCCGGCTGTTGTGACCGAGTGGTCCTAAGCGCTTCATTTCGAAACCGTGCTCCTGCTAATGTCGCAGGTTCGAATCCTGCATCGGGCAAGGGTGTTTGTGCTGTCCTTAGCTTAGTTAGGTTTAAGTAGTTCTAAGTCTAGGGGACGGATGACCTCAGATGTTAACTCCAATAGTGCTCAGAGCCAGTTGAATCATTTTCTTAAAATTCCGATATTCATTTTGAAACATCCAGTATATTGTAAACTGCGTTGGCAATAATCATTATTACGGACTTTGTTTACCACATGTATCGTAGAATACGGAGGAAAAATAAACAGAAAGTAAAATAAGGTGGCTAGAATACATGGCAAAGAAGATGTTAAAGTGAAAAAAAAAACAAGAAATAGACAACAGAACATCAAACTGAGCTGGTTGCACAGTGCAGATAACTAGGATCGTGATTACTAGTCAAGTGAATGTGAAATAAGATCAATGGTAGAGTAATCTTTCCAGAAAAAGAAATGCTTATTAAGCAGCAAAATAGGGTTGGAGGTAAAAAAATAGGCTCGTGAAATGCTTTGTACGGAGTGTTTTTCTGCACGACTGTGAAAGCTGGACATTGGAGAGAGAGCAATAAGTAAAACTGAAGTATTCGAGATGTGTGACTGAATAAGAAACGAGCAAATAAAATGCGTGAATGAAGATCGTGGTAGTACTGAAAATGGTAAGGAACAAATAAATCTCCTGAAACTGGTTCAGAAAGGGAAAGGAAACTGGATGAATCATATACTCTAAAGAAAAGGAATAACAACAGCTATGGAAGGTACAGTAGATGGACAAAAGAAAACAGGGCGGAGAAGAAAAAATTCCGGATGAAGTAAAAATGGAAAATAGGAGACAACAAAGCAGTTGGCCTGGAGCAGGATTAGATGGAGACAGAAACGGCGTCAAGAAACTGCCAAATGGCGGAGCATCTTATGAGGATGGCGATGATGATGATGATGATGAAGATGACAAACAAATCTGATGCAGCAAGTAATCCGAAGAACATTTATCCATGAATGCTGTCGTAAAAAAGTATGTTCTGAAACAAGTCGGTTTATTGTGATCTCGTTACGGAAATTTACCAGTACGATTATTTTTTTTCAGGTGTGGGCACAAACAGCCGGTCACACGTTGCCAGTGGCGCCTGTTACACGTTTGTTGCCGCTGCGTGACAGCCTACCTGCCGCTCCCATCACGCCGGTTCGCTATCCGTAATTAACAGCCGGCCCGGGCGGCTGACGGGAGCCAATTAACGCCGACAAACCCCACACCCCCTAAACACCCGTTGTCGCCCCTGCGTGAAGCTATCAGATACTCGTACTTAGCTGCTAAACGCTCCTCTGCCCGGCTAACCATTTATCACACTCGCGAGATCCAGGAGGCAAATTTAAGTACCGGCGAGCACTTGACTGCCTCATCCTTCGATTCTGTAGAGGAACTGGCTAATAGCGTCCCGATCTCGAGTTCGGTTATCTCGAACTGCACTACTGACCTTTAAAATTACTACACCAAGAAGAAATACAGGTGATAAACGGGTAGTCATTGGACATATATGTTATACTAGAACTGACACGTGATTACATTTTCACGCAGTTTGGGTGCATAGATCCTGAGAAATCAGTACCCAGAACAAACACCTCTGGCCGTAATAACGGCCGTGATACTCCTGGCCATTGAGTCAAACAGAGCTTGGATGGCGTGTACAGGTACAGCTGCCCATGCAACTTTAACACGATACCACACTTCATCAAGAGTAGTGACTGGCGTATTGTGACGAGCCAATTGCTCGCCCACCATTGACCAGACGTTTTCAGTTGGTAAGAGATCTGGAGAATGTGCTGGCCAGGGCAGCTTTCGAACATTTTCTGTATCCAGAAAGGCCCGTACAGGACCTGCAACACGCGGTCGTGCATTATCCTGCTGAAATGTAGGGTTTCGCAGGGATCGAATGAAGGGTAGAGAAGGGTAGAGCCACGGGTCGTAACACATCTGAAATGTAACGTCCACTGTTCAAAGTGCCATCAATGCGAACAAGAGGTGACCGAGACGTGTAACCAATGGCACCCCATACCATCACGCCGGGTGATACGCCAGTATGGCTTCCAATGTGCGTTCACCGAGATGTCGCCAAACACGGATGCGACCATCATGATGCTGTAAACAGAACCTGGATTCATCCGAAAAAAATGACGTTTTGCCATTCGTGCGTCCAGGTTCGTTGTTGAGTACACCATCGCAGGCGCTCCTGTCTGTGATGCAGCGTCAAGGGTAACCGCAGCCATGGTCTCCGAGCTGATAGCCCATGCTGCTGCAAACGTCGTCCAACTGTTCGTGCAGATGGTTGTTGTCTTGCAAATGTCCCCATCTGCTGACTCAGGGATCGAGACGTGGCTGCACGATCCGTTACAGCCATGCGGATAAGATGCCTGTCATCTCGACTGCTAGTGATACGAGGCCGTTGGGATCCAGCACTGCGTTCCGTATTACCCTCCTGAACCCACCGATTCCATATTCTGCTAACAGGCATTGTATCTCGACCAACGCGAGCAGCAATGCCGCGATACGATAAACCGCAATCGCGATAGGCTACAATCCGACCTTTATCAAAGTCGGAAACGTGGTAGTACGCATTTCTCCTCCTTACACGAGGCATCACAACAACGTTTCTCCAGGCAACGCCGGACAACTGCTGTTTGTGTATGAGAAATCGGTTGGAAACTTTCCTCATGTCAGCACGTTGTAGGTGTCGCCACCGGCGCCACCCTTGTGTGAATGCTCTGGAAAGCTTATCATTTGCATATGACAGCATCTTCTTCCTGTCGGTTAAATTTCGCGTCTGTAGCACGTCATCTTCGTGGTGTAACAATTTTAATGGCCAGTAGCGTAATTTACAGAGAGATTATAGATGTCCGATAGACCTTGAGTCTATCAACAGTTCTACTGATAGTGCACTCAGGAGATGAAATAACCATTTTCCAGTTGAGGATGTCTATACTATTGGCAGAATAAAACGCTGTGCTGACCGAGAAAGTACTAAACGAAATAAATAATGATACGTGGAGCCGTTGGAGCCAGTCGCTTATCTGTATTCATTGAAGATCTCTGCGATAGACTCTATATCGCCAAACGCGGTTTTCCTCTTTGGTCGCTTTTCGGCTATTTAAGGGCACGACGGTTTGGGGATAGGGCTGGTTTTGGTCGGTTGGTTGGCGCTCCGGTTTGCAGTCTGGTTGTCGGCGGTCTCTCTCTGATCATCTTCTGCCTCTTTTTGTCACGTGGGCAGTTGGACTGCGGACGGAGATGTGCGTGCGGTCGTCGAGTGTGTGGTGCTAAACGATGTGAAGAGTATCAGCCTGTAACCGGATACGCTGCAGAATCAAACGGTGGGAATTAGTCTTATTGAGTTTCGTGGTGTTTGCAGTTAACAGCTCTCCTAGTGTTTGGACGCCATGTTATCTGCTTCGTATTGACCACTGGTGCACAACTTATTGAACAGTGGTTACCTGTGTGAGGTTTGCCTGTTTTGGGTGCACTTGAGATACGGGCAAGGAGTGTATATCTAAGTGTGTGGCTGTGCACTCCGTAACAAGCACAGGTTCGATTTTCTGGCTGTCTGCTGGTATTTAGGTTACGTGTTCAGAGGTAAACAAGCAGCGGCTTAATGATGAAAAATTTATTGTGTGCTAGAGTCCTGTAGTAATGTAATTACTGAGTGTGTATTTATGGAATATATATATATATATATATATATATATATATATATATATATATATATATATATAATTAATCGGCTTTGGGGTTATGTTATGAGATAAGTTACGAGTGCGTGTTTTAGTACCATGTTCAGCTTCTTATATACACACATCAAAAAAAGTTTTGCATCACCCCAGTTCCCAGAACTCCTGAAGATAGACGTTGACTGTTGCTATTGTATCACAGACACAGTCCCTTTGACTGTTCAGAGATGTCACTAAACCCGCGCAAAGATGAAAACAACCATGCATGAGCAGCGCCTATTAGACGAAGGGGGTCCGACAGTCGATCAGTTCCAGTCATTCCACCAGGAAGGAGGTACGCGGTTCGTGTTGTCTGTACTTCAACCACACCTAGACGGTCAATACCGCGCTTCGATAGCGTCCGCATTGTTACTTTGTGCCAGGAAGCGCACTCAAGAAGGGAAGTGTCCAGGCGTCTCGCAGTCAACCAAACCGATGTTGTTCGGACATGGAGGATCTGTCGATCGCATCCCTCGCTAAGGCCGCCTAAGGGCTACTAATGCAGTTGGTGCCCTGTTGCTGTGTGGTTTTATGTTGTTGTTATAGTGGTATAATCAGCGGTGCGCATCGTCCGTTGTAGATGGTCTTTTAACTGGGGGACGACACCTTGGCGGCGGCCAGTTTGAATTGTCACTGATAGCGCGGTCGCTGTGTTTATCAGTAAACTCCAGTTCTTTGGCGAATTTAAGTTATTTTATTATTTGTTCCTCGCGACGTCGAGGCGTCCGTCTTTCCTTCTTCACCGTTCCTTTCTACTTTCATTCAGGCTCGATCTGCGTTGTACTTTCCGCGCACATCTTATGTGCCATTACTTGTCACCGAAATTTTGTAATACCTGAAAGATGCCATTCATTGTACTGGTTTTTTAATATCTTATTCAGTAAGAGAAATTGTGAGTTCTGCTGTTAGATCTTAAAAGGTGTCCTGCTTATGTGGGAGTTTTTCTCAGTGAACCATTTATTGTTTCTATGGTGCTTAGATTTATGTAAAGAGGGTTTTAAAATTATTTATTGTTTGGGGTGGCCTTTGACATCCGTAGACATTTTGCCTGTTTAGTAATGTTTCGAATTTGTAGGAAAATTGTGTAAATTGTTCTGGGGTAACAGCAGTTTGCTGTTGTCATGCAATTGTTAAATAAAATCTGTTGGAAATTAAAAGTCAGAGTTTGTGTTTGATTGGTAATTATTGCCTTGTCTTTATTTACTTGAAGTATCCTTGAGCGTGTGTTCCACGTCTCAAATAGGACGTTTCTAGACGGAATTAAAAGTAAGCCGTGGCAGGAGTGGTGCCAGGGCTATCTTTGGCTTAGGCACTATCGATTCCCTCTGGCAGAAGTTTGTCTTGGGAGCCTGGGCCGGCTCACGATATAGCGGGCAGTACGGAGTGGAAAGGGACAACGTTGGGCACGGCACGGGGAAGTGCGCGTATTAGCGAGACGTTGGAAAGAGGACAGCGAGCAGGTGTGCCTGAGTGCGGGCGGCAGTTAGCGCTTGATGGTACTTTGGGTCAGTAACAGCGGACCGGCGCTGTGGCTTATTGGCAACCTCGTGAAGCTACGCATGTGCTCGCTTCCGTGAAGGAACACGCTGTTACTATCGGACTAAACAATGTCTGGTGTCTTCGCCACATCGATCCAGCAGCTGGCATCAAGTCAAGTAATTCAAATGCTACCAACGATTAGTGAAATATAATGATGATTGCTCTTGAGACAGCAAAGTGTTGCGAGGACTGTGATGTGATATTCATGCCTCTTATTAAGTGTGTGTTTCGCTCGTACTTCAGCTGGCAAGTGTCTAAAACATTGATGCGTGTGCGCAGCCTTACCGAACGATCTATATTCCGCGTCTAAAGATTGCCGTGTCGTACTTACAGGCCCACATAAGGTGCTCCATGTGATGTATGGGTTTTAATGAGCCAGTTCCGCTTGCATCATTCGTGTACGTGGTTGTGCTTAAAGGAATGAAATCAGTTTTATTATTGTCAATTTTATCGAAGTAGTTTTCTGTATAAGTTTGAGTATTAAGGTGAAGGAAGGGTTGTTTGGTTCCCTGTTGTCGCTTCTGATTTATGTTTCAGAGATCGGAAACAGTGGGCCACCGAAGTGCAGAGCCTCCCTTTTAAATTACTAGGGGGCGTACGGGCGGAGGACTTCGCCTGAGCTCGCGTGTGCTGTTTGGTTCCGATTTCGGTGTTCTGAACAGGGTGGAAGTACAAACGGAGTCTACATCTTAATTCGAAGATAAGTACTCAGTCGGCTCCACCGTTCGTGGCCAAGTCGCGGCCTCACAGTCTCGGGCCTCAGTTATTGTACAAGTTGCAGTTTTTTAAAGCTTGTGTTGGCTCAGCAAGGTTGCCCGGGTTAAATGTTTTAAATATTTGTCTTAAGAATTTTGAGGGATTTCTAGAAGAATGTGTCTTAATTGAATCCGTTTTCTAAAATTGCGGTGCAATTCAGACTTAGTGGCGTATGCCAGTTTTGATGGGGAAATAACTGGGTTATTATTGATCAAACTGTCTATAACCTTGTAAAGTTATTTGGTACTATCTCTATGTGGAAATAATAATTGATTTCCTGGTTATCTGATGTAAAGTTTATTTTAAACGATTTACTTGGCCCGAGTGGGGTTTTTTAAATGTATGCAGAGAAATTAATTAGCTTGTGGTTTCATATAACAAGCAGTTTGTTAATTTTGCATGAATGACGTATCTTAAAGAAATTATTATCAGATTTATGATGATTTATCTATGATGCAAATAAATGTGATGAAATGAAATGGTCACTGTAGGGGTCAAATACTTCCACTCCCATTATATTAAATGTTAAGGAAACTGCAGTTCAAAATAGAAATAATGTACCAAAAAGTTCACGGGGAAACACAAACAGTTTGGTTTATCGACGTCACTAATACCTCCAGAAATGCCAAATAACACAGAAGACAGTCGAACAGAATGCATAATGTTTTCAGAGGAAGTTATAAGATGAATAGCAACAAAAGTAAAACAATGGTAACAGTCCGGAACAGCGCGCCTGCTACGGTCGCAGGTTCGAATCCTTCCTCGGGCATAGATGTGTGTGATGTCCTTAGGTTAGTTAGGTTTAAGTAGTTAGAGGTCTAGGGGACTGATGACCTCAGATGTTAAATCCCATAGTGTTTAGAGACATTTGAACCATAAAACAACGGTAAAGGAATTAGCCGAATTAAATAGGCCGATGCTAATGGAATTAGTTTAGAAAATGATGCACTAGACGTAATAAATGAGTGTTGTTATTTAGGCTCCAAAATATTTAATGATGGGTGACAATGAGAGAATATGAAATGCAGAATAACAAAAAAAGTCATTTCTAAAAATCAAGAATTTTTAACATTTAATGTAAAATTAAATGTTAAGAATTCTTTCCTCGAGGTATTTCTCTGTACTGTAGCCTTGCACAGAAGTGAAATATGGGCAATAAGCTGTTCAGACAAGGAAAGAATAGGTTTTTAAATGGGGTGTTTCAGAAGAATGTAGAAAATTAACTGGGTAGGTCGTATAACAATACAGCAACCATAACACCAGCAACGTTGAGCTAATCATTTGTGATTATTTATCACTGATTACCGATTGAGTTGAACCTGGACACCTGTCTTCGCGGTCAGGCTGCTCAAGCCGATGCTGTAACTTACCATTGGTTGCTCTTACTGCGTTTCTCTTATGAAATAGGTAGTGCACTGACAAAGCAAGTTTAATATTTAATAATGCCTGGAGCCGCATACGTGCCAGCAAGTGCTGTGATTGGTCGACAAACCTCGCTCCGCGCATGCGTAAAAGGTTTCAGCGCATCTACCGCCGTGAGCCAGCGCACAAACGACCCCCGTATTGTTGCAAAACAGTCGATCAGAGAAGCCGCATTCTCCGGCACTATACTGAGTATGCGTACTCACTTAGGAACCGTAAACGCTGCTTGGGAATACGACCTGAAGTAAAAGTACACATTTTTTTTCACACGAAAAAAAAGTGATGAATTTGATTTTCAGATTTTTATTCAATAATTTTACTCATTATTTTATACGATTTGGTGAAGGGTGGCCGCGGACCCCCTAGAAAGAGCCGGCAGACCCCTAAGGGGTCCGCGGACCACACGTTGGGAAGCCCTGTTCTACACGACACAGTTGTAAGGCACGGTCGTAATGCCGTTATTAGCGGATAGATTTTTCTCTGAGGTTATGCGCCTTGATCGATGACGGAGGAAGCGAGAAGATAATAAAGAGCCGGGTACCACGGACGAATAGAGGGTCTGTTGCCAGAAGGATTTTGGATTGTTTGGGGGAGGAGACCAGACAGCGACGTCATCGGTCTCATCGGATTAGGAAGGGACGGGGAAGGAAGTCGGCCGTGCCCTTTCACAGGAACCATCCCGGCATTTGCTTGGAGCGATTTAGGGAAATCACGGAAAACCTAAATCAAGATGGCCGGACGAGGGGGTGAACCGTCGTCCTCCCCAATGCGAGTCCAGTGTGCTAGCCACTGCGCCACCTCGCTCGGTGTCGCCAGAAGGAATCCACTTCTATCAAACACATTTGAGAAAGAAACTTCTAAGAATACAGCACTGTAGGGAAGTGAGTCTTGGATTGTGAGAAAACGGAAAAGAAGACAGTCAAAACATATGAGATTGGTCTTTCAGCATGCTGAAAGTCAAGTGGACCGATAATAAGTCAGCAGTTTTGCGGGGTACAGGCAAGGAAATAACAATGTGCGAAGTACTACGTGGAAGAAGGGACAGTGGTACTCGAGAGAGAAACGTAGAGAGCGAAACATTAAGGGAAGACAGAGATGATTGAGCCGTCTCCGGTTCGCGTTTGTGCCGTTGACGGGTTGGCGTCGTGTATAGGGATTGTGATCTCTCGTTTCCTTAGTGCGTTCACTGGCGCCACTTCGTTTGTTCGCTTTGTCTGTCCGTGAGTGGCAGCAAAAATGGTTCAAATGGCTCTGAACACTATGGGACTTAACTTCTGAGGTCATCAGTCCCCTAGAACTTAGAAATACTTAAACCTAACTAACCTAAGGACATCACACACATCCATGCCCGAGGCAGGATTCGAACCTGCGACCGTAGCGGTCGCGCGGTTCCAGACTGTAGCACCTAGAACCGCTCGGCCACTCCGGCCGGCACCCAAGTTGTCAACACAGTACTGTGCAAGCAGGTGGTGGCTTCATAATGGTGTGGGCTGTATTTACATGGAATGCAGGGGGTCTCCTGTTCCAACTGAACCGATAATTGAATGTAAATGGTGATGTTCGTCTACTTGGAGACTATTTGCATGCTTAGTGGACTTCACGTCCCAAACAACGGCACAATTTTTGTGAATTATAATGAGCCATGTCACCAAGCTACAATTTTTCGCGACTGGTTCGAAGAACATTAAGGGCAATTCCAGGGGACGATTTGACCACTCATATCGCCCGGCATATGACATATACGAAAGATCATTCCGTACACAAAACCATGCACCGGCAACACTTTCCCCATTATAGACGGCTTTAGAGGCAGCATGGCTGGATATTTCCGCAGGAGACTTCCAACGATTTGTGGACTCTATGCCAAGTCGAGTTGCTGCACGTCGCCGGGAACAAAAGATGTCAGACACGATATTAGGAAGTATCCCATGGTTTCTGTCATCTCAGTGTAGTTTGCATGGTGTCCCGACGTGAACGCAATGGAACAAATTTGGGATGAGGTAGAAAGTCAACATCGCCCCACTCGCCAGCGTATAGGGGGACTACCATCTCTGGTTTCGTCCCTGGAGGAAGAATAGGATCCAATCATCCACAGACACTGAACACCTTACTGAAAGACTCCACAGTCTGTTTCAAACCGTCATAAAGGCGAAGGGTGGCACAGTTCATATTAATGCCCGTTAGGTGGTGTCCGGTTGCTTTTGATCAGATAACGTACAACGTGCAATGGCCCATAGTAATAATGTAAGAAAATCTCAGACGAAAAAAGAAATTGTGCACCTTCATATTTTCGTGGCGCAAAGACTGATCCATAAAATTTCGGGCGTGCAGTCGCATAAATTCGTCATCTTCTTCCAATATTTCGGTTGAATACCGTCCAGACGTCTTCAGAATGAGCTGAGGTGCAGCCGAAATATTAGAAGAAGAAGCCGAATTTATGCGGTTGGACTCCCGAAATTTTATTGATTAGAATAGAAATTATCTAGCCAATTACATTGTGCGGGGGTGAACATTAAATAAATTAATATCGTGATCGGCTGCAACAAATTTTTGTTGATAACATGTAGTAACACCTTCGAGAGATTTATCAGGTGTTGGAATTGAGGACAAGGACAATCAGGGCAGGGAGGGATGGGGAAGGTGGGCGCTGTGTTCGAGGTTGCGAGAGACACGCCAACAGAGACCTGTAGCCCCTAAGGACTGCGCGTGCACGCACGGGACAGCGGGAGGGAGTGTGGGATGAGAGGGTGGGGGGGGGGGGGAAGGGGAGGGGAGGGTAGCAATCGATAGTGCGAGGGCGGCGCGGCTCTTCGTCTCGTGCTGAGGCTGAGGACCGGCCCTATACAGGCTCGGCCCAGCGGAGCTCGCACCTGGCAGCGCGGCAGGCACTGGTGTACACGGTCGATCGCTCCACAGTCGACACTCGACACGCCCGACCGCGAATGCCGCTTCCAGCACCTGCGACCGGCCGCCACCAGGCTGTTGCTAAGCCGCACAGCGGCGTGAGTATAGGCGTCCCCTAGGGACCGGCAGCGGGAAGGAGGGGGTCAAGAGGGAGCTTGCCTTCTCCTGAAATCTGGGGCTGTATCTTCGACCATAGATACTAGTAGACTGACCTTGCTGTGCAGAAGCTATAGGGCTGGTGTGGCTCCAACATAAACCACGTGACTGTTGGCAAAACGTGGCGGGATTTCAAACCAGCGGTCTGACATCCTATGTTTGTATCGTATTTTACCCACATTTCTCAGTTGACTGCCAAACGCTTCCAACAAAAATTACTTTATTTGCGAAAATTATGGTGGTGGTGGTGGTGGTTAGTGTTTAACGTCCCGTCGACAACGAGGTCATTAGAGACGGAGCGCAAGCTCGGGTTAGGGAAGGATTGGGAAGGAAATCGGCCGTGCCCTTTCAAAGGAACCATCCCGGCATTTGCCTGAAACGATTTAGGGAAATCACGGAAAACCTAAATCAGGATGGCCGGAGACGGGATTGAACCGTCGTCCTCCCGAATGCGAGTCCAGTGTGCTAACCACTGCGCCACCTCGCTCGGTCGAAAATTATGCCAGAACTACATTTGACCTGGATTTGTTCACAGTACCATTTATAAAATCTAACAAATACATCGAACGCCCCTCTGGTGGGCAGTGGGGCGAAATTACTATAAACTATCAATTAAAGTAAATTGTCGTTAGAATTCTTTTAAACAGTAAGAGTGGGCTCGTGTCAAAACTTTAAACATTCGATTCGCCGCTTTTTGTGCTCTAGTCACTTATAAAAGAAAATGGGATATGGGAATTATTTCAACTATAGGTGCCAAAATTAGGAGCAGGTCCATTTTAGAGTATCAATTTTAGGTGCACTTCAAAGGTTCAGTTCGTACTATTTTTAGAAAAGTTTAAACTATCAGTTTAAAAAAATATTTTAGATGAAAGGTGAGACTTTGAAGTTTCAGAAAATAATTTTGGAGCCTACATTTATTTAATAGTATTAGAAGGTAGAAAAAAATTCTCTTCATATGTCGACTATAGGTGCTCTTACCTTCTTATAATTTCACTTGTATACACAAAAAAGCGCGTATGTGCAGATGGCTTAAAGTTTTTCCGTTTCAGGGCCTGTATCCAAAGCTGCCTTCGGTTTTCATCCTTAGGGAACCTATGAGTAGGAACGACAAACGGCTATACTTACTTCTGTAACCGAATTATCACATATACTTTCCAAAATGTAATATGAGTCTGACTTTACAGGCATCACTTTCAACACTTTAATTTACGTGATACTCTACTTCAAGTGTAAAAAACATATAAAAGTCACGTCAGCAGATTTCAATAAACGCATCTGCACTGTCATAGGAACACTTACACGTGAAATGTAATGCCATTTCCCCCGACAAAACACTGAGTACAGCCATAAGCGCAACACGAAACTACCATGTTTTGCCAACATTCACGTGACTTTAGCCCAGAGATGTTGGCGCCACGAAAACTACGTCAGGGCCATATTTATGGTCGAAGGGCTGTATACCTTTTTATTCTCGTTGGTAAGCTGCGTCCACGCAACCCTTGTGTGGCCAACTGCGCAGTTGCTTGACAGTAATATGTGACGGTACGTCACATAAATGGACATTTGGAGAAGGGGAAAGGAAGTTTTTGTTATGAGACGTGTGAAATGTAAATTATTTCAAGACTGTGCACGTGTGTGCGATGTATAGCAAATAGTAAAGAACTTAAGTTATTATCATCAAAACACAAACATCGATGTAATTAACAAAAGTTTTTTTGGTATAATCTCTGTGTAACATAAGACATGAAGATCAGAGACAATGCTTTGATTGAACTATCTCTCCTGTTTTGTTTCGTCTAGCGGTAAGCCGCCATTGTAGTGCTGTCTGATAATTAACATATCTGTATTTTTGAAAAATACAATAGAAATTATTAGAAAGTGTGTATGATTGACTTAGTTGTCACCTCTCATGATCGCAACCATTAATTATAATTAACAAAGTTTTTTACAGGACTTCGTAATGCAGGGAGCTCATCTCCCATAGCAAGATTTAGTCGGCCATTACGCTGACTGTATTATATAATTAAAATTTCAAACCATAATATTAAATGTAAATGCGAGAGACTTCTCAATTCTGATCTTTCATTAATTTCTAAGTTAAATTTAATTTCAGTTACCAAAATTCACAGCACTGAATGAGTTCAGTATGTTTCATTTTGGCCGCCTAACGGCAGACGAGATTCTCTCCAGTTTTGCCTTGCAAATCATGAACAAGATATATTGAAAAGCATTACATTCCGCAATATCTCAGTTAATCTTTGTGTAATTTGGTACATAAATAACCAGTAGCTACTGAGACCCGTATTAATAATTAGTTTGCGTAAGAATACGCATATTTTCTTTTCTAAATAGCAGCGCTCACGCAAACAATTTATTAGAAGGCGGTGAGTCGCGCGCTGTGTTTAAAAAATATTATATCGTACGTACTTAGGGGCATCCGATGTCCGTACGAATGTTATTGCGGTATAAGTTAATTAAAAGTCTCATGCTAGCCCACAATATTTAAAGCCACCCCAACCAAAAACATAAAATATATAAATATAAAAAATATACACTTATACCGTGATAAATAGTGGCTCCGGTCACGAATGCTGACAACGGCCGGGAGACGAAGGTGCTGACCATATTCCCCTACAAACTCACATCCAGTGATGCCTATAGACTGAGGATGAGACGGTGGTCGGTCGGCACAACTGTGTCTTCTGAGATCTGTTCGTACAGAGTTTGAAACTTTTTTATTTACTGCAAAATTTTCACGAGTATTTAGAAATGTTTGTCTGTCACCTTACTAAACTGGAGATTTAACATTTGTGTTCGGACTCTTTCGCCGTGGCAAGCTTCAATAACAACTTCTCGTTACGTAAATTAAAGGAGGGGGGAGGGGGGTCAAAGGGAAAGGAAAGGGAAGGAACTATTGATGTCACGTGCATCAGGGCATTATGTGGAATCAGTGGGTTTCTGTGAGGTTTCGAACGCTAGGCACATTATTTGCTTTAACTAAGGCGTTTGATTGTGTTGATCACAAAAAATTGCTCCAGAAGTTTGGACCATTACGGAATACGGGGAGCAGCTCACAATTGGTTTACCTCTTACTTTAGCAACAGACAGCAAAAGGTCATTCGTAAAATGAAGAACAAACCGTCTTCAGTCACAAGTTGCGTTTATTTACTGCACTATGCATTTCGAGCCATGGAGGCTCATCTTCAGGTGCTTTTTATTGATTTTACATCAGATTTTTTAGTTGTTTGCCTGTTGATATTACATTTTTGTGTTACACCATGGTATATTGTAGATATAAGTTTAACAGCGTTAATAATATGAAACTAATTTACAGTTTAACATTGTAATTTATATATTTCACTGTGTTGTGTTATTTGTTTGTTTGTGTTCACTGTGTGAGGTAAGTGGTATCCAAGTTTGCTGTTTGTGGAGAAAGATATTTTAATATGGTTGCTTTTTTAATAAGTTAGCTATTTTTTGTGATACTGTGCCTAAGCATTCCATACTTAGGCACAGTATCACAAAAAAAATAGTCCCATAGTGCTCACAGCTATTTGAACTATTTTTGTAATTTCATGTACTAACACGTTCCATGACCTTGGAGACTTGCTCCTCAATTTGGTCCTACAGAACTGTCTCGGTACGGCCCTCGGCCGATCCATCTAGCACCATCTATATGCATTCCCAATTCATGTCCTCCATGCTTGCTACTTTGAGATTCCTGCAAAAAGCCGTACGTAGTTGTGCATCCGCATTGAAGGTGGTGGATTCATTGCCCGTCGAGGCGAATGAATGTTGCGGATTCCGCGTGGTATCTGTTCTTACCGACATGTCCGACACCACGCATGCGTTGACATTTGTCGGTCTCGGGTTTTGTGCCAGTGAGCGTGTGTATTGTCGTCTGGTTTGTCCCCCGTGAAAGTGGTAACATGTACATAGGTCAAACTATTCTCATTGTTGCTTAGCGTTGTGCAGAACATTCTCGACGTGTCAAAGTGAACTTGAGAAGCCAGTTCAGGCTGAACATTGCCTAGAGAAGGGCATAAAATACAGTTAAAAAAAAGAAAACGATATTCTTTATGCAAACACCACAGCATCACCAAGGGGGAACATAACTTTTACCAAGGGATGGACCTGATAAGCCATACTGGTCACGTAATGCTCGGCAGTAATGCGACCGTGCAGATTAGCCATGGGACCGGACCCGTGGAATAACACGGCTGTGCCTTGCGGTCGTTTATTACGTGAATTTTAAAAATTTCGCCACCTAGCATGTGCTGCGCTGTCTGTCAGTGTGACGCTCTCCGGCGAGGTCTCGCGTATGTTGGCCGGGGAGAGAGCGTGCTTCTCTCCTGGGACGCGCTATAGGGTCGAACTAGTGAGAAGTATGGGCCGCCTCGTACGGCTGCGGTGAAGCTTTCCTCATTGTATCGCCGATGCACGTTTTGGTGTACGTTAGGTGTTGATGTGACAGGGCTTCCATCGTGGCGTTATAGGCAGCACACTAGTGTTCGTTCAGCTTTCTTGTAAGAATGTTGTTCCGAGTTCTTGTAAGAATGTTGGCCAGTATTCTTGTAAGTAGTAACACCGGTTCCCGTCAGGTCACCGAAGTTAAGCGCTGTCGGGCTGGGTTACATCCACATGGTTACTCCGCAGTTCACACTTAAGTGCCCGGCAAAATGTTCATCGAACCATTTTCATACTACTTCCCTACCATTCCACCCTCAAATGGAGCGTGGGGAAAAAGGAAAATCTAAATCTTTCCGTTCGAGCACGGATTACTTTTATTTTATCATCATGATCATTTCTCCTTGCGTAGGTAGGTGTCAACAAAATATTTTCTCATTCGGAAGAGAAAGTCGGTGATTGAAATTCCGTAAATAGATCTCGCCGCAAAGAAAACCGTCTTTGTTTCAGTGACTGTCAGCCCAACTCGCGTATCATACCAGTGACACTCTCACCCCTGTTGCGCGATAACACTAAACGAGCTGCTCTTGTTTGCACTTTTTCGATGTTCTCCGTCAATCCTGCCTGGTAAGGATCCCATACCACGCAGCAATATTCCAGCAGAGAACGGACAAGTGTAATGTATGCTGTCTCTTTAGTGGGTTTGTTGCACCCAACAAAGCGCAATCTTTGCTTTCCCCACAATATTATCTATGTGGTCTTTCCAATTTAAGTTGCTCGTAATTGTAATTCATTGTTATTTAGTCGGATTGACAGCCCTCAGATTAGTGAGATTTATCATATACCTAAAATTTATCGGATTTCTTTTAGTACCCATGTGGATTACCTCTCCCTTTTTCGTTTTTTGCCAATTGCCACTTTTCGCACCATACAGAAATTCACTCTAGATCATTTTGTAATTGGAATTGATCGTCTTATGATTTTACTAGACGGTAAATTACTGCGTCATCTGGAAACAATGTAAGGGGGCTGCTCAGATTATCACCTAGATCATTTACGTAAATCAGGAACAGCAGAGGGCCTATGACACTACCGTGCGTAATGCCAGATATCATCTCCGTTCTACTCGATGATTTACCCTCTATCACTACGAACTGTGACCTCTCTGAGAGTAAATCACGAATCCAGTCACATAACTGAGACGATATTCCATATGCACGCCATTTGATTAATAGTCGCTTGTGAGGAACGGTATCAAAAGCCTTCTGGAAATCTAGGAATATGGAATCGATCTGAGATCCCTTGTCGACAGCACTCATTACTTCATGGGAATAAAGAGCTAGCTGTGTTGCACAAGAACTATATTTTCTGAATCCGTGTTGGTTATGTATCAATAAGTAATTTTCTTGAAGGTGATTCATAATGTCGGGGTACAGTATCTGCTCCTAAATCCTCCTGCAAATTGAGGTCAGTGATATGGATTGTGTAATTCGATAAGCCCTTGGATGGGTGACTGTCCGGTCTGCCTAGCGCTGTTGGCAAGCGGGGTGCACTCAGCCTTTGTGAGGACAATTCAGGAGCTACTTGACTGAGAAGTAACGGTTCTGGTCCAGAAAACTGACAATGGCGGGGAGTGCAGTATGCTAACCACATGCCCCTCCGTATCCGAATCCAGTGACGCCCCTGGGCTGCGAGATGGCCTTCCAAGGCCTGTTCGGACGGAGTTTAGTTTATTAGCTGATGTATTTTAACTACACTGCCGGAAAAAATTAGTACGCCTATAAGGACGACATCGACTTTGATCCGATGACAGCGTATGCCACCCGGGTGATAGTAGATGTGCTGATAATGGTTTCAACGTCGCCTGCCAACAGATAGCGTAGTGGCATAGCTACCGGAGCGCCTTCTGTGCCTATCCTTTAATAGGGAATGCTCGCAGCCAGAAGGTTCAGGTTGGTGCAGAATTGTGAATCAAGGAGGTAGCCATGCCATGGAGACGGGATCGTGCCTTCTACGACCAACTGAGTTCGAAAGGGGTCAAATTGTGGCCTTCCAGCCGGTCGCGGTGGTCTCGCGGTTCTAGGCGCTCAGTCCGGAACCGCGCGACTGCTACGGTCGCAGGTTCGAATCCTGCCTCGGGCATGGATGTGTGTGATGTCCTTAGGTTAGTTAGGTTTAAGTAGTTCTAAGTTCTGGGGAACTGATGACCACAGATGTTAAGTCCCACAGTGCTCAGAGCCATTTGAACCATTTTGTGGCCTTCCGAATAGCGGGCTGGATCTTTCGGAGATTTGCCGCGCTGGCTGAGAGTGCTGTGTCAGTTTGCAACCATGCTGGCGTCAACTGTCTCGTGAACATTCTCACACCTGTAGGTGAGGTTATGGGTGTCCAAGCAGCACAGACGGCCGCCAGGATCGTCGTATTGTAAGGTCAGCAGTGGCTGATGGTTCATTTACTACAGCGAGAGGGGTTATCAGTCCAGACATGTCATGACGAACTGTTGCAAACCGTTTACTAATAGCGGGACTACGGGTACGCACACCTCTAGTCCGTCTTCCACCCACGGCACAACATCGACGTGTACGGCTCGACTGTTTCTGTCAGAGGATCACCTGGAAGATGAAATGGATCGACTGGTTCTGCCAGAGGATCACTTGGAAGATGAAATGGATCGACTGGTTCTGACAGAGGATCACTTGGAAGATGAATGGATCGACTGGTTCTGTCAGAGGATCATTTGGAAGATGAAATGGATCGACTGGTTCAGTCAGAGGATCACTTGGAAAATGAAATGGCACGACGTGGTCTTCAGCGATGAAAGCTGATTTTGCCTGCATGGAAGTGATGGTCGTTCGCGTGTACGACGTAGACATGCTGAGCGCTGTCTCGCAGGGAACATTCGGCTAAGACTTACTAGCCCCACCCCAGGCCTTATCGTCCGGTGTGTGATAAGCTGCAAATATCGATCACCTTAACCAGCGCGCGGTATGTGAAGAATATTGTTAGAACCGTTCTTTTGGCGTTCATGCAACAAGGATATGTTGTTCCAGCAGGATAACGCTCATTCATACACTGCACGTGAAACTCAACGTGCTCTCAAAGGCGTGCAGCAACTTCTCTGTCCAGCACGATCTACGGATTTGTCTCCAATGGAGCACATGTGGGACATAATGGGACGAGGGTTGTGCCGTTCGTAAAACAACTTTTACAGAACTACGTGGACAGGTCGTGCAGTTGTGGCATAGAGTATTCCAGGACAGTATTCACCATCTGTACGATTGACGGATGCTGGAGTCAGCGCCTGCATTGCTGCGCGTGGAGGCTACTCCACATGGGTGTTTCAGCATGAGTCGATATCTGTTACCTCAGAACCGCTTGCACAACTGATCTGAAAATGTAATCGTTTTATTTAGTACACATGCACTATTGCAACATTGAATCTTGAGCAAATTTCAAACCTCTAAAGAGTACTAATTTTTTTCGAGGCAGTGTATTTTGCTCAGGTTTTCAGTCGTGGTTTGTTTTGCGGGGACCGGCAAGCTGACGTCTCCGTGGTTTAGCGATCAGTGTAGTGTGACCTTGTGTCCTAAATCAGCCGTGGATCACACGATCTCAGCTCCATTGGTTCTTTTGTGAGTGGTTTAGCAAACGGCGCGTGGTTAGTGATTGCGAATGATTATTGTTTGTCTTGCGTATGAGGACGAGGACGGACAGCCATTGAAGCTTGTCGGTCTCATGTTTTGCACCAGTGAGCGTACGTGTTGCCGGCGGGTTTAGGCACCACGAGTAGTGAAATCGGTTTGCTCGCTTTCCCACGTGATGCGCCATTCCTACTGGGATATTTACGTTTATCATTTGTTCGAAATGTCCGAGCTTCAGTCAGTGAAGGTTTTATCCCGATACTTGTTAGCTGTTCATTGATATATGGCTTGCAAAGTCAGACTGGAATCTTGTATTCGGCTTTTGTAATAGTGATTGCATCATTTGTATAGTACGTTCCGTCATGTGCAACGAAATCTGCACAAACTTAGGTGCTATGTGATATGCCTCTGGTAGTGGGAGTGTTTTTGCACTGTTTTCTCGGCTGTCACTTAGGTTGGGTTTTTGCTTATGAAATGGGGACGTACTCACTAGCTTTGGTTGTTTCATCAGCACCAGGACAGGGTTTTTCTCCCTGCAGCAGGCACCAACAAACCGCGGTCACAGTGTAGTTTTTGTAGTGTTTGAAAGGCGTGTGTGTTCTTGGTCTATCACGTGTTGCGTGTTCGGCGATCGGTTATAGCTCCACTGGAAGTGGTTCCACCGTGACGAGTGATCCGTGATTAGGTATACATATGCCGACTAAGATTTGTGGCTTATAGTTTGTCTGCCAGTTGTCAGAATTAAGACTGGAGACACCACTGTCTGTTGGATGGTTACTCTGTTATGTTGTTCGACGACTTGCGGTTTGCGAGAGCCGTATTTCAAAGAGTGTTACGTGAGCCGAAGTGAGCCGTGTTGCTCGTTCTATGTTTCTTACACCCCTGGCGTACTGGCACGATCATTCTCTGTCTAGTCGCCGGATGGTTCAAATGGCTCTGAGTACTATGAGACTTAAAATCTGAGGTCATCAGTCCCCTATAACTTAGAACTACTTAAACCTAACCAACCTAAGGACATCACACACGTCCATGCCCGAGGCAGGATTCGAACCTGCGACCGTAGCGAGTCGCCGGATGGCACGTCGTTCGTCTGTTAGTGGAGTCTTTGGTTGTGGGAACGTTTTGATCACATTGGCAGTCGATCGGTCAGTCGGGGGCGAGAGAGAGAGAGAGAGAGAGAGAGAGAGAGAGAGAGAGAGAGAGAGAGAGAGATATATATATATGAGGAACATGTGACGTACGGTGGGATGTTCACGGAGCTTACGGGGGGCACGGTTGTCTTGTAAGTAGGCTGTTTAGGTTTTTATGTTGGTAACGCCATGTAGCGCTCTATATGAAAATCACTGACTGTGCTGTGTGCAGTCTATGGCTGGTTTACATTGTTGGAATTTGCTATTGTAGTGTTGGGCAGTTGGCTGTTAACAGTGCGTAGCGTTGCGTAGTTCGAGGTGAGCCGCCAGCAGTGGTGGATGTGGGGAGAGAGATGGCGGAGTTTTGACAGCGGATGATCTGGACGTGTGTCCATCAGAGACAGTAAATTTGTAAGACTGGATGTCGTGAGCTGATGTGTATATATATATATATATATATATATATATATATATATATATATATATTATGACTTTTGAACACTATTAAGGTAAAAACATTGTTTGTTATTTATCAAAAATCTTTCATTTGTTAACTATGCCTATCAGTAGTTAGTGTCTTCAGTAGTTAGAATCTTTTATTTAGCGGGCAGTATTGGCGCACGCTGTATTGCCGAAGTTCGAGTAATGAAGATTTTTGTGAGGTAAGTGATTCATGAAAGGTATAGGATATTGTTAGTCAGGGCCATTCTTTTGTAGGGATTATTGAAAGTCAGACTGCGTTGCGCTAAAAATATTGTGTGTCAGTTTAGTGATGATCAGAATAAGTAAAGAGAGAAAGTTTGGAAGGTAGGAGACGAGATACTGGCAGAAGTAAAGCTGTGAGTACCGGGCGTGAGTCATGCTTCGGTAGCTCAGATGGCCCGCGAAAGGCAAAGGTCCCGAGTTCGAGTCTCGGTCGGGCACACAGTTTTAATCTGCCAGGAAGTTTCATATCAGCGCACACTCCGCTGCAGAGTGAAAATCTCATTCTGGAAAGAGAGAAATGTCTGAATACGTTCAGTTCTGCTCAGCTGTTTGAAAAACAAATAACGTAAGGGGTTTATCAGCACAGTAACTCATTAATTTTGGTTGGTACTTGAACCTAATGTCAAAGCAGGCAGTTTACGACGGATTAAGAAGGTATAGTTGTTGATGTGGGTGTTGGGGTGTTGTTAATTTTCTGGTCACGTCTGTTGTGCCCTTTGGGGATAAGGTACTCGTTACTTGATTGACGCATGTGTTCCCGAGTAGAAGTTGCTACCGCTACGCTGGATTGCCTATGTTTCTCCATCACTCTGTTTGAAGAGATGAATTTACCGTCTGGTACCTCTATTTTAAATTAATTGAGTGCTACATTTGTGTGTCTTAAAATTTCTTTTAATTACGACTTGTTCAATGTTTGCTTATTTGTCAGTTGCGCCTGCACTTAATTGTCATGTGTTCTAGGCCGCATCGTGTGTTGGTGACCACTGAGATCGAAATTGAGTCTTACTTGTATTGGAAGTTGTTGCTTCCCCGACTGATGTAGCGACTATAAAATTGCCTACGGCCGTGGTAAGCAAACGCAAGCGGCCCAGTGAATCTTGGTTTATTTGGGTAATTAAGTCCCCTAAGTCTGGTGAGATTTTGCCCCTTCCAAAAAATTAATATTTCTTGTTCTAAATATAATTACTATTGTAGCTGTTTGAGTTTAAGCCCTCAAGATGTGTCGAGTACCCTGTCATTTCTTGGTTATTACATTAACTTATTATATTTCACTGTAAGGTTAACCGGTTAATCCTTTTGTTACACGTCAGGTTTGGTCGGAGCGTGGGCCACGCCCACATTAAGCTTTTTGTCTTGGTCTCAGTATTTTCAAATGTTTCATGATTATTATCCGTGAATTATATGTTTGCTAGTTTTCTCTCGGCCTTCCGAGAGGCCTTGCAGTGGGGCGTTGTTTGTTACCCGCCGGTCCACAGAGCGTAGCCTGTCAAAAAAATGGCTCTGAGCACTATGGGACTTAACAGCTATGGTCATCAGTCCCCTAGAACTTAGAACTACTTAAACCTAACCTAAGGACATCACACAACACCCAGTCATCAAGAGGCAGAGAAAATCCCCGGCCCCACCGGAAATCGAACCCGGGAACCCGGGCGCGGGAAGCGAGAACGCTACCGCACGACTACGAGCTGCGGACCGTAGCGTGTCCTTGTCGACTGTGTACGTGCGTGGCCTCCTGGCTTGCAACGGCATCCCTCATAAATTGACTTTTCTGACTCGTAGCAGTCGGACGTTAATTTAACCAGTGGTTCCCGTTATTCTAAGCCATCTTATTAAGACCTGACCTGCCGTAATAGTTTTAATATTGATGTAATGCTCAATCTCTTAAATGGTATTTCGTAATTTTTCCACGTCAGTACCTTGAATATACCAAAGAGCTTGTTCTGATTAAGCAAATATCTATTCAGAATTATGTGATTCAACTTTGGCCAGTGTTGTAAAAAAAATATTTTAATTTATTCGTATTGAACATACTTGTGTCCTGTTTAGCTGTAAATCTTAATTGAAAAATTTCTATTTTTAATGTGTGTTTTGAAAATGCTTTATGTTAATGATGGTAAGCCGGAGTAAGAGAATTCAGAAGAAATGTGTTTCTTGCCAGGCAGCTGAATTATAAGATTTATTTGTGCAATAAAATATTGTTGGACTCTTGTGAAGTAACAAATGACTTGTGATAATTGGCCTGCACCTTTCCGTGCCCGCTTAGTTGTTCCTTTATCCTGGGGCGTCCACTGACATTTCATTAAGATTTACTGAAGTTGTTTTGTTAATGTGTTAATGTATTATGATTACGTTGTTCATTGTTGGACGAGAGTTGGCGTGCTTAATTGTATCGCCATTTTGCCTTTCTCTGTATTTGTCTTCAGTGGGCCCATTGTGATTTTAGTATCGTCTGTCTGTTGATTAGAGTGTGGCTTCACTATTTCCGTTCTGCGTTTCACTTATACACATTAATATGCATCATTTGTTTTGTTTATGTTCAAATGGTTCTGAGCACTATGGGACTTAACTGCTGTGGTCATCAGTCCCCTAGAACTTAGAACTACTTAAACCTAACTAACCTAAGGGCATCACGCACATCCACGCCCGAGGCAGGATTCGAACCTGCGACCGTAGCGGTCCCGTGGTTCCAAACTGTAGCGCCTAGAACCGCTCGCCCACTCTGGCCGGCTTTGTTTATGTAATACTATGTATGACATACTATGTCTGACATCCTATTATATGTTTATCTGCTGTCTTGTAACTTTATTGTATAAACCAGAAGATTACGTTAATGGAACGTCGAAACTGGTTGCCTAAAAAAAAAAAAATCAAAATAACGGCAGTTGAGACAGTATTAATACATTCGTTCTACTGTGTATTTGTCCGTGTTGCCTATGTTATGGACTTGCCCATATTTGTTAGCTGAGCCATATAACCAACGGACACGTGTCGTTGTCGCCATGACCCACTTTTCTTAGTGGTGGTCTTAATTTCTTCTGTAAAGTCGTGTACGAGAAGTGTTCATATTTTGCAGTGATTAATCGTCGTAGGGCGACTTTTAGTATTAGTCAGGCTAGTGCCTATTCGGTTATAATGGGGTTAGCTTCCACCCCCCCCCCCCCTTTCCCCCCAACGATTTAGTTTGAGCTATGGGTAGTGCCCATTAGTCTAGTCACAATTTGTCTTAAAAAGTCTACTGGCTTAGTTATAAGCGACACCTAGCTCATTAAAATTAACTAATTGTGAGCTGGAGAGTAGTTAGAGTGGCTGTTACTATGCCTATAACGTCTGGCAACTTTAGTGCTAACTGGCTACATGAAAAAATGTTGTGAGGTGTGCATGTCATCTTGACCATTACAGAAGTGTTAATTTCTTCCATTCATACATCGATGCGCACATATTTGAGAGCAAGCCATGTTGACCCACGATCTTCGGTTGTATTGTTACACCGTCTCTGCCTGAGGACCATCAGAGAGAGCATTATCATAAGTCGACGTATGTTGGGAAGCAGAAGTGGAACTGAATTGTCAGCAAATTTTTATCTGTAATTAAGCCGCTAAATAATGAATGACTTCCTGGAAATGTCTGAATAAGATGATGATGTGAGTTTTTACGGATTTTGAAAATTGTGATTCAAGGCAAAACAGCAGCTACGAACACCTGCGCGTAGTTAGCACTGTATTGTAAAATTAATTGTTGTACCGAGATTTGGTTGAATCGTTTCTTATGGATTTCCCAGAGCTACAGAAGTTAGTTCTCCTCTAAAAGTACGTTTTGTAAGAAAGTAGGTCATTTTGTGTAAGTTAATCTTTTGTGGAAACTAACTATTTGAGTAATTAGACAGAATTGTTTCTAAAATATGTCATATTTGTATAAGGTCAGTATTGTTGATGATCTTGAAAGTGAAGTTATAAAGTAATTCTTTGCTTAAAATTATTTTAGAAAAATAGTTCTGTAGAACATTAGCACCCAAAACTATTCCCATCCGATAAATTCTATGCTGCTGGTGTTCGCATTGCACGTGGCAGTTCACGAGCTTTTGAATATCATTTCTGGTTTACCAGTTTAATTTAGCTTTCCTGCGGCGCTACCTGGTGTGCTCCACCTTCGAGAAAAAAATTTTCGTTGTACAGAGGTAAGTGCAAGAATAGTCCAGGGCCATAGTTACACTACAGAAACACAACATCAGACACAAATGTTCAAATGTGTGTGAATTCATAAGGGACCAAACTGCTGAGGTCATCGGTCACTAGACGTACACACTACTTAAACTATCTTACGCTAAAGACAACACACACACACACACACACACACACACACACACACACACACACACACACACACACCTCCCCGAGGGAGGACTCGAACCTCCAACGGGGGGAGCCGCGTGGACCGTGACAACACGCCTGAGAGCGCGAGGCTTTAAATTCTTCCCTGGAGGAATACAAATAACAACTCGCTAAGGTCTTATCAGTAGCTGTAGGTCGTAACACATAACTTAAAGGGTAGAATGATAATAATAATAATAATAATAATAATAATAATAATAATAATACCAGAGATCACTCCATCTTCTAAAACGTAGTGAAAACAAATATCAAAATTCAGAAACAGTTTCTCTCGCACAAAAAAATTTAAAAACAAACGCAAAATTTTAAAAAACTTGATAATTCATAGGCTCCTGATGTAATTATGCGTGAAAGTAGGGCACGTTACATAGCCGCAACAACATTAACCATGGCAAGTTTTCAGAGGGAAAGCTAGTCAGCAGATTAACACAAGTCACTTCAGTAAAGCACACAGACCGTAGAGGGTAATAAATTTGACAAAGAGTCAAATACCAAAGGTGTACATGACGACCCAATGAATATAAATACGAACATTGACTCAAACAGCTTGCATACCGTAAAATCGATGCACAGAGATGCTCACGACATAGGCGAACAAAACCTCTTGCCTTCTACCCAGTCTGGAGAAAAAGAGTAAACGACGACCCGGTGAAGATGTACCGATCCGCACCAACCAGTGCCGTTGGCTCCAGCTCGACACGGCGCGAAGACTACTCGTAAACTACCTGCACTGTGCGTTCCAAAGCGTCCCCTCACGCCACTCTAGCGGCCGCTTTTGAAGCCTAGTCCGGGCAGCTATAGTCTCACGAGGAAATAATACACGCCCGCTGGTGAGACGCCTGCTAGAAGCTATCGAGAGCTGGAAGGTAAAATGAGCCGGCACAGCTGTCGTCTCGTACAAGGGATATTATGAAACACTAGATGAACTTCGTCTGGGTTAACTGCCTTCCATTTCAAGCAAAAGCTACAAGAGGCGTTCAATTAATAATGCAACACATTTTTTTCTGAAGGCAGGTTGGTTCTATTCAGGATTCCAATACACCATATACTGTATATACGAAACCAGAAGTAAGCTAAAAGTCATGACGAGTGAAGTTACAGATGTACAACGTTGGTCGATGTCCCACCACTGTCATGTACTTGACAGATAGAAGTTTGCTGTTTCATTGACATTCTATACTGCGAATGAATGTTCACGTCTTAGATGAAAAAGCAGAGAGAAAGTAGACTTTATGACTGTTCCTTTCATGGCAGACCTATTAGACTAAAGCTCCTTAGAAACTGGTATAGGCATGCGTATTCAAATACAGGGGTATGTAAACAGGCAGAATAAAGCGCAGCAGACGGCAACGCCTATATAAGACAAGAAGTGTCTGGCGCACTTGTTAGATCGATTGCTGCTGCAAGGATGGAAGGTTGTGAAGATTTAAAAGAGTTTGAACGTGGTGTTAGCACACGAGCGATGGGACACAGCATCTCCGAGGTAGCGATGAAGTGAACATTTTCACGAGTGTACCATCAATATCAGGAATCCGGTAAACAACAAATCTCAGACATCGCAGCGGCTGGAAAATGATCCTGCAGAACGGGACCAACGACGACTGAAGAGAATCGTTCAACGTGAGACAAGTACAACCCTTCCGCAAATTGCTGCAGATGCTGGGCCATCAACAAATGTCAGCGTGACAACCATTCAACGAAAAATCATCGATATGGACTTTCGGAGCAGAAGGCCCATTCGTGTACTCTTGATGACTGCACGACACAAAGCTTTACGCCTAGCCTGGGCCCATCCATACAAACATTGGACTGTTGATAACTGGAAACATGTTGCCTGGTGGGACGAGACTCGTTTCAGATTTTATCGAGCGGATGGATTTGTACAGGTATGGAGACAACCTCATCAATCCATGGACCCTGCATATCAGCAGGGGACTGTTCCAGCCGGTGGAGGCTCTGTACGACACGTACGTAAGCATCCTGCCTGATCACCTGCATCCATTCATGTCCATTGTGCATTCCGACGAACTTGTGCAATTCCAGCAGGACAATGCGACACTCCACAGATCCAGTATTGCTACAGAGTGGCTCCAGGAACACTCTCATGAGTTTAAACACTTCCGCTGGCCACCAGACTCCGCAGACATGAACATTATTAGGCATATCTGGGATGCCTTGCAACGTGCTGTTCAGAAGAGTTCTCCACACCTTCGTACTCTTACGGATTTATGGACAGCCCTGGAGGATTCATGGTGTCAGTTCCCTCCAACACTTCTTCAGACATTCGTCGAGTCCATGCCACGTCGTGTTGCGGCACTTCTGCGAGGTCGCGGGAGCCTTACACGATATTAGGCAGGTGTACCAGTTTCTTAGGCTCTTCAGTGCATTATGTCTGTAGTCATATTATGACGAACCAGTAAATCCCCTTTTCTTTAAAGGATCGAACTTCCGTTTATAAAACAACGTTAAAACTCTGATTTCTTTATAAATGAGTTAATGCGTTAAGTATATTACGTTAAGCTCTAAGAGAAAACAAGTTTAGGAAAAGGTTTGAAATTGTGATTAAGGTTTGTTAGAAGCCAAAAAATGCTCTCAATGTGAAACACTGGATGAGAATCGTCCCTGTAGACTGCCTTACATTTCAAGCAGAAGCTACGAGAGGTGTCCAACAAGTAATGCAACACATTTTTTTCTGGAAGCAGGTGGTTTTTATTCGCAAATACAATATACCCTATATTTCAACATAGCCTCCGTCCAATGCGATGACCTTACGCTACCTTACTGGGTCTGCCTGTAAGGTCTTGCTGTATAAATAAACGCTCCACCATCTACGTACTGCTTCCCGCGGAGTGCACTCTTCTTTGGGCCAAACAGACGGAAGCTGGAAGGTGCGAGGGTTGGGCTGTAGAGTGGATGAGGAACAGTCCAGTATTGTTGCCATGATGGCAGACTCCTTGCTCAACAATTCACTGTGCTTTTGTTCGCTGACAAGTCTCCGCAGACATTCTGTATGTGCCTATGAGTAACTGCAGGGTTCTGATTTTCCGCGAAAGGAAACTCAATGACAGCTCTCTGCTTGGAACTGACTTTCGTTACAGACGCCATTTTGAAGGCAACGTATAGCGCTGCCACCTATCGAAACATCATGGAATTATAGGGGCTGAAATTGCAATATTCCACGATGTCCAACAACAAATTTCGCATTTTTTTTAACTGAAACTGGCCGAGAGAAAAATATGTGTTGCATTACTTATTGAACGCTCTTCGTAGTTTTTCAGGCATCTCAGTTTCTATGACGTCATATCTCCTGAATTATGTGTCGTACAATGACAAGATTTTATATGTAAATTCAGTAGTATTCGTGGGTGCTGTCGGCAAACAGTGTTTCTAATAGAGATGGTAGTAAAGAATTAAAATTAAAACAGAATACCTCATGCTTAAGTTTTATTGCATGTAACACGAAAATGAAGTAATCAATAAATTTATTTTCCTTTCATCATTTTGAGAGATGTTGAGGAGGAAAAGTTTCAAAAATGTTTGAAGTTATGTGTAAAGTTCGTCAGACGTCGCACACGATGTGAGCTAAGCTACGTTAAGTCAAACACACTGATTCTAACTGTAATGCTTGTCTTATTGTGTTAAACTTTTTACATAGACTATATCTCTTAATGAGTACCTTACGACAGCCTATTAATTTTTTTAAATCGGCCTACAGTTATGCGAAATATTGAAAATCAAATCTTTGTTATCCTTGGTATCCGTTAGATAGGCATCCTTCAACTGTCACCGGGTTTCGGAATAGCGGTTTAGTAAAATAGATTTTACGGATTGGAAATGTCATGCGGGACGTGATATTTGTGAAGTCACTAGAAAATCTTCGTACCGAGTCTAATGGCGGTATATATAGCGTGGTTATTTGCGAAATGTTATTTGTTGTGTCTGTTGGTGCCATCGATCTACGCTGGATCTCAGTGATCTGACGTCAGTAACATGTCTGAATGTTTCATGAACATCTTCAAAATTGGTTGTAAAATTTCCTAACTTGTCGTTCGTTTTGCTGGTGCGTTTATGTAGTCCACATTTTGTCTTCATTTAACAGTTACCCATCTGCGTTTTCTTACATTCAGTTAGTTAATGCACTTTATGATTAATTAATGGATGGAATGGATAGACATGGTTATATGCGAATGTATAATTTTTAATAGAAACACTGTGACGAATAACTTAGTTACATTTAAAAAATGGTTTTGCTGTTAATAAGAATGTTGATGACAACCTAATTCTAACATGTTGTTGATCCTGTTATATTAATGGTTTACTTTCGGTCCTGAAATCAATGATACTGTGTGGCATCAAGGGAAGGTTAACACTCGGCTTTGGTAACCACCATTTCAATTTGAGATAGTATCTCGCCTTGTTAACTAATTAAGAAATATAAATATTAGGAATAAAGGATTATTGCGATACAGGAAGCAGCAGTATATTAATACTCCACTATCATACAATGACAGCTCACTTTTCTTCTACAACGATTGTCAGTTCTTCAGATTTTTCTTATAAAAGTTAAATCGACGTCCGTTTTTCAGTATAAAGTTCATTTACCCCTCGCTGCTTACATCTGACTTACATTACGTTAAAACATACCTCTAAACAAGTGTTTCCGAGCATTTGAGGTTACGGGATTTCCAGTCTCGTCACCCGTTTCAAGGAAACGCGATTCTGCTCTTGTAAGATAATTGACTTTGCCAGCCTTCTCTTTCTCTCATATCTTTCCCGTAACTGGAAGATGAAAGCTGACTCTTTGAGAGCTTCGCAGCCTTGGTCTCCTTCTCGTCGTCCTTCTCATTGTTTCTCTTTCTTCTTCCATTTCTGTCATTACTTAATGTTTGAATGCAATAGAAAGGAAATTGGACTGCCTACTCCCAACTCACAATTTATTTAAAGCAGAACTGAAGGACGAATACGACAGTAGCCTTGTTTGGAAGGGCTGACTCCGAAAACGTGCCATGGGACAGTTCCTTTCGAAATGAAAGTACTGACATTGTCAGTGCGCCCACGTTTGTGGCTGTGAGAATGTTTGTACCGTGTCCGCTTTTAAATATACTGGTAAGGTACTTCGACCAGTGACCAGCTTCAAGAGTGTTGTTAATATTAACAGCAATTTTTCTCTGTTGTTTCTTCAGTAATATTTTATCACAAAGAGAAGAAAAATTCCTTCTTTTGGAACTGAATGTTTCATTTGTGTGTGCCAAACAAGTTTCACCCATCCATTCTTGGCACGTAATGTTGCGTCGTCTACTGTGGGAATTAGCACCGACATAAACAAGAAAGAAGTTGTGACGACTGGTGGCAGGAATCCAAAGTGATCTGTGCATGACACTTGCACAATAACAGAACACTTTATTTCCATGAAGGAAGGAAGCATAACTTCTCTCTAAATGGTGGCTTGATGTGCTTCCTGACCCCCTACATGCAAATACTTTCACACACTGAGGTTAAAATCTTCTGGTTTATTGGGACGCGTCATATTTCCTCTAAAACAATCGACGTTTCGACCGCTGGCTGCGATCTTCCTCAGGATCTTCCGGTGTCCACTACTGCTAGTACACTGTCAGAGACCATTGTCGCGTGGTCTCTGACAGTGTTCTAGCGGTAGTGGACACTGGACGATCCTGAGGAAGATCCCAGCACTGGGGTCGAAATGTCGATTATTTTAGAGAAAATATGACGCGGCCTAATAATGCAGATTTTAACTTCAGTGACAACGGCAACGAAAGCCTGCAGACTTACTTTTACACATCAGTGCTATTCGCAGAATACAAGCTAAGCATCTTCTCCCTATTACTCAGTGCTGATGCTCTGAAAGTCTGCGACCGGACTGCGCCCGACCACCAGCGACGGGCGGCTGGTGAAGTCACAGTGACGGGGCTCACTGAACTGGAGCTGTGGCGCTGCCCACTCTTTGTACTAGCGCGCGGGTCAGCAGCGCTGCTCTGTGTGCATTCGATGCTTTAGGACTGCACACCTACAGTGGTCTATAATATACGAGACAGTTATTTCATTAAAAATGTCTTGATAGACCTGTAGTGATTCTTGGTAAAAAAAAAAAAAAAAAAAAAAAAAAAAAAAAAAAAAAAAAGCACTCCGTCTTCAGGCCACGAGTGGCCTTCAAGGACCATCCGACCGCCTTGTCATCCTCAGTGGAGGATGCGGATAGAAGGGGCGTGGGATAGGCATACCGCTCTCCCGGTCGTTACGGTGGTATTCTTGACCAACAAAGTTGCTGGGAGAACGTTCCGTGTCGGCAGCTTCTTGTCGCGTGAGCCTAGCTTGCTTGCGGCCATGTCGACTGCTCTCTAGCATTTCCTAGCGCCTATTTGTTTGCAGCCGCGTGTCCTGGCTGTCTGTTGTTGTGACCGTAGAAAATTTTTATTTTTATTCTTGCTTTTGTGACCATAATAAGAGTCCAATCTCCATACGCAAACAGTCAGCCGACATTAAGAAATAGTCCACCAGGACGTATAGACAAGATAAACGGCGGCGGCTGCCAAGTATGGCTTGTTGATCAAATAACTTAGTGTTTGACTTCCTGCCATAGGAAGCAGCATGACTCAAACTTGCGCAATGGAAGACGCAAACACCAGGGCGATAATACAGCAAGAGAGAGTGTCAGTCACGTGCGGAAAAAACTCGTGTGGAACCATATTAAGTTGTGTGCAGCTAGAAACGAAAGTGTCGTGTGGAACCGAAGGCATTCTTGTGCAATCCGATCACTTAGAAATGAAAGGGTCGTGTGAAACAAATTAACTCGTGTGCACCCAAGTGCATGAGAAACGAAATAAAATTCCAGGCAGCGGAATAGTTAGAGGTAGAGATTCAGATGCAGATTCAGAGCCAGTGCCGGCAGTTTGGAGATTCCGCAGCGAGACACTAGTGGGGCCGGGTAGGCCGACACCCCCGGGATAACAAGGCCGTCCAGCAGTCTTAGTGACGTCACACTAAGCGGCCCACAGCCAAGGCAGCAGTCCACGGACACCTCCGTACAGACGCGCCAGATGCTAACCATCTTCTGTCCGTCATACAGAAAGGAGCCAACTATAATTCCAACCAAAGACCAAATTATATATAAACAGCATAAAGGTTCATAATGAAATACCGATTACATATACGGGCAGGAATAGGTTCTAGAACTCCTCTGAAAAGTGTTTATCTTCAGTACCAGAATGAACATCAAATTGTCAGGTTCTCTAAATAGAAAAGCACTTTGTTAGTAGCAGACAGCAATAATGAGACTTGCAGTTGGTGATTTCTACGTGGAAAAGGAAATAAGCTGTAGAGAGATTGAAAATGGTAAGTGAAGAGAGCCTCAGCCTTTTGCTCACATTCTTACATGTAATGCACTTGGTTGTTTTTCATTTCCGTACCTTTCATAACATTTTTAATATTGTTTCAAGAAGTGTATCTTCAATAGCAGAGTGAACTTCAAATTGTCAGGCATTTCTTAAAGGAAAAAGCAGTCCCTTAGTATCACAGTGCAAGACAGAATCTTGTGTTCAGTGACGTCTATGTTAAAAGGAGAATATTTGATATCTATCTTTTGTTTCCATTCTTTATTACTGGGGATACGTTTGTAAAAATTCTTGAAAAGAGCTGTCACCATGAACATATGCGTAAATTCACAATAGTCATGTGTTTTATGAGATAAAGCGAACTCTTGTTACCTTATTGTAAACGAAAGTTGTGAGGGTTTTGCTATGTATGACAGTGTTTAAGATAATTTACTTTCAGTGTAATAGCTTGAAAATGTTAAGTCCTGCTGTCAGTTGGCATTAGTCACCACCTGTATGCGAGTTTTAAAGCTAAATAGTGTTCTGACAATTATAAAATAGTGGCAAAGTTCCTCAATCGATTAAACTTATTCCTGCCCATATATGTAGTCGGTATTTCGGTATAAACCTTTATGCTGTTTACGAGAATATATATAATTTGGTCTTTGGTTGGAATTATAGTTGGCTCCTTTCTGTATGACGGACACAAGATGGTTAGCATGAGGCGCGTCTGTACGGAGGTGTCCGTGGACTGCTGCGTCGGCTATGGGCCGCTTAGTGTGACGTCACTAACACTGCTGGACGGCCTTGTTATCCCGGGGGCGTCGAGTAGGCCCATAGCAGCCGATACAGCTGATAGAGACTTCAACTCCGAGAAGACGGTGACAGACTCTGGTGGACACTCAGGTACTGCAGGTCAAGTAGGATTTTTAGAGTTTCATTGGAATAATGTTGAACAGAGGCTGTCAGTCTTTGTCTCAGTTACTTACAAGGGAACCTCCCCATCGCACCTCCCTCAGATTTAGTTATAAGTTGGCACAGTGGATAGGCCTTGAAAAACTGAACACAGACCAAACGAGAAAACAGGAAGAAGTTGTGTGGAACTATGAAAAAAATAAGCAAAATATACAAACTGAGTAGTTCATGCGCAAGATACGCAACATCAAGGATTGAGTGAGCTCAGGATCGCCGTGGTCCCGTGGTTAGCGTGAGTAGCTGTGGAACGAGAGGTCCTTGGTTCAAGTCTTCCCTCGTGTGAAAAGTTTAATTTTTTATTTTGAGACAATTATTATCTGTCTGTCCGTCCGTCCGATGCGAGGTAACTGCGCCGTAGTATGGGGACGCTACACCTAAACAAACATCGAAACACACGACGTCAGTCGACTACAGCGCACGGAAGAGAGAGTATTCCTGCTAACGAGGCTCCCTGGCTGGCAGTTGACTGTTCGCTACTTTCGGCGAGAGTGCATTAAATACGTGAGCTGTATTCCGTGGGCAATACGAATCCAGCAAATATAGCTCGCGACTTCAATAACAATCGCACGGTTTTGCGGTGCGGTCGCAAAACACAGACACTAAACTTATTACAGTGAACAGAGACGTCAATGTACGAACGAACAGAGCATAAGTTTGCGAAAATAAAGAACGTAAACTATTCACTCGAGGGAAGACTTGAACCAAGTACCTCTCGTTCCGCAGCTCCTTAGGCTAACCACGGGACCACGGCGCTCCTGAGCTCACACAATCCTTGATGTTGCCTATCTTGCGCATGGACTACTCAGTTTGTATATTTTGCTTATTTTTTTCATAGTTCCGCACAACTTCTTCCTGTTTTCTCGATTGATCTGCGTTCAGTTTTTTAAGGCCTATCCACTGTGCCAACTTATAACTAAATCTGAGGGGGGTGAGATGGGGAGGTTCCCTTGTTGGAGATATTTCAGTGCTAACCAAGAACAAGTGATTGCTTTGTACTTGTTTCTTATATGTGCCGGCTGCGGTGGCCAAGCGGTTCTAGGCGCTCAGTCCAGAACCGCGCGACTGCTACAGTCGCAGGTTCGAATCCTGCCTCGGGCATGGATGTGGTGATGTCCTTAGGTTAGTTAGGTTTAAGTAGTTCTAAGTTCTAGGGGACTGATGATCACACATGTTAAGTCCCATTGTGCTCAGAGCCATTTGAACCATTTTTTTTTATATGTACCGGCAATTAGCTTTGAAGTAGCAAGTCTGAGTAAATAGACTGAATCTTACTAAGGGGTTTATGGTCCAATACCTCACATATGTATATGTGAGAATAAACGTGATAGAAACTAACCAATCTTTTCTGGTTATTGCAATTCTGTAACCTATTTTCAGGAAATTTATTTGCTTCAAACCAAGAAGATTCTCTCCCTCTCATCTCCGATATAAAGGTTGACAGCAATTTATAACTAACCCATTGTCGTTAACGTCCCGATTGCGCTACGCAGTTTGCACTTACTTCATTCTGGTGTAGTGAGGCCGTGCCGGTACGCGACACTGTGGTCAAGCTGAGTACCCTTTGTTAAGTGTCTTGCACTATAAATGAAATTTTGCTATTGTCCATGAGGCCTTGATCCAATTAACTGGCTTCACACAGAGAATTTTCCCTTTAATGTTCTTGTTCTGTTTAATACGTATATACTGTTCTAAATCTTATTCTAAACTATTTAATGCAAACCTTTTGGATAAGCCGTTACGGCGAACTGTTATGCCTTGTTAACTAGTTATTATTTATCTTTTGGAGGTCTACCTAATATCTTGGTTTTGAACTCGTTTGCAGAAATTTATGTAGAACTGTTTTAAATATTTTTATTTGCTGGCTTATTTAAATTTTTTTTAAATTTAAAATTATTGAAAGGTCAATATTGAAAGAATGATGTGTTCTTGCATCTTAAGTCCATTATTATTGCTATACATTGACTGTGCTATACACCATTTTGAAGGCTTTCAACTGCGTACATTTAACATGGCAAGTTAACTTGGAATTTTCCTACCTGTTTTTCTTAAAGGAAACCTGTTGTTACTTAAAAATGTTTGTTGTCAAAAGGATAAATGATGTTAATGGTTCAAATGGCTCTGAGCACTATGGGACTTAACATCTATGGTCATCAGTGCCCTAGAACTTAGAACTACTTAAACCTAACTAACCTAAGGACAGCACACAACACCCAGTCATCACGAGGCATAAATGATGTTAGTCAAAGGGCCTAGTCCTTCTATGTAGTTTCCCTGATCTTGGTAATTCCCGATTTCTACGACTAAGATCGCCGTACAACATACAGTATTTACAAACAATACACGCTCTAGTAAAATGAAAATGAAATTGGTATACTAACATGCCATGTAGATCCAGAAAGAACAAGTACTAATTAAGAAAAGAAAGACAAACACTAAATTTTTGCGTTATAGGGCTAACAGTGACACAAATCGTTAAAATAGGGTACTGTTTTAACCGACAGTCAATTAATTGTTGCTGATATGCAACCGTTTGCATATCTGCTTGCTTTTGAATGCACGTTTGTAGTGAACCAGAGATGAGGTATCCTTATGAACTACATTTCCACAGGATAATGCCGTACAGCAAAACAACTACATGTAAATTAAAATCGTTCTTTCTATTCAGATTACAAACGCAAAAGAAAAACGATAGCAGTTGCAATTATCGTTTACTTCCGTATCCTACCTCGAGATATTTTCTTTGTTGCCATATTTTACTTTCGAAATACGAGGCGAGATGTGTCTTACCAAAACGTCGCTGAAGCTGGTTACACTCACCTGCAAAGAAAGAAAACAGTCTTAGTCAAATTTGTAAATGTTGTAAGTCGTATAACTGCTAATAATCAGCAGAAAACATTTTTACTACACACATATGAAAAAAAGCATTCCTACCAGATGTAAACACACGATTTCTTTTCGTTTTTTTCAGTCTGGGATTTAATCCCATCATCGGAACACATTACAGTGTATCTGAGAAGCCAAGTTTAAAATGTATGGAATAAACATTTTATGACTTCCTTTTTAAATTAAATGTCTGCGGCGAGAAAAACGAGATGACGCTTCCGCACCGCACGCTGGACGAGCGCCGTGAAATGAAGCAAAGGAAAGGAAAAAGGGACTTTGGGTGGAACATCCCGACGACGACAGGGGTATCAGGGTCAGAGAAGAAGCTCAGTCTGGAAAAGTATCGCATGCTTTCTGAAAAAAAAAGCTCATACCGAAATTGATCATAAGCGACTTACGGAAACCATGGAAAAGCTAAATCAAGAGAGTTGGAACTGCGGAAGACCTGAAATCAAATACTTTATCGTAATTTCATACATATCGATATTAACGACCTATTTCTTACGCTTTTCCTTATAAACACTAACGGCTTTGCTCTTGCTGGTTATCGATAACGTATGTCCATTGTGGGGCAATAGAAATGAGACTGGTCTTGTACTTAACAAAGTAATAGACGTGAAGAAATTCTGGTACGTTGTAGACAAAATTATGTATTAGGGCGACGCAAGAACTACACAAGCGGCCGTACGGTTCTAGGCGCTACAGTCTGGAACCGCGCGACCGCTACGGTCGCAGGTTCGAATCCTGCCACGGGCATGGATGTGTGTGATGTCCTTAGGTTAGTTAGGTTTAATTAGTTCTAAGTTCTAGGCGACTGATGACCTCAGAAGTTAAGTCGCATAGTGCTCAGAGCCATTTAAACCATTTTGAACTACACAAGAAGCAGAAAGAATTTTATTGGAACTATCCAAATTTCGGGGAACAAGGGAAACTAACTACTGCTTCTAAATACATTCATTCCTTAATGATATTTGTCTTCAAAATGTATCTCTTTTCAATATCAGCAGCTCAGTTCATGGAATCAGTCAGTACTAGAATAAGAACATTCTTCACAAAGATTTAGAATCACTTACTTTGGTCCAGAAAGGTGTCCATTATTCACGAACAAACATTTTCAATAACTTTCTAGCAGCGATAAAAAGTTTAACCACTAATAAACTTCAGTTTAGAAGGAACCTAAATGATTTATTGGTGGCCAATTCCTTTTACTCCATGGACGAATTTCTTAGAACAACTAACTGATGCGTATTTATTACTAATAATATCTGATAATGCGCGTATTAGTACCATCCTGATTCTGCACAAATTCAGAGCAGAACTGAAATCATTGTAATTAAATGCTGTAATAGAATTTTTCTATTTCATGACGCATGGCTATAATATCCTAAGAATTATTATATACACCTAAGTACAATGAAGATTTAGATGTTCATGACAAGTTACTTATTACCTGTTAAAAGAAAACATGTTTAAGTTTTTTGATTTATTATACATCCATGCGGGCCCTTTGACTTGGTATCTATGGAGTGTAGAGTACAGTTGTTTTTAATTCTAAATATTTATTGTGTATTGATGTTTTTTTTTTTTTGACATGTTCTGTATCTTGAAGGATCTCTTCACTACGTATCTATTGAAACGAAAAGTACATCCAATCCAACCAAATCTAATCTGAGAATGTACGCTTGGAGCTCAGAATTACACTGAAGAGCCAAAGAAACTGGTACACTTGCCTAATATTGTGTAGGGCCCCGCGAGCACTCATGAGTACCACAACAAGACGTGTCATGGACTCGACTAATGTCTGAAGTAGTGCTGGAGGGAACTGACACTATGAATCCTGCAGGGCTGTCCATAAATCCGTAAAATGGGTGGGGATCTCTTCTGAATTGCGCGTTGCAAGGCAGTCCAGATATACTCAATAATGATTTTGCCTGGAGAGTTTGGCGGCCAGGGGAAGTATTTAAACTCAGATGAGTGTTCCTGGAGCCACTCTGTAGCAATTGTGGAAGTGTGTGGTGTCACATTGTCCTGCTGGAATTGCCCTAGTCAGTTGGAATGCACAATGGACATGAATGGATGCAGGTGATCGGACAGGATGCAACGTCTATGGATTGATGACGTTGTCTCCACACCTGTTTACGTCCATCCGCTCGATACGATTTGAAACGAGACTCGTCCGACCAGGCAACATGTTTCGGGTCATCAACAGTCCAATGTCGGTGTCACGGATCCCAGCGAGGCGTAAAGCTTTGTGTCGTGCAGTCATCAACGGTACACGAGTGGGCCTTCGGCCCTGAAAGCTCATATCGATGATGTTTCGTTGAATGGTTCACACACTGACACTTGTCAATGGTCAAGTATTGAAATCTGCAGCCGCTTGCGGAAGGCTTGCACTTCTGTCACGCTCAACGATCCTCTTCAGTCGTCGTTAGTCCTGTTCTTGCACGATCTTTTTCCGTACGCAGCGATGTTGGAGATTTGATGTTTTACAGGATTCCTGATATTCACGGTACACTCGTGAAATGGTCGTAAGGGAAAATTCCCATTACATCACTGCCTGGGAGACGCCGTGTCCCTCGCTCGTGCCCCATCTACAACATCACGTTCAAATTCACTTAAATCTTGATAACCTGCCATTATAGCAGCAGTAATCGATCTAACAACTGGGCCGGAGGCTTCTTGGCTTATATAGGCGTTGCCGCCTGCACCACCATATTCTGCCTCTTTACGCATCTCTGTATTTGAATACGCATGCCTATACCAGTTTCTTCAGCGCTTCAGTGTATGTTGAAGAGAACCAGGGATTGTGGGAAAACCGGTAAAAAAACGAATCGAAATTTTTGAAATCTCGTGTTATAGAAGGATGTTGAAAATTAGACTGACTGAGAAGATAAGCAACTAGGTTCTCCGCAGAATCGACGAAGAGGGAACATGTGCAAAACACTGACAAGTACATGGGGCAGGTTGATAGAGGCGTTAGAACGTCAGGAATTAAAATAAAATTGAATGTTGTATGGAATTGTTGGCTATGTGGTGGGTTCAGCCACCTAGCACACATTGTCCTCTTTCCTTGCGTATATGTGGGGCTTGTGCCGTATGTGTATATGTGGAGTGCAGGTAAGCGTAGGGGATGCTTATGTAGTGCAGTGTTATGTTTGTTTTGTATGATGATGACGAAGGAAGGGAGACGGTGAAACGCGGTGCTGGCACATAGTCTACGCCTCTCGAATAGCACCAACATGGCCATCCAGCTTAACGTTCCATGCGACGCAGGGATAACCATCAACAGTAGCACATAACCTCACTTCATGAGACACTGCGGAGAGATCTGCAATTTAATCCGGGACATTGGCACTAAGAATGGTGATCGGGAACTTTAAGCCACCGTCTCCCCTCCCCTTGATGGCCAAATACTGGTAGGGAAAATTTCACCCACCACCAGGACTCGAAGCGGCTTACGTCAGAGTCTTGTGCTACCACACAGACGTGCGTTAGCAACCTCGTCTACGGAGTCGTGTAGGGAGTATTAGATGCAGCTCTAGAGGCATAATTGGAGAGAAAGAAAGAGAACGGAATGTGCAGGGTGGCTCAACTAAGCTGTTCATCTTAAATATTCCGCGGCGCCTTTTAAAATATCATAATTCTGTTTTCAATAAAATAAATTACACTGGATGACAACGAATTTTTTTTTCTTTGGATGTAGATTTCACATTAGATACTTAAAATGTCCATTCTCATGCAATTTTGATAGAAATTCAGATTTTCTGTGAGGAATTCACGTTTGTGCCTTTAATCGTTATAATAAAGCGAGTACTGTTTTATGATGTTTTGCAATGCACTGTGCTCCAAAAAGTTGTTTTATTTTCTAGTATACAATACAACTACCGTAAACTAGTGCTACATAAGCCCTGAGGGTTATCTTGAGTCCAAAGAAGAAATAAAAATACAAATGGACTACTTCCGGGGATCTGAAAATACTGTCCATCTACCTTGGTCATCAGGGGTCTATTCTAAGTTCCCTGTTTCCTGTAAGAATGGGCCAGTCTCTCGTCTTACAAAATCTGGTCAAGCAGAACGCCAAAAGCTGAAAGGAAAAACGTAGGATTCGATTCTTTGGCGGCTTTTCAAAAATACTTCTGTCTCCACTTCACATACAACTTATGAAAAAATTTATTGAAGCCCTACCAAAAGATTGTCATTCATACAAGTATGTGGTAAGTAAATTTCCAAGGCTGTAAGAAGCTAAGCTGAAAGAAAGAGATTTCGTCAGCCCTGGCATTCGAAAACGAATGAAAGGCAAAACTTCTGAAAACAAAATGAAAAAAATAGAAAATTGAACTTGGATATTCTTAAAGGGAAGTTGTCTATAAGTGTCATTGCAACCCCACGAAGGCCATGATTACGAGGACATAATAAGAAACTTACTGCATAACATCAGTGTTGAATGCCTCGATGAGCATGAAGCTGTACTTATTGGACTCAGTCGGCAACTATTTTTCAGCAGAAAATCTAGGCGCCATGGGTGACAATCCGGCGAGGAAGGGGTGGGGGAGGAGGGGGGGGGGGGATCGGGGAGGGGTGGAACCACCACAATATTAAAGAAATGGAACAGAGGTATCATGGCGGATGGGATGTCGGTATGATAGCTGACTATTGCTGAATGTTGCACAGGGAGTGTTCTCAGGCAGTGCGGGTTCGAAACGGAGCTTTACACTGAGAATTCATGGCATAGCGATATGAACATATACAGATGGTGGTAGTGTGCCGTGTACAATGTATAGAAGGGCATTGCATTGGCGGAGCTGTAATTTGTACTCAGGTGAGTCATTTGGAAGTGTTTCCGACATGATCAAGGCTGCACGACCGGAATCATAGGACCCTGGACGCGAAATAGTAGTTGGAGCTAGACGCATGAGACTTTCCATTCCGGTAACCGTTAGGAAATTCGATATTCCACGGTCCACTGAGTCAAGAGTGTGCCGAGAATACCAAATTTCAGGCGTTATCTGTCACGACGGCCGGCCGCTGTGGCCAAGCGGTTCTAGGCGCTTCAGTTCGGAACCGCGCTGCTGCTACGGTCGCAGGTTCGAATCCTGCCTCGGGAATGGATGTGTGTGATGTCCTTAGGTTGTTTAGGTTTAAGTAGTTCTAAGTCTAGGGGATTGATGACCTCAGATTTTAAGTCTCATAGTACTCAGAGCCATTTGAACCATTCTGTCACCACGGACAGTGTAGTGGCCGACGACCTCTGAAACGTCCCCTTTGAAAAATTAATGAATTACTGTGCTGTGTTTGATTTTCAAACAGCTGAGCAGAACTGAAAGTACTCAGACATTTCGCTCTTTACCTATTCTGATCAACACTAAACTGACGCACGATATTTTTAGCGCAACGCAATCTGACTTTGAAAAATCCCTACAAAAGAATGGCCCTGACTAGCAATAACCTATACCTTTCATGAATCACTTGCCTCAAAACAATCTTCGTTACTCGAACTACTGCAATACAGCGAGCGCCACTACTGCCAGCTAAAAGATTCAAACTACTGAAGGCACACTAACTACTGATAGGCATAGTTAGCAAATGAAAGATTTTGATAGAGAACAAACAATGTATTTACCTTAATAGTGCTCAAAAGTCATAATATATATATATATCACTTCATGGCATCCAGTCTTACAAATTTACTGTCTCTGATGGACACACGTCCAGATCATCCGCTCTCAAATCTCCGCCATTACTCTCCCCACATCCACCACTGCTGGCGGCTCACCTCCAACTGCGCAGCGCTATGCGCTGTTAACAGCCAAGTGCCCAACACTACAATGGCGAATATTCCAACAATGCCACCCAGCCACAGACTGTACACAGCACAGCCAGTGATTTTCATACAGAGCGCTATGTGGCGTTACCAATATAAAAACGTAAACAGCCCATTTAGACCTCTTCTTAACGACCGAGAGTAACGACGTTTGAGTAGGGTTGACAAGCAACACTGGGTGAAATAACCGCAGACATCAATGTGAGACGTGCGACGAACGGATCCGTTCGGACAGTGTGGCAAAATTTGGCGTTAATGGGTTGTGGCAGCATATGACCGACATAAGTGCCTTAGCTAACAGCACGGTTGTGACCATGTCGGCTGGACCCTAGACGATTGGAAAACTGTGACCTGGTCAGATGAGTTGCGATTTCAATTGGTAAGAGGAGATGGTAGTGTCTGAGCGTGGCGCAGACCTCGCGAGGCCATGGATCCAAGTGGTCAACAAGGCACTGTGCAGGTTGGTGGTGGTTCCATAATAATGTGGGTTGAGTGCAAATGGCTAAGCTCGGCTTACAGCGATTCATGGACTTCACGTTCCCAAACAAGGATGGAGTTTGTATGGATAACAATGCGCCATGTCACGGGCCACAATTGTCCGCGATTGGTTTGAAGAACATTGTGGACAGCTCGAGCGAATGATTTGGCCTCCCACATCGCCCGATGTGAATACCACGAACATTTATGGGACATAATCTACAGGATAGTTCTTTCGTAACGTCCTACTCCGGCAACACTTTCGCAATTACTGACGCCTATAGAGGCAGCATGGCTCAATATTTCTGCAGGGGGCTTCCAAATACTTGCTGAATCGAATCACAACACTGGAAAGTTAAGATTTACCTGTTCTGAGAGTGAAACTGACTGCTCTCTTTCTGCGCTCTAAATACGTCATTCAGCTAAGATGGAACGCTTAGCTGAATCATCCACTATACTACAAATAATTCAGGTCTTTGTGTGTAAGTGCTACACTGCGTTGAACAGATTACCACGGAAGAAGCATTCGTGGCGGGCCGCGTCAAACCTGTCAGAAGTTCAGCCCACTTTTTACTCTGCTGCAAAATGGTGCAGTTTGTCCTTCAGTTTCATACGTTATTTGATGTTCAGTCGAATGCGTAAATATGATTTAGCTCAAATGGTCAGTAATTAGCTCACTGTTCTTCTGATCCGTGTTCAAAATTCGTAACTACAGATCAGCATTTCATGATCTGATGCGTTCGCTCACCTCTATTAACTGAGATCAAACGAAGCCACAATATTACCGGCAATGTGAGCCGCGCAAATCGGTAAACGTTTATCGCTTAATATTAGCGTTAATTCTGCCGTGACAAGAATAATACGTTTTTGCGGGATGCATGAAAGCGGAAATGAATAAGAACGAATGTTCATGATAATTTGTTCCCGAATGAAGAGCATGTATTTTCAATGTCCAGTGTTCTGCTAACGCTACATTACCCGGAATAGTTTGTAGCAACCACAAATGAAAACCGCGTCCTAATTATTCGGTCGCTCTGATTCAAGCAGTGAACGTGGTTTGCGGAGTATAAATGTCCAGGTGGGCAATCTTCCGATTTGTACACGTGTGATAAAAATCTGAAGTATTTCCAGTTAGTCTAGATTACCCAAATGGGGTCTGTTTCTCCAAGAACTCTAATCAATGCGACATACAGAAACAAAAGTAATTCTATAGCTCCTCAGACAAGAAATCAGAAAAGAAAGCAGTGAGGTTTTACATAAGTGAAGGAAGACATTCGAGGTTAAGCTTGCAATGACAACTTCAGCATCGCAGAAAAAGAAACATTAAGAAGACATTGACAAAAGGGCCAATCATTTAGTCTGTTGTGGAACGTGCTGTTTCTCAATGCCATATTGTTCAAGAACGGTGGACAGCATACTGAACATGTCTCATACCAGTCTCACGACAATAAGAAACCGATGTAATTTTGATTTTTATGCGGGTTTTGGCCTCAGGACAGTTAAAAACCAAATTTTCCCACCCGATGTGGTATGACCTTCCCATGGTGTACAGGCTTACCTAAATAACAGTACTCCAACAGTAGAGGAGCCGAATTTGTACAGTCATGCTCACTGAACAGTACGGATGGTGTAACGTGCAACACAAACCATAGCGGTCGTATTGCGATTGATCTGTCATTTGTAGTTAATCACATTTACAAAAGGTTCAAATGGCTCTGAGCACTATGGGACTTAACTTCTGAGGTCATCATTCCCCTAGAACCTAACTAACTTAAGGATAGCACACACATCCATGCCCGAGGCAGGATTCGAACCTGCGACCGTAGCGGTCGCGCGGTTGCAGACTGTAGCGCCTACAACCGCTCGGCCACTTCGGCCGGCAATCACATTTTACGCTGAGACGTTTAAAGCGCCATCTACTGGTAAAATTTTCGGTAATTTTTTTTGTTCCTAAACACTTCTCCCTGCGTCAGTAATCTGCTGCTCAAATTGCGCGTCGTTCAGAGCGGTGGCTCTCTTTCGATAGCGTACTGAAACTGGAACATTGATTATAGGCACCCTGTATACAAGTTTGTTGAACATTCTTTATGTTACCGTTACCATTTCGGACACTTAACTTCTTTGCTGACGTCTTAGGTAGTGTATAGTCACGTAGAAGTTCTCTGGCTAAACAGTATGACCTCCACTGCAGGGACATTTTCATTGTGTTTCGCTTATAGGGAACCTAAGCTCTCCAGTGGCTCGTCATGGAGTAATTGTATCTCGTTTGATTTCTTACCTCCATTTATCTTCTGTATTGCACTGAAAATATCTGCAAAACAAAGTAATTTTCGATGGTACACAGTGTAAGTCTGGTTGTAAAAGTTTTTCTCCCCCCTCATTCACGGTACTTGCCGGTGACAGTAGTAAAGCCCAGTTTAGTCTTCGTCCTCAATCTTGAATTCCGAACTGCATGCTTCGATCTCGGGTTTATTTTTTTCTGGCAGTGTTTGTTCTACGTCATCAGTCACTATAAGTAGCAGAAATGAGAGCAGCAAGAAACCTGACATCAGAATTGGGGGCCATAAAGTAGACAAAATGAAGGTATTCTGCTACCTAGGTAGCAAAATAACCATTGATAAAAAGTGGACTGGTAAACGGGCATTCCTGGCCAAGAGGAATATATTTCTGAGAATGTGCGTTTGGAGCACAGCATTGTGTGGTACTGAAATACGTACTGTGGAAAAACCGGAACACAAGTGAATCTAAGCGTCTGAGAAGTGGTGCTACAGAAGAAAGTTGAAAATTAGGTGAACTGGTAAGGTAAGAAATGAGGAGGTTCTCCGCAGAATCGTCGAGGAAATGAATATATCGAAAATACTGTCAACAGGAGCGATAGGATGATAGGACATTCATTAAGACATGAGGGGATAACTGCCGGGGCACTAGAGGGAGCTGTAGAGGTTAAAAATTATGGAGAAAGAGAGAGATTGGAATACATCCAGCAAATAATTGAGTATGTAGGTTGTAAGTGCTACTCTGAAATGAAGAGGTTGGCACAGGAGAGGAATTCGTGGTGGGACGTATCAAACCATTCAGAAGAGGACTGATGGCTAAAAAACAATCGATTTTTTGCCCCCATGTAATCTCAACAAGCCATATCACAGTGCTTCTCCCATGTAATCTCAACAAACCACGTCACAGTACTTCTGCATCTGTATAAATATTGCCTTACTCTGTGGTTTGTTTTGTACGTTTTGGTGATTGCATGTTACCATCTGCTTCGCTGTTGAGAACGTACGTTTTACAGAAACAGAGGTAATTGATGTGAAAACCGATTGAGTCGTAATTACATTATTTATCTGAAACGGGTCACAGGGGTCACGGGTCTCTTATACCAAAACAGTGAACAGCCTCCCCTCCCGGCGGAGGTTCGAGTCCTCCCTCGGGCATGGCTGTGAGTGTTGTTCTTAGCATAACTTAGTTTAAGTAGTGTGGAAGTCTAGGGACCGATGACCTCCGCAGTTTGGCCCCTTAGAAATTCACACATATTTGAACATTTTTTTGAACAACCTCCGGAACGTTTGCGGTAGTGTTCTGGTTCACCAAGAATTTTGCATTTTAATAATGCACTTTACCCGAACAGCTGAGACATAACATTTTCATGCTGGATGCAGCCTTGCAACTAAGCTGGAACTGTTCGGTGAAACCTGTGGGAGCCAGCCGTACGGGAACCGAACTCTGCGCGATTGCACCAATCGATAGGCCGTCATAATCCCGAACGCTCACGCAGCTATTGTTTGCAATGCAAATTATTGCAGAGTCAGCTCGTGCAGCGAAACAGCTTAGTCCCGGTGGTGGCATTTGTGGCTTTGCAGTAAATGTTGCCACACGACAGTAACGCGCATATAAAGCGAACGGACTCAAAACTAATGAACTTTTTTAACCAATGCTTGACACTGTCATCTAGACCTTGGAAAGAAATGTCATCTTTGACACTGGCAATTGGCTTGTAACTAAGAGTATAGACATCTACATGGATACTCCGCATATCACATTTAAGTGCCTGGCAGAGGGTTCATCGAACAACCTTCACAATTCTGTATTACACTAAAATGTAAACTTTCACGGCCGGAAATATCATGTCCATTATAATTATCCGGGCTGTTATGCCGTGGTCGGTTGATGAATTCTGTGGTGATTCCCAACGTTTCGTCTCAGACTGCGGTAGACATCTTCAAGGGGGTCCGTAGCTTGATGGAAGGTCCAACACACACACTGGCTCAGTCAGTAGCGAGCCAGTGTGTGTGTTGGACCTTCCATCAAGCTACGGACCCCCTTGAAGATGTCTCCCGCAGTCGGAGACGAAACGTTGGGAATCACCACAGAATTCATCAACCGACCACGGCATAACAGCCTGGATAATTATAATGGACAATTCTGTATTATTCCAATCTCGTTTAGCGCGTGGAAACAAGGAACATCTATATCTTCCCGTACGAGCTCTGATTTCCATTATTTTTTCATGGTAATCGTTTCTTCGTATGTAGGTCGGCGTCAAGCAAATATTTTCGAATTCGAAGGGGAAAGTTGGTGCTTGGAATTTCGTGAGAAGACTCCTCCGCACCGAAAAACGCCTTTGTTTGAATGATGTCCATCCCAAATCCTGTATCATTTCAGTGACCCTCTCTTCCCTATTTCGCGGTAATACAAAACGTGCTGCCCTTCTTTGAACTTTTTCGATGTACTCCGTCAACCATACATGGTAAAGATCCCACTCCGCGCAGCAGTATTATAAAAAAAGGACAGATAAGCATAGTCTAGGCAGTTTCCTCAGTAGATTTGTTGCATTCTGTAAGTGTTCTGCCAATAACACGCAGTATTTGGTTAGCCTTCCCCATTACAATTTTTTGTGTGTTCCTTCCAATTTAAGTTGTTCGCAACACTAATTCCCAGGTATTTTGTTGAATCCACGGCCTTTGGATTTGACTGATTTATTGTGTAATCGAAGTTTAACGGATTGCTTTCAGCACTCAGGCGGATGACCTTACACTTTTCGTTATTTTGGGTCAATTACCAATTTGCGCACCATAAAGATATCTTTTCTAAATTGTTTTGCGATTTGTTTTGATCTTCTAATGACTTTACTAGTCGAAGAACGACAGAATCATCTGCAAACAACCTGAGATGGCTGCTCAGATTGTTCCCAAATCGTTTATATACATGACGAATGGCAAGGACCTATAACACTACCTTGGGGAACGCCAGAAATCACTTATGTTTTACTCGATGATTTACCGTCCATCACTACGAACTGATACCTCTCTGAGAGGAAATCACGAATCTAGTCACACAACTGAGAAGATACTCCATATGCACGGAATTTGATTAATAGTCGCTTGTGAGGAACGGTAGCAGAAACCTCCCGGAAATCTAGGAATGTGGAATCGATCTGAGATCCCTTGTCGACAGCACTCATTACTTCATGGGAATAAAGAACTAGCAGTGTTGACAACAACGATATTTTCTGAATCCGTGTTCGTTATGTATCAATAAATTTTCTTCAAGGTGATTCATAATGTTAGAGTACAGTATATGCTCCAAAATCCTACTGCAAATTGAGGTCAGTGATATGGGTCTGTAATTCAATGGGTTACTCCTATTTCCTTTCTTGAATATTGGTGTGACCTGTGTTACTTTCCAGTCTTTAGGAACAGACATTTCGTCGAGTGAGCGTTTGTATATGACTGCTAAGAAAGGCGCTATTGTGTGTCCATACTCTGAAAGGAACCTGATTGGTATACCATCTGGACCGGAAGACTTGCCTTTCTTAAGTGATTGAGATGTTTCGCAACACCTGAGATATCTGCTTTTATGTCACTCATGCTAACAGCGAAGGCATGTCTGGGGACGCCCCGGACAGCCGTGGGATATCAACGGCCCGACTACTATCAATTCTAGTTGTCGGGCCGTTGATATCCATTTCGTTTCATAGGAAGAACACTTTGGTTGTCATCCCCGGCACCCTGATAGCGCCGCAGTACGTCGTCAATATTCTACGCCCCGTTGGGTGTTGCCCGTCTTGCCAAGCCATCCTCGCCGTACATTTCAGCAAAATTACGCCCGCCCGCAAATGACAATAATTTCTACTGCTTGACTTCGTGCCTACCGAACACTACCTTGGCCAGTAGGGTTGCCGCATCTGTGTCCCCAACTGAGAACGGTTGAAGCATTACGGGCAATGCCCTCCAACCATACCGGGATTTGGCACGATATCTCTCAGGAGGACAGACAACAATTCTAACAGTCAATTCCAAGTCGAATACCTGCTTGCATAACGGCTAGAGGTGGAGCAACGCGTTACTGACTCGTTCAGTTTGTGACTCTCTCTCCCTTGAATAAATCATCAAATTATTTCTGAAACTGAAATCGCTTATTGGTCTGTACATGTACATCACATCTACCGGTTCCGGTCCCTTTCGGATAATTCCTTCGTGCTGCGTCTCTTTTTTTTCGTTTTCATTTTTTTCTATGAGTGTACTAGCATAATCAACAATGAAATACAGGAGCTTGCTTCATCATTTTGGAGCAACTCTCAACAGAGTAGGCGTGAACTACTACGGAAGTCCTCTGCTTAGAGTCGAAAGTGCTTGGATTATTGCTTTAGATCTTGTGGTAGCTTCTTGAAAATGGATGTAGCAGAATACTGCTCTCCCTTCTAGACGAGAGTCAAGGCGGTGCGATCCAAATGGAGATTGGATTTCTGCGTAGTATTAACTAAGTCACTACGTTTATATGCGACACACCTCCCGAAAGACGAAAACCGAATTTCGAAAACCGGTTTTCGCTGTCGTTTTTATATGTTACGGTCTGAATCGTGTTTGCTAGCCCAGTTCAATGTGGCGCCTGAAAAACAGCTGTTGCAGTTTCTGATTTAGTCAGCACAATCACTACTTCTCTTCAATTAGACGAGGCGTGAACAGTTTCAGTCTAACATTTCTAGTTATCTTTCACTGTACAAGAAGCCACTCCGTCCATATTAGTCGAAAATTTTTAAAAACAAGACGAGACCTGACAGTCCAAGCACATTTCAAAACCTGTTGCGTTTACATGGGAGCGAAAATCGATTACGGAACTGGAAAACCGTCAACTAGAAGCGGCTTCCCCGAATCTATTTTGAATGTTTACATGACCACACAGAAGCGGTATTGGGAAATCGGTTTACGAAATCCGATTTCGGGAGAACCATGTAAAGATGGTGAGTGAAAGCTGCATATTCTTGGAAATAAGCTCATATTGTTAACAACAAATGACATTACAGCATATATAGAGACCGATGACCACGCTGTCTGGTCTCCTTCCCCAAACAACAAACCAACAGCATATATATATGGTGATTAGAATGAAATTTCCAGTTTCAAAATGAAGTAAAAAAAAACCGCTGCACAGAAGGAGATAAAATTTGAGCAGAATATTACAAAAGGAGGAGGAATCGTTACGGAAAGAAAATATTAACGAAAATTTTCCCATTAGATAGCGCTGTAAGCCGCATAACATAAATTGGTGAAAATTGTCCCACTAGAGAGCGCTGTAAGCGTCATAACATAAATGGGTCCAGCTAAAAATGGCAGATCAATTGCAATATGACGACTATGGTGTGAGTTGCACATTAAACCACCCGTACTTGAGCAATAAGCATGAGCACACAAGTTTAGCATTCAACACTTGTCGTGCTACTAGTTAGCGACACCCATCCACCAGACCGGATGAGAAAAATCGGTTTTTAAGTGTTCTCAGGCAAAAAACACACAAACGCAACAATGAAATCGGTTTTTAACTGCCCTGAGGCCAAAAACAGCATAAAAAGTAAAATTACATCGGTTTCTAAGTGTCGTGAGACTGGTGCAAGACATGTTCAATACTCTCTCCACCGTTTTCTGTCACAGGCTGAAATCAAGAACCAGCATATTCCAGAATAGATCGGACCGTCTCAGGGGTCATGTTAAAAATGTGTTGTGCAGTATATGTCTTCAGCTCCTTTTGTAATCGGAGCTCGCAACACAGCGTCTTTCAGATTATCCTACAGCCAGAAGTCACTCCGGTTAAGATCAGGTGATCTGGACGGCAGGCTATAGGAAAATGAAGGCTGATCATTCTACCATTTCCAAAATGCCTCTGCAGCAGCTGTTTCACTGGCTGTGCAATGTGCGAAGGAGCGCCATCTTGCATAAAAATTGTGGTGTCACCGTCAGACACCACACTTGCTAGGTGGTAGCTTAAATCGGCCGCGGTCCATTTAGTACATGTCGGACCCGCGTGTCGCCACTGTGTGATCGCAGACCTAGCGCCACCACAAGGCAGGTCTCGAGATACGGACGAGCACTCGCCCCAGTTGTACGACGACATTGCTAGCGACAATACGGACAAAGCCTTCCTCTCATTTGCCGAGAGTCAGTTAGAATAGCCTTCTGCTAAGTCCATGGCTACGACCTAGCAAGGCGCCAATTGTAACAGTGCATGTATCTTACGAGTCGCATTTGTATAGTCAAGAGAGATGTATCACAAGGAGTCATTAAAGTTAAGTATAAAGCAGCTACGTACTTTTCTTGCTACCATTCAATAGTTATCCTGTTCCAGAATTCACGCCCGTCTGCGTTAGATAGCGTGCCTATCGGCCCCCTCAAAATAACACTGTGTCGGCACTTCTGTCGACACATCAAAAATGCTCTCACCCACACATCCAGCTGTTTAAGAGTAGGAATGCTGTTGGTGGGCAAAAGACTCTCGTAACATTTACCAGTGACGGTACAGGTAATAGGACCCACAGGACCCATCTCCTCGAAAAAATATGGCCCTACGATAAACGATGCCGACAAACCACAGCACCACGCAGTTACCTTTGCAGAATCAAGTAGTACTGGTAGATGGGAGACTGGATTTTTCATAGTCTGCAGTTCTGCTTATTCTCTTACTGTGAGGTAAATATGAAGCAACTGCTGAACATCGATTATTTCGTATGGACAAAAATTCAGGATATTTAGCAGGATTTTATGCACCACGCTCTTAGGTACGTTCTGAGTTATAGCATTTCCCAGTGCACTTTTTGCCTGTACGCCCCGCTAACCCCTCCAGCAATGCTGTAGCCACAGTTTCTACTCATGCGGAATTAATTGTTTTCCTCCCTCTGCCACATTACATTTCAAAAGAACCTATCTTTTCGAATTTCGTTATCATTTTCCCCAAACCGTTGGCAGAAACGTGACCAACGCCTTTTTTGATATCCTTGAGTGTCTGCAACATTTTAAGAGCTACTGGCACACAGCCGTCATTCTCCTAACAGAGCTTTTACCAGCAGTGTGCGATCCTGCATTGAGATGGTCAAGCCGAGTGTTTCAGATGCAGACTGAAGAACATCCGTGTCCCAGTATCGTTTATTTTGCGCAAGCTGCCACTTACAGTGTCATCTAGAGGTAAAATTGTCGTTAAATTTTTTTCTATAACCTTTTCCCCTTCCAAGATAAAATTCCGTTCAGATTTGACGTCAGTCAGAGCAGCAGCTAGTTGATTACAGGGCTTTGAAACTGCAACTTTAATTAAAACCACCCTGTATATTGAATGGCGTCGACAAGAGATACGCGAACACACACCGTAATACTCTTCGAAATGCCCGCTTTTGAGCCAAAAATACTCTCCTTGAATGAGAAGGGTTACCCCTGAATATAATAGCGTATGGCAGAAGCGAATTAAAAGAAGCAATGATGACTAGTTTTCTTGTTGGACTATAACTTATTGCAGTTACTGTTTACAATTTTGGAAATTTGTTGAAGGTCTTATGGGACCAAACTGCGGAGGTCATCGGTGCCTAAGCTTACGCACTACTTAATCTAAATTATCCTAAGGACAAACACACACACCCATGCCCGAGGGAGGACTCGAACCTCCGCCGGGACCAGCCGCACAGTCCATGACTGCAGCACCCTAGACTGCTCGGCTAATCCCGGCGAGGCTAACCCGCGCGGCTGTTACTGTTTAATGGTAAATATATCTGCAACAAGTTTTTGAACGAGATAATAAGATCTAGTACAACGAAGTTTCATGTCAGATTACTATCTATCTGAACACCTAGGAATTTGGACAGTTCAGACTCACTAATCATATGCCCATTCCGTGTAATAGAAGTGTCAATTTCAGTTGAACTGCCTATTACAAACTGTACAAAACTGACTCACTGTAGTTTAACGTCAATTTATCTTCACAGACCATGAACGTAAGTCTTGAACTCCACTATTTGGTAATTTCCTACGTTGCATTCAACATCCTTCACCACTAAGCTAGACATTTTCTAGAATCACCTGTCACATTGAAAGCATGTCATTTATACACAGACTGTTAGGGATGTAAGTGCAGTTATTTCTAATTATGACTGAGGACAATGTACTGAACGAAGTTACGTCACAATTTACTTCACTTGCAGATTAATAATTATAGCTATTTGAGTAGTATGTTTTTAGATTAGTTAGTACTTCCAAGTACGTGTGGCACCACAAGCAAGCGATTAAATCTTACTTACCCCAGGACAGCTGGTCAGATATTACAAGTGGACGCAAAACGGATAGTCTACACTGACAGGCGTAGTCCACCTCATGGCACAGTTATGACTGTATGGAAAACAGCAGGTAGTAAATTATGTGATGTGTTTGTGGGAAGACTGTTACATGTAGAGAAAAAAAACTTCACGCAGTGAAGTAGGTATATACTAAGGTACCAATTATCACAGTATCTGTATCTATACTCCAACATCCTGTGCGTAAGAAACAATAGTGGTCCCAGCATTAACCCCTGAGGTACCACCCACTTAACTGTGCCCCATTCAGGCTCCACGTCAGCCCCTTTCTCATTACTGTGGAGAATGACGTTTTACTGCCTGTTCTGAAAACATGAGACGAACCAACTGTCGTAACAGTTTTATCAACGAGAATAATGTGTAATAATAACGACACAGTTAAGGCCCATACTACACAAGTGGTCGCCTGGGGTGACAAGTAGAGGGGCGGTGCAACACGCGCCTATGTGCGAAATATATATACAGGGTGTATCAAAATTATTAGTGAAAATTGAGACAAATGAAAGTATACGACAACAGACGGAAAAACGGTCCAGTAAACATGGATCCATAAAAGAGCCGTTTGCGAAGTAACTGTGAATCTTGTTACTGGATGACACTGCCTTTAGTATCAAATATTTTCCTAATAAGTACAAACGTATTTGAAGTGTAAGCTTTTCAACCAAGTCCTCATCTAATTATGCTTAAATGTCACCCAAGACCTAAAGTGACAAGAAACACAATAGCACTTTAGTAACTTAGACGTTACAGTTTGCTGTACGCTAGCTCCAACAACATAGTGACGAATCCTCGTCTGACACTCAAGCCTTCCTCTCATTCACTCTCATTCTTTTGTCAGAAGCTTGAATTTTCGAAGGTCAGGTTTCGCATTCTATATACGAGGAAACTTCTCGCACAGATGCTACAGACATTCTCCATCTTTCAGCAAGGCTTTGGCTAGCCGTTTCATTATATCAAGCTTAATGGTGGAGCCTTGAGATGGTAACTGATTTTTTTTACGGATGCACGTGTTTCCTGCATAAAAGGTAGAAAAAAATGGTTCTAAGCACTATGGGACTTAACTTCTGAGGTCATCAGTCCCCTAGAACTTAGAACTACTTAAACCTAACTAACCTAAGGACATCACACACACCCTTGCCCAAGGCAGGATTCGAACCTGCGACCGTTGCGGTCGCACGGTTCCAGACTGTAGCGCCTAGTATCGCTCGGCCACCCCGGCCGGCCAAAAGGAAGAGCCAAAGGCCTTGTCACAGAAGTTATAATGCATATTAACCAGTAAAACCACTACTATCGACATTTTACTTCACATTAATATCAAATGAAACATACGAGACAGTGAGGTAAAGTGGCAAGGGCAGACCAAGTGGCCGCTGCATAATTTTTGCACTGAATCGTGCTGCTGCCTGCCGAGAAATTGTCTAACTAGTACCGATATATAAGGATGTAGAGGCTTATCTCACTAGGGGTAAGATAGATACTGTCTACAGGGAAATTAAAGAGACCTTTGGAGAAAGGAGAACCACTTGCATGAGTATCAAGAGCTTTGATGGAAACCCAGTTCTAAGCAAAGAAAGGAAAGCAGAAAGGTGGAAGGAGTATATAGAGGGCCTATACAAGGGCGATGAACTTGAGGACAATATTATGGAAATGGAAGAGGATGCAGATGAAGATGAAATGGGAGATATGATATTGCGTGAGGAGTTTGACAGAGCACTGAAAGACCTGAGTCGAAACAAGGCCCCCGGAGTAGACAACATTCCATTAGAACTACTGATAACCTTGGGAGAGCCAGTCCTGACAAAACTCTACCATCTGGTGAGCAAGATGTAGGAGACAGGCAAAATACCCTCAGTCTTCAAGAAGAATATAATAATTCCAATCCCAAAGAAAACAGGTGTTGACAGATGTGAAAATTACCGAACTATCAGGTTAATAAGTCCCGGCTGCAAAATACTAACGCGAATACTTTACAGACGAATGGAAAACCTGATAGAAGCCGACCTCGGGGAAGATCAGTTTGGATTCCGTAGAAATGTTGTAACACGTGAGGCAATACTGACCCTACGACTTATCTTAGAAGAAAGATTAAGGAAAGGCAAACCTACGTTTCTAGCATTTGTAGACTTACAGAAAGCTTTTCACAATGTTGATTGGAATACTCTCTTTCAAATTCTGAAGGTGGCAGGGGTAAAATACAGAGAGCGAAAGGGTATTTACAATTTGTAGAGAAAGCAGATGGCAGTTATAAGAGTCGAGGGGTATGAAAGGGAAGCAGTGGTTGGGAAGGGAGTGAGACAGGGTTGTAGCCTCTCCCCGATGTTATTCAATCTGTATATTGAGCAAGCAATAAAGGAAACAAAAGAAAAGTTCGGAGTAGGTATTAAAATAAAATAAAAAATAAATAAAAACTTTGAGATTCACCGATGACATTGTAATTCTGTCAGAGACAGCAAAGGACTTGGAAGAGCGGTTGAACGGAATGGACAATGTCTTGAAAGGAGGGTATAAGATGAACATCAACAAAAGCTAAACGAGGATAATGGAATGTAGTTGAATTAATTCGGGTGATGCTGAGGGAATTAGATCAGGAAATGACACACTTAAAGTGGTAAAGGAGTTCTGCTATTTGGGGAGCAAAATAACTGATGATGGTCGAAGTAGAGAGGGTATAAAATGTAGACTGGCAATGGCAAGGAAAGCGTTTCTGAAGAAGAGAAATTTGTTAACATCGAGTATAGATTTAAGCGTCAGGAAGTCGTTTTTGAAAGTATTTGTATGGAGTGTAGCCATGTATGGAAGTGAAACATGGACAATAAATAGTTTGGACAAGAAGAGAATAGAAGCTTTCGAAATGTGGTGCTACAGAAGAATGTTGAAGATTAGGTGGGTAAATCACGTAACTAATGAGGAGGTATTGAATAGGATTGGGGAGAAGAGAAATTTGTGGCACAACTTGACTAGAAGAAGGGATCGGTTGGTAGGACATATCCTGTGGCATCAAGGGATCACCAATTTAGTATTGGAGGGCAGCGTGGAGGGTAAAAATCGTAGAGGGAGACCAAGCAGATTCAGAAGGATGTAGGTGCAGTAGGTACTGGGAGATGAAGCTTGCACAGGATAGATTAGCATGGAGAGCTGCATCAAACCAGTCTAATTACTGAAGACCACAACAACAACAACAACAGTACTGATATAAACTATCTTTGTTGTCAGCGACTTTGACAGTCGAAGCGTTATTTTGAGTCAAAATTTTTCTCATTTTCAGTCATCTTGTGTAAGATAAATTTATTTATTCACGTTACCTCACTTATAGGAAGAGTAATACTTTTTTTACAATAGCAGTGTTTAAACTAGTCCTGTGGCCTACGAATGTTGTTCTTCATTGTTTATTTCGGCTTGATAGTTTCATCTGCAAATAATTAATGCCGGGTTGGCGTCCGACTAGGAAAAGTGGCCACAATACAAGTGGTCAAGGTGATTATCCCAATAAGACAAAGTTACTTCCATGTGTCACACATAATCTACGGGAACTTGGACCGTCCGAGGGGAGAGGAGCGGTGCCGGGGAATAAGCCCCGCCTCCTTTTTGAAAGGCTGAGATCCTACGTCCCCGTTCTGTCCTTCCACGAAAGCAGAATTGACATAACGGTCATAGTAATCGTGGATTCCTTTTCGCCGGCTGATGTGGCCGAGCGGTTTAAGGCGCTTCAGACCGGAACCAAGCGGCCACTGCGGTCGCAGGTTCGAATCCTGCCTTGGGCATGGATATGTGTGATGTCTTTAGGTTAGTTAGTTAGTTCTGAGTTGTAGGGGACTGATGACCTTAGAAGTAAAGTCCCATAGTGCTCACAGTCGTTTGAACCATTTTTTGGATTCCTTTTCTTGTGGTGAGAATTCCTTTGTGAACCAGGATTAGTCTCTTCATTCAGTTCAAAATAAGAAAAAAAGTAAGCAATCGACAACGCAAAGCAAACTGGAATACACAAAGCATTTGGTAGTGGCTACAGGACAATTGTTTGCTGCGGTAGTTCAGGCCCGACCTCTGCAGGTGTCTTATGTAACAAAAATTCCAAACACTCCACACCTACAACTGCCACTGTATAATGTCCGCATAATAGCAAAACCCTGGCGTAACTGTTCTCATGTTTGTTTTCATACTCTTCGGACTTGTGTGCGCATTTATCAGTATATCTTGTGCACTGACATGTATTACGAATACATGCATTTTAGATCAGAACTCTTGCACATTAAATCCTTTTGCATGCCAAGCCAAAGTAGATTATGTGTTGATATCCACATTCATACTGCAGCTTCGGTCCCCCACGTTCACAGTACTACTGTCCAACATTGTAAATATGATGGAACGAATATCTTTCCGTCCACATCATGTTTGTTTTGATAAATGTGTGCTGTTGCTCTTTCAGAAGAATCGTAGAGGTATATTAACCTGGTGACCGTGGGTTATGCAATTATTTGAGATGCCCTACTACAGCAGCCAATGCCATGGGTAATTAATAGGGACGCGAAAGATTCGCGAAAACGGTAACGCGAAAAATAAGACGAAATCAGTGGGTACTGCGAAGTAACTCGAAATCGGCGATTTTTACGAGATGTCGTGAAATTTATTATTCTGCCTCATAAAAATTACATGAGGATGGCAGTTAACTAATATTCGTAATTGATGGTTATTGTCGTTGTTATCTGACCGTTCCAAATCGTAAGACAAGCGATCGGTTATGTTACAGTGTGTGATAAAAATCCTATGACAAAATCTCTAGAGCTCCTCTATTAATAATCAACGAAGGAGTTGTATAGATTTTTACCCACACATTTTGATAGATACTGAACGTCATGACCATATTTTTGCCTCTAATCTCCTCAAGACTTAGTTTCGTATACAAGTTTCTTCCTGCCAAACGAACTTTCATGTGTCGACCAAAACAGTATCAAAATTAACAAAAACAACACCAAAAATCGCAAAAAATTTGAATTAGGCCAAAAAGTAACATCGAATTTGACAAGAAAAACGGTTAACAAAAAGGAAGTGTAATATGAAAAAAAAAATATATATATATTACATAGAATTCGCCAAAAAATAACATTGAAATTGACAAAAAATACCAGTACGTTTGACAAAAAGAAACATCGAATTTAGCAAAGACGTGCACTGAATTTGGCAACAAAATAAAAGCAAATTAGGCAAATAATAAGGGAAAAAATTACATTAAATTGGTAAAAAACAGCCATGCTGAATTTGGGGGGAATATTACACCAAATTTGGTAGAACTTAAACCCTAATTTCGCAGAAAGTAACCAAACTTGGCAAAAAAAGTCACCGAATTTGGAAAAAAATCATCATTTTGCAAAAATAAGAGCACCTTTGGCAGAAAGTGATACTAAATTTGGCAAAAATATAAACCAATTATAGCAAAAAACATCTAATTTGCCAAATAAATAATTACGAATCTGTTAAAAGTATTAACTAATTTGTGAAAGTAACGCCGAACGTGGCAAAGAATAACAATAAATTTGGCCGTAAAGAAAACGACATTTTGCAGTCCCTAGATCTCAGGTGACGATCAATTCAGGGGTAATGCCACAGTGAGTAATACGGTTTTTTGTTATCATGTTAAGCTTCAGCGTACTAAAAGCCACAAAAATATACCACTTTCACTGTTGTTGTTGCGTGGTCTTCAGCCCAGAGACTGGTTTGATGCAGCTCTCCATGCTACTCTATCCTGGGCAGGGTTCTTCATCTCCCAGTACCTACTGCAACCTACATCCTTCTGAATCTGTTTGTGTACTCATCTCTCAGTTTTTTGTATGATGGTGACAGTCGTTCCTAGGTACCAAGAATAGCAATACGTATGACAGTTAGAAAGCCTTAACCATTGCCAGTAGTTGTATGAAAACCCTGATTACATTCGAGATCATGGTCACCTGGAAACATTTTCGGTGAGTTGTTGTTGTTGTGGTCTTCAGTCCTGAGACTCGTTTGATGCAGCTCCCCATGTTACTCTATCCTGTGCAAGCTTCTTCATCTCCCAGTACCTACTGCAGAATACATCCTTCTGAATCTGCTTAGTGTATTCATCTCTTCGTCTCCATCTACGATTTTCACCCTCAACGCTGCCCTCCAACACTAAATTGGTGATCCCTTGATGCTTCAGAATATGCCCTACCAACCGATCCCTTCTTCTAGTCAAGTTGTGCCCCAAATTTCTCTTCTCTTCAATTCTATTCAATACCTCCTCATTAGTTATATGATCTACCCATCTAATCTTCAGCATTCGTCTGTAGCACCACATTTCGAAAGCTTCTATCCTCTTCTTGTCTAAACTAATTGTCGTCCATGTTTCACTTCCATTCATGGCTACACTCCATACAAATACTTTCAAAAGCGACTTCCTGACACTTAAATCTATACTCGGTGTTTCTCTTCTTCAGAAACGCTTTTCTTGCCATTGCCAGTCTACATTTTATATCCTCTCTACTTCGACCATCATCATTTATTTTGCCCCCCAAATAGCAAAACTCATTTACTACTTTAAGCGTCTCATTTCCTAATCTAATTCCCTCAGCATCACCCGATTTAATTCGACTACATTCCATTATTCTCGTTTTGCTTTTGTTGATGGACATCTTATATCCTCCTTTCAAGACCATGTCCATTCCGTTCAGCTGCTCTTCCAAGTCCTTTGCTGTCTCTGACAGAAATACAATGTCATCGTCGAACCTCAAAGTTTTTATTTCTTCTCCGTGGATTTTAATTCCTACTCCAAATTTTTCTTTTGTTTCCTTTACTGCTTGCTCAGTATACAGATTGAATAGCATCGGGGAGAGGCTACAACCCTGTCTCACTCCCTTCCCAACCACTGCTTCCCTTTCACGCCCTCGACTCTTATAACTGCCATCTGGTTTCTACAAATTGTAAATAGTCTTTCGCTCCCTTTATTTTACCCCTGCCACCTTTACAATTTGGAAGAGAGTATTCCAGCCAACATTGTGAAAAGCTTTCTCTAAGTCTACAAATGCTAGAAACGTAAGTTTGCCTTTCCTTAATCTATTTTCTAAGGTAAGTCGTAGGGTCAGTATTGGCTCACCTTTTCGAGTATTTCACGGAATTCAAACTGATCTTCGCCGAGGTCGGCTTCCACCAGTTTTTCGATTCGTCTGTAAAGAATTCGTGTAAGTATTTTGCAGCCGTAATTTTCACATCTGTCAACACCTGCTTTCTTTTGGGATTGGAATTATTATATTCTTCTTGAAGTCTGACGGTATTTCGTCTGTCTCCTACATCTTGCTCACCAGATGGTAGAGTTTTGTTAGGCCTGGCTCTCCCAAGGCTGTCAGTAGTTCTAATGGAATGTTGTCTACTCCCGGGGTCTTGTTTCGACTTACGTCTTTCAGTGCTCTGTGAAACTCTTCACGCAGTATCATATCTGCCGGCCGCGGTGGTCTCGCGGTTCTAGGCGCGCAGTCCGGAACCGCGCGACTGCTACGGTCGCAGGTTCGAATCCTGCCTCGGGCATGGATGTGTGTGATGTCCTTAGGTTAGTTAGGTTTAAGTAGTTCTAAGTTCTAGGGGACTGATGACCACAGCTGTTAAGTCCCATAGTGCTCAGAGCCATTTGTGTCAGTATCATATCTCCCATTTCATCTTCATCTACATCCTCTGCCATTTCCATAACATCGCCCTTGTATAGACCCTCTATATACTCCTTCCACCTTTCTGCTTTCCCTTCTTTGCTTAGAACTGGGTTTCCATCTGAGCTCTTGATGTTCATGGAAGTTGTTCTCTTTTCTCCAAAGGTCTCTTTAATTTTCCTGTGGGCAGTATCTATCTTACCCCTAGTGAGATAAGCCTCTACATCCTTACATTTGTCCTCTAGCCATCCCTGCTTAGCCGTTTTGCACTTCCTGTCGATCTCATTTTTGAGACGTTTGTATTCCTTTTTGCCTGCTTCATTTACTGCATTTTTATATTTTCTCCTTTCATCAATTAAACTCAATATGTCTTCTGTTACCCAATGATTTCTATTAGCCCTCGTCTTTTTACCTACTTGATCCTCTGCTACCTTCACTATTTCGTCTCTCAAAGCTACCCAGTCTTCTTCTACTGTATTTCTTTTCCCCATTCCTGTCAATCGTTCCCTAATGCTCTCCCTGAAGCTCTCTACAACCTCTGGTTCTTTCAGTTTATCCAGGTCCCATCTCCTCAAATTCCCACCTTTTTGCAGTTTCTTCAGTTTTAATCTACAGTTATAGCTGTATGCCGTTGCTATCTCAGTCCTTGTCTTTATGCGGATAAACGATACAATGGTGATAACGAGGATGCTTTTGCCGGTGTATTGTCTGTAATATCATTGCGGGAGACGCAAAATCCACCTGCTTCAGGAGATCACAGTTGTAACCTGTGGTTAGGACCACACGCAGCATTTACAGCCGGAAAGTCTCTGAACGCGCTAGGCGCCCAGCGCTGGAGGTCGCGCCGGAACCCGGTGCCGTCTGCGCGGAGGAGAGGCAAAGCAGTGCCCATCCCTGCGAGGGAATGCAGACGACAATGGCGGGCCATTAGGGCTGGCCGAGGTCCGCTGCGGCAGCCGTGGCGAACCGCACCCTGGGCTGTCGCAGCGGGACCACATAGCAATTAGGGCGGCCTCGGAACGGTGCCCAATGGCTGAGGCGGCGATTTCCAGAGCTCACCAAGGACTCACGAGCCGAGTACTTCAGCCAGCCGAGTCCAGAAGTTAGCTTCCTTCCTTCAGGTTCTAACAATACCACCACTTGCAAAGTAGGTTAGACATCAGATTAATAACGTTGCTCACGCAGCATATGTTCGCTTTATCGGGCAACAACGAATTTATTGACTGTGGGTGGTATCGTCAGAATGGAAATAATGAAGTCACTGTAAAAAAGTTATTAATTTTGGCACTTATCTTGAATGGATTCCCACGTAGATTTCGTCGTTGTTGTTACGGCTCATCTTACTGATTCTATGATGATTCCACTTTGACTGCTAGAAGGTCCAGATCTGTATTTTAGCAATATTTGAAGACCTAACAAATGCGTTTTTCAGGAAATTCTTAATGATCGAACAATCCCAGATCAGAACAATGGTATTGTAGAAATAATTTTTGACTTGGTGTTCACGATCCACATTTTTATTAAACTTTCTTGTAAATTAACATACAGGGTGTTACAAAAAGGTACGGCCAAACCTTCAGGAACCATTCCTCACACACAAATAAAGAAATGATGTTATGTGGACATGTGTCCGGAAACACCTAATTTCCATGTTGGAGCTCATTTTAGTTTCATCTACCTACGCTCAATGGAGCACGTTATCATGATTTAATACGGGATATTCTACCTGTGCTGGTAGAAAATGTGCCTTTACAAGTACGACGCAACATGTGGTTCATGCACGATGGAGCTCCTGCACATTTCAGTCGAAGTGTTCGTTCGCTTCTCAACAACAGATTCGGTGACCAATGGATTGGTAGAGGCGGACCAATTCCATGGCCTCCACGCTCTCCTGACCTCAACCCTCTTGACTTTCATTTATGGGGGCATTTGAAAGCTCTTGTCTACGCAACCCCGGTACCAAATGTAGAGACTCTTCGTGCTGGTATTGTGGACGCTTGTGATACAATACGCCATTCTCCAGGGCTGCATCAGCGCATCAGGGATTCCATGCGACGGAGTGTGGATGCATGTATCCTCGCTAACGGAGGACATTTTGAACATTTCCTGTAACAAAGTGTTTGAAGTCACGCTGGTATGTTCTGTTGCTGTGTGTTTCCATTCCATGATTAGTGTGATTTGAACATAAGTAATAAAATGAGCTCTAACATGGAAAGTAAGCGTTTCCGGACACATGTCCACATAACATATTTTCTTTCTTTGTTTATGAGGAGTGTTTCCTGAAAGTTTGGCCGTACCTTTTTGTAACACCCTGTATACTTCTTAATTGTCACATCATCAAGAAAAAATGAAATGAAATGATCGTATGGCATTGTTGGCCGGGACGCCCCATGCGGGGAAGTACGGCCGTTGTACTTGCAAGTCCTTTTTAGTTGACGCCATTTCGGCGACTTGCGAGTCAATAATGATGAAGAACACTCAACACCCAGTCATCACGAGTCAGAGAAAATCCCTGACCCCGGCCGGCAATCGAACCCGGGTCCCTGTGCGCGGGAAGCGAGAACGCTACCGCAAGACCACGAGCTGCGGACATCAAGAAAACAGTTTTGTATCAATCTTCATATGTTTAATTTCCACTTTAACCAAACACATGACTTAACTGTTCTTTTACAAAGCGAAGAATGTAAGAACGTAATGGCTGCCGGAGCTCTTCGTCTAGGATATCTCACAGCGTACGATATGGCTGCTTCAGTGGCATCCTATCGGCACTCGCCGAGCATCAGCAACATGTCAATGAACTCGTTGTTCGTGAATGCCATCTTCATCCGATGTCAGTAACTGTGGTATATTGAGCCCCGTTTGTTTGTGTGGCTCGAACTGTCGGATATACGGCCGTGTGCGGCGACAGTCGGCAGTCTAAACAGCGCATCGAGGAAGCTTCTTGTTCCGTGACACCGGCGACGTTACAACTTAGCCGCACTACATTTAGAAAGCGCATTGTGTTACGCGCAGCGTGTGTGGTATCTGCCCCTGAAACTTTGAAGGGTTGTAGCTCCCAAACTAAAAGTGTTAGGAATGTAATTTAAATTGATGTATACACAGCTGGTGTTAATGATTCCAATGCATGGTAGAAACAACTATTATTCCATTTAAAAAATTGTATCTTTTTGCTGTAACTCTTTGGATAATAACACAATAAACTATGTTCAGAGTTCCGCAGACAGTGTTTTATGGTGACCTACCGCAATAAATATTTCCGTCGCCTATTACTTCGTAACTTGCAGAGGCAAACATGTTTAGTGAAACACTCTGCATATATACCTCCTTCCCACCCCCACCACCCATCTCGAAGATCCGCCAAATGATCTGCACGACAAAGTCTTTTGAAGCAGTTGAGATATTTCGAGCGAAACGCAAGATCAAAGATCTCGACCCTGATAATTAGTTTTACTTAAAATATGTTGTAATTATTATTAACTAATTAAATCATCGGTGATACTCGTAATACATTACTTACCCAAAATCCAGTTTCAATTTCGCAATCCTGCGATCAAAGGGAATCGTTTAATATGCACCAAAATAACATTCTGTTTGATTAATGTTTTTACTTCTTCTTTGACTTTTATTTTAGCATTTGTCTAGCTGTTTTTGTCTCTTATTTAGCCATTCCATCTTCCTTTTAGCCACCTTCAATCGATATATTATAAACACGATTTGCAATGTGAACAAAACCGGTAGCTTATGAAGGAGTATCATTGAGAAGCACCGAATTCCCATATAACTGACCGTCAGCACAACTTAAAATTGTATGAACTTTAATTTGTTTCGTAAGACACATCGTAATTGTGACGTAAGGCTTGTGTGACGTCTTGGGAGTGACTCTCAAGCCACAGGAATACACGAAGCAGCCTCAGTTGAATGCGGGCAGTTGTGGACACAGTTCTGACACGATATGGGCGATTGTAACAAGCAGCCGCTTTGACAGTTAAAACTGTGCGTATTTTGCAAGATGGTGCTGTATTGCTTTTGCCTATTGTGACGGTGGCAACGCTGATGCAGTGACATAGTTTAGTGCATATCACTTTTTACGTCGTTCAGCCATGGAAGCTAAATGGACAAACATTACACAAAGATCTGTTTATTGTATACGAAGTTAAAAAACAGCTCAGACGTAATATGATACCATGGACCTGGATTGCTGGGCAACCAACGACCGCAATCGTAATGTATTCATGTTCGTTGCGGATTTATGGCTCTACGTTATTAGTAAGGGCTCGTCTTAATGTCACTTTAAATAAAAATAAGTAGGTTTCAACATGTCATTAATTACAAAGCGAATGGATGATGGACGGATCTAAAAATTTCGTTGCTAGGCTTTAAGAAAAGAATGAGACGATCGTCGGTGGCCGAGGGGTTTTAGGCGCTTCAGTCCGGAACCGCGCGGGTGCTACGGTCACGGGTTCGAATCCTGCCTCACGCATGGATGTGTGTGAAGTCCTTAGGTTAGTTAGATGTAAGTAATTCTAAGTTCTAGGGGACCGATGACCTCAGATGTTAAGTCCCATAGTGCCCAAGGCCATTTTTTTTAGACGATCGCCTAGTGGCCGATAGAGAGATGATATCAGAAAACATAGAAGAAGGAAAAAGAAAGCTTAGGGATTAACATCCGGTTGCGACGACGGAATTAAGGACAGAGCACAAGCTTGGAGCCGGTAAGCCGATGTTTTAAATTTCTCGTTCAAGAAATCGTTCACACAGGAGAATCGTACACACATTCCGTTATTTGAGCATCGGACAGACTCCCGTATGGACGACATAATAATAAGCATTCCTGGCGTACATAAACAACTGGAAGATTTGAAAGCAACTAAATCACCAGCTTAGGATGCGATCCCAGTTCGATTTTACAAAGAGCACTCTAGGGCATTGGCCCCTTATCTAGCTAGCATTTATCGTGAATCTCTCGCCCAGCACAAAGACCCAACAACATGAAAAAAGCGCAGGTGACTGGCCAGTAAAAATGCTACACCACGAAGATGACGTGCTACAGACGCGAAATTTAACCGACGGGAAGAAGATGCTATGATATGCAAATGATTAGCTTTTCCGAGCATTCACACAAGGTTGGCGCCGGTGGCGACACCTACAACGTGCTGACATGAGGAAAGTTTCCAACCGATTTCTCATACACAAACAGCAGTTGACCGGCTTTGCATGGTGAAACGTTGTTGTGATGCCTCGTGTAAGGAGGAGAAATGGTTACCATCACGTTTCCGACTTTGATAAAGGTGGGATTGTAGCCTAGCGCGATTGCGGTTTATCGTGTCGCGACTTAGCAGAATATGGAATCGGTGGATTCAGGAGGGTAATACGGAACGCCGTGCTGGATCCCAAAGGCCTCGTTCAAAAAAATGGTTCAAATGGCTCTGAGCACTATGGGACTTAACATCTGAGGTCATCAGTCCCCTAGAACTTAGAACTACTTAAACCTAACTAACCTAAGGACATCAAACAACACCCAGTCATCACGAGGCAGAGGAAATCCCTGACCCCCCGGGAATCGAACCCGGGAACTCGGGCGCGGGAAGCGAGAACGCTACCGCACGGCCACGTGCATAACACAGTCACGTCGTTTAAATATCTGGGCGTAACGTCCAAAACGATGTGAGGTGGAACCAGCATGTCAGAACTGTGATGGGGAAGGCGAATGGTCGACTTGGGTTTATTGGGAAAATTTTAGGAAAGAGTGGTTCACCTGTAAAGGAGACCGCATATGGGACGCTAGTGCGATTTATTCTGGAGTACCGCTCGAGGTTTGGGATCCGTACCAGCTCGGACTGAAGGAAGACATCGAAGTAATTCAGGGGCGGGCTGCTAGATTTGTTACCGGTGGATTCGAACAACACTTAACGGAGATGTTTCGAAACATCAAATGGGAATCCCTGGAGGGAAGGCGACACTATTGATAAAATTTAGAAAACCGGCATTTGAAGCTGAGTGCCGAAAGAGTCTGCTGCCGACAACATACAATGGGCGTAAGGACCAAGAAGATAAAATATATGAATTAGGGCTTATACGGAGGCATACAGACGGTCGTTTTTCCCCCGCTCTATTTGCTAGTGGAGCAGCAGGGGAAAAATGACGAGTAGTGGTACAGGGTACCGTTCGCCTCGCTCCTTACGGTGGCTTGCGGAGTGTAGATGTAGATGTATATGGAAGAAAAGTGTCCCGTGTTCTCTTCCCAGGGATCATCCTGATAATGTCCTTAACTGATTTTGAGATGTTTTTTAATTTATTGCATAGTTACAGACCATCTTCTTCATCCTTGCCCTGTCCCGTTCGCCTACGTGTTGGCTTTGTTGTGTGGTTTTATGCAATGTTAGTGACAGTGGCGGCAGAATGCACTTCGTGACACCACTCCTCCCTCCCCCCCCCCCCCCTCTCACGCTCCACTCACCCCTCCGGAAAGGAATTCGCTTACCTCACCTGACTGCTCCGAGAGTAAGGCTTATGTTCAGTGTGAGATCGTTTTCTGAATGTTTGTAACGTGCATCTGAGGCGGGACTTGGTAACCGGCTCAGTCTTTACGCAGTTACCTGCGGTAAACATCCTGAAAACAACATACAGGCTGGCCGGCACGTAGGCCCTCGCAAGTAAAAATGTGTTTCCAGTAGTATTTTAGTTTATACATCGTTGTAATTTTTTCCAGTTCATAAAGAGGTCGGTCGAGTGACTAGAGCCTCCCGTCGGGTAGACCGTTCACCGGGTGCAAGTCTTTCGATCTGACGCCACTTCGGCGACTTGCGCGTCGATGCGAATGAAATGATGATGAGGACAACACAACTCCCAGTCCCTGAGCGGAGAAAATCTCCGACCCAGCCGGTAATCGAACCTGGGCTCGTAGGAGTGACATTCTGTCGAGCTGACCACTCAGCTACCGAGAGCGGACAAAGAGGTCGGTACAGCAGCCAGTATGTATTATATGAAAAAACAAGCAGTCTTGGTAGCAGTGTGAAATTCATTTTATCTTTTTTTAAATTATTTCCCAATGACGCGCTTCACCTTTATTTAGGCATCTTCGGACTGGCCTACGGAAGAAATACAATATTTAATAATGGCTCTGATCACAATGGGACTTAACTTCTGAGGTCATCAGTTCCCTAGAACTTAGAACTACTTAAACCTAACTAACCTAAGGAAATCACACACATCCATGCCCGAGGCAGGATTCGAACCTGCGACCGTAGCGGTCGCTCGGTTCCAGACTGAAGCGCTTAGAACCGCTCGGCCAAATATTTCATAATGATAGTGTGATCCCATTTAGTGAGAGTCGATTACCAAGAAAATACTATAAAACTTACTAATATTTGGTCGCGATGGGTTCGTGGTATACAGTGCATGGAATATCCCAGCGGGTAAATGCCTCCGGTCAAAGCTTTAAAACCTGCGGGGTGTCCTGCAAACTAGAATGAAACAGATCACCGAAAGGTATTTTTACAAAATATGTACCCCATTTCGTTCGTAAATTGGAAGCCCACGCTGGAAACGAGAAGGAAGCAGCGGATTACCTTAATACGGCATGTGGCGTAGTCCAAGGCAAACAACAACGCTGTTACCTACAATACTACTTAGGACTCTCAAAATTGATATTCGGAGCAATCTCTATGATCCTTTACAGTTTCACATTACAGCAATGTATTTTTTATATTCTCTAGTTTTTAAATTTTATTCGTACTGATTATTCTGGCTATTAACGTAATCATTTTATCAGCAATTTTTAGAAAACCTATCATTTGTAATAACTGTAGTTGTTTGTTGTTGTGACAAGATTTAGCTTACAGCCTACAGGTGCCACCTGCCGAGAGCTGCGTGCCCAAATGTTAGAAGCCTTGTGTGTTTTCAATCCGAGTATAATGTGTGGAACCAGAATATGCACTACACATCCGGCATTTTATGATGTAATGCTTCAGTATACGCCTGAACCCGTTGGTTTGCTTTCGAATCTTATTAAGGTAATTTGCTGCTTCCTTCTGATTGCCAATGCGGGTTGTCAACTTGGGGACAAAGCGGATTATATATATATTTTTTTTTAAAATACCCTTCGGTCATCTGTTTTCTATTTGATAGGACACTGCGCAGTGTTTTTAAAGCTTTGCCAAGGGACATTTCCCTGCTGCGATATTTTATGCGTGGCATACCACAGCTACCAAATACCAGTAAATGTGGGGTCGCACCAGTATTATGAAATTTTATGCTTGTTCCGTAGGCCAATCTGAGGACGCCTAAATAAAGGTGAAACGAGTCATTGCGAAACAATAAAAAAAATTTTAACACTTCAACCAAGATTGTTTGTTTCTCCTATCATTGTAATTATCCATTCGCCCTAACGTTGAAGTGACTCGAAATGTCTGCAGATCGCACGTTTTCTGTATGCCGAAATTGTGTCCTGCCACTCTTGGCGAAACAATGGATGGTCAGTGGTAGAGCACACACAGTATTAGCGGCAAGCGATCCGCGAAAGGCTATTACAGCAGGGCGTCCATTAATAACGAGCATTACCGCCCCGTAACGGGGCAGCTCATTAATCAGCCGTGTTCCCTGTCACACCGCGGAACCTCTTTATGCGCCAAGAAATGAAAGCCGTGATTTACGTCCACTGCAACGTTCCCGTGCACTCTTGTAATTAGCGCAGGCGGCCGGCTTCCAGCGCGTGACGTGACTTCCTGCGGTCACACGTTGCAAGCTTCACCCACTGGGCGCTTGCGTACGCTGAAAAGATACCAGCTCCCTGTGTTTTACTGGGCTGTGAATGGTCAAGCAGACTAGTTCGTTAGGAATTCTGAGATAAGCAGGTTGGTGCCAAAATAATCTGCGGTACCTTGTGCTTTTCTAAATTTGTTTTGTGTAGAATGAATGATCACTGAAACATAATTACTCAGTCACCCTGAATTTTCTCGTGAACTGCTGCGAAGGTATCAAAACGTTGTAATATCCACGACACTATGTTCTAGCCACAAGATGTTAAAATGAACTGTACAAACTTCAACAAATATTATCGATACTACGTATGAACAGACTGTATCGTGTGAAAAGGACGATAATTATTTCATTTTTTCTGTACTAATTTAATTTAATTTAAAACTATTATCAGAGAACTACATTCATGGACAACGACAATTATAATCTTTTCTTGTTATCTGTGATAATGTGGTTCAGTTGTTCTTCCTGTGCTAACCGATGAACTGTTCGGGCGTGAGACGTGTGAGGTCTGTAAAGAGAAAACCTGTAACAACATATTGTTAATTATTATTTGAAAAATAGAGTCGCTATTGTCTAGACGTGGATTTGTATTTATTTCAATTGTAATCCAATCTAATTAATGTTTTTAAGTGTTAATTTTCAGCTCCGCAATTAGGAGCGCAGCCGATAGCGCTAGTAACTTAACAGCGGAGTTTACTAGTGGTTGGTATAAAAAATATGACGGTATTTAGCATTGAAAATGATTTTAAATGCTAAAGAATGGAGATAAAAGGCTTAAAGAGTTTTATCTAAATATATTACCTTGATATAAAATAAATCGGGAATAACAAATGCTTCAAATGGCTCCGAGCACTATGGGACTCAATATCTCAGGTCATCAATCCCCTAGAACTTAGAACTACTTAAACCTAACTAACCTAAGGACATCACACCCATCCATTCCCGAAGCAGGATTTGAACCTGCGACTGTAGCAGTCGCGCGGTTCCAGACTGAAGCGCCTAGAACCGCATGGCCACCGCGGCCGGCCGAGAATAACAATAGACAAATTGACTATCGTCTATCTGCCGCCATCTTAGCAAAAATATCTTCACGGCACTTTTGAATCGAGAATTTTGACAAACATAAAAGTTGTTAGATATAAATCAATGGAAGTAAATGTGCACTGGTGGTCCCGAATCTACTTTAAAAGACAGAATTCAACTCAGACTGAATCCTTAAATACAGTGCTCACAGCACGTTACGTGATATCAATTTCTTATTTGCTGATGTATGAAGCCTAATTATTTCGGACGATTTACATGAAATATTTTATTAGGAGACATACGTCAGTGTTGTGCGTGGGTAGTATTTTGTGACTAAATGTTCCCTTTGCTAGAGAAAAGTGGTTCCATCTTAAGTAACAGTTGTGTAAAATCTGATAAATGATATGCAATTTAGTGCCACTCACACGACTTTGCAGACAACATTTCTACACAACGTTAGGTGGAGATTTCTTTAGCAGAGTGACAAATATTAGTCAGGATAATCAATTTTGAGATCAAACGATTTGTTACGCTGACAATAGGTAACTGGTTATATATATCATTTACAAGTAATTAAAGTCACAAAATACTATAAACCGGTTCCGCAACAACGTGTAAGATGGGTCAGAGCAGAGAATTTGAACATCTTTTTTCGCCGGCCGCGGTGGTCTCGTGGTTCTAGGCGCGCAGTCCGGAACCGCGGGACTGCTACGGTCGCAGGTTCGAATCCTGCCTCGGGCATGGATGTGTGTGATGTCCTTAGGTTAGTTAGGTTTAAGTAGTTCTAGGGGACTGATGACCACAGAAGTTAAGTCCCATAGTGCTCAGAGCCATTTGAACCATTTGAACCATCTTTTTTAATTTATTGGAGCATGCAGTGGTGGCGTAGCTAATGCACGGCTCTCACTGCAATACGATCTTATCGTAGTTGTGACAGTCTGCCTCTTCCGAAGAGTGCGCCATCCGCCCCTGGTAGCTGAGAGGTCAGCACGACGGAATGTCATACATAACGGCCCTGGTTGGATTCCCGACTGCGTCGGAGGTTTTTCTCCGCTCAGGGACTGGGTGTTGTGTTGTCCTTATCATCATCATTTCATCCCCATTGACACGCAAGTCGCCGAAGTGGCGTCAACTTGAAAGACTTGCACCAGGCGACCGGTCTACCCGACAGGAGGGCCTAGCCACACGGCAGTTCCATTTCCATGTGTAACAAAGAACGAAGGGCAAAGTCATGGCGTAGCAGGCTATCTCGGGGGTACATCTGGTGCTCATTCTGAATCTTGTCACTGTCTGCAACATTTGAAGCATGTGCTGCGCTGCACAGTCGGCTATGGGTACAGCAATTTCACCAACAACTGCCATGGGAATGGCCCGCCTCCCTCTTTCTGCTATACTATCTAGGGCACCTGTTTCAAGTTTCTTGATCGTATTCTTTAGCCCATTTATTTACATGAGGCTTCAACACAGCTGTTTTTGTCGGCGACATTCCCGCAATACAGCGCTGCTATTGCTGCCGTTCTCATAAAACAACTTTACCGGCAGTGCGCTGATTTTCTTCTCACCAGCCATCGCGCTTCGTACGGAAAACTTCAACCCTCTTCACTTTTTACACCAAGAGCCACGTCACTGGAGAAATAAACACTCGTCGCCAAGCGACAGACAGCGCACTGACGTCAGAATAGGAAACTTTCACATTTTGACTGCTTACAGCGCTATACTTCCACCTAGTGGCAGAAAGTGGAACTATTATTATTATTTTTTTTTTTTTTTTAGTATACTCTGCGATCGCATGTACTATGTTTCGGCGTCCTGAAATGTGTACAGCATGCACTGCAGCATTCGGAACACTGTCAGCATAATTATAACCCCCGGTACTGGGGCTTCACGTCAACTCATCGTGCATTATCATGTAGTGGACTTTTGCTGCCATGATAAAGGACGCTTGCGCCAACAGTGTTCAGTTTTAGGTCCACGTTCGACTGGCCATCAGAAGTTAATCCTAACGTCCAAAGGACGCTCCTGTTGTCGCTCATTGGATATGCAGTAGCAGTCAGGGGCAGCTCCGCAGAACAGCACCTTGGTCGGCTGCCGTGAGTCCAGACCAGCAATGATGCTGCACCTTCCATCGCACTACCAAACAGAGCTGTTTCATACGTTGGCAGGCATTATCTATGTACAAGAGCATTTCTGTAAGATATAGCGAACCTTCTTTGTTAAGACCGACGATTCAAACTGGCAAATCTGGTCAATGGTACATGAAAACAAACAGTAACCTGTTACACTTTAAACTGGAAGCTAGCAACAGGACAAGAAGAAATCAAAGGAAACCCCAATGGCTGTTATAAATGGATGAGGAAAAACCAGGAGGTTTATTCTTAATCACACTCAGGGACATTTACAAGCCGCCAATGGCCGATGTCGACCGCAGCTGAGCGGCGCATAAAGCTGGCAGGGGACGACCGCCACCACAACCGTGTGGAACGCCTCTTGGGGGCCGAGCCACTCACAGCAATGGAACAAGGCTGGCAGCCGTGACTGTCTAGAAGAGACAATTGCGTGAGCTAGTATCAACCACACCATTCTGCTTGCTGGATTTTGATCCTGAATTGTACCATGACTTTTTTTCTAGTTATTGGCTTTAATTCAGTTTTCTCCTCTCAACGAACTTGGCTTTGCATATGAATAACGCTTTCATTTTGGGAAGAAACAGAAAACCAGTTGCAATGTCTTAGCGGGGAGTTTGCCTTATTCACAGGTACGCAGTGTCGGGCCTAGAAGGGGGAGGGGGTGCACTCCCACCCCCTCTCCCTTACAAACAGTATTTGGTAAAAGTGTTTATCTTTTTACGTGCATCTGTAAAATATCGAGTCAACTTTCGGGCTAAAGTAGCGTAGAACATGTGATACTGGATCGGATACTGTAATTCAGACCAGTACATATTATTCTTCGGGTGAAGTGCATTTCGAAAAACTAGAAAAAAAAAATGTTTCAAATGGCTCTGAGCACTATGGGACTTAGCATCTGTGGTCATCGGTCCCCTAGAACTTAGAACTACTTAAACCTAACTAACCTAAGGACATCACACACATCCATGCCCGAGGCAGGATTCGAAAAACTAAAAACTATGGTGGCTACTCCTAGGCCAGGAGGGAATTTCTCCCTGGCTAATGGTCTTCAGTGACGAAGACTGTCGTGGGTGCGTCATTAAGTGACTTGGTGAAGCTTTACTGTAGTCTTACCTACGCGATCAGATACCAGGGCCTAGGGAATGCCGATAAAGCAAACTTAAACTGCCGACGGTAGTGGCTGCTACAATCTGCCGTACAGCGAGAAGTTTTAGAATGTTCACGAATGCACAAGATGTACAGGATGAATGTGGGTCCACCGCTGCAAATTATTCCTGTTCTGTTAAAAAATATCTGTGCTTCCGAGATTATGGCTATATCGAAAAATTCAGCTGATAAGACCAAAAATGGTGGTGGTGTTGGTGGTGGTGGGAGGGGGTAGAAAGGAACCTAGTGGCTAATGGGAGCTCGTATTTATAGCTGCTTATGACATAACTAATCAATGTAGGGAATCAAGTCTGTCGAGGTATGGGAGTGCTAGCAGATGTTGGGAAGGGCAGAGTTTGGCGAGGGACTATAGCGTCAGAGCGAGCAGCCAAAGCAGAGGTCGGTAGTTCTGCATCGAGAGGCAGAAAAATGGACAGACGAAGTGTCCGGCGACACCACAGGTAGGAAGAGCGGTCACTGCAATGAATCGTGACTTGAAACGCCGTGAAATGTTGCTTCAGTTGACGCATATATGTGTCCCAGTCCTCTGCAGCGTCATTGAAAGGAGGGAACGACACAGAACGGAGCTTGGTGTCGAGAGCAGGAGGCGCCTGCACACGAAGTTTGTCCGTCAAAAGCTGAAGCGACTTTTGTAACTGTCTCTGGTTCATCAGCTACTGCTGTTGCTCGAGCAGGCTAACTAGTTTAGCTTCCATGCTACGAAACAACTTCCTCTTTCCTCGTCGCCAATTACGGTATCCACGAGTAGCCGCATACCAGTGTACACACCACAGCAGCCGAAGAGAAACGATGACAATGCACGGCAGGAAGACCACCTGCGGACGGGACGCAAACCCGTGCCGAAGTCGAGCAACTGAGTTGACCGAATGGCGAACCTAACATGACAAAAGCAAGTCATTAGCAACCTACGCAACAACGAAATGCAACAAACCTTCGAGACAATGTCGACAACAGGTTGAGTACGAGCCACAGTCTAAATCGAGACCAAAGAGGAAAATCAATACCAAAGCAAAGTCGTCGATGAGTAGATAGCAGTACAGTGAAGTGAGTAACGAATGCTACCAAATGAAATACACGAATGACTGAGTGGTCCTTTTTCTCCTTATTGTAATTTCATTTCCTAGCCCCACATGGGCAGGCGTCATATCTAATCGAATGTGTGTATGGGATACAAAGTCATTCAAAAACTGTAGTGAACAATTGAAAGATAGATGGCAGGGAGGGCTGGCAGTGGCACAGTCCACTGCTCTTCAGCCAAACAGCTTTATAACACACAGAAAGGGGGATTCTTACATAAAAAGAGGGACAAAAAAGGGAACATAAAAACACTGAAAATGGAGATGAGTGGACTTAAAATACACATTAATTTGGGGACATGCATTGGGGGACAGTTAAAAGTCGACATAAAGTTAAAAGAACACAGCTGGCAATTTGAGGCACACTGAAAAAAAAAAAAAAAAAAAAACACTTGAGGCAAAAACAATGTAGAAGGCAGCCACAGTATAAGAAGCATACAAATGAGCGTGGACTATATACAGGTCAAGCACACAATTAAAACCACATCACTAGATGACACTGTATAATGGCATCAAACACAACACGAATGCAGCACACTTGATAATGAATAAAAACCTATGAGGATGTGCCGGAGGGGGGGGGGGGGGTGGGGGGTGGGGGGGGACGGGACAAGGGAGAAGAGAAAAGGAAGTGAGAAGGAGGGGAGACAAAGTGGGATGAGGTGGGGGGCGTGGTGAAGGTGGGTTGGGGAGGGAAGGGATGGGATGGGAGAGGAAAACAGCTGAGGAGGGGGTGCATGGACTCAGGGAGGGAAGGAGGAAATTCCGCTCTGGGAGAAGGAGGGGAGAGGAAAAAGGGGGCCCTGGGAAGGGGGAGGGAACATGGCCAGGTTACAGTTGTAAGGAAGGGTAGATGTAACAGCAGGGGGAGGTGATGGAAATTCACTAATGAAGGAGATGGAAAGAGTGGAGGTGGAGAGAGGGAGGTATACAGCGATAGAGGCGCAACAATGGGCGAGGAGGTGGAGAGGTAGGAGGAAACCAGGGGGTGGGGGCGATCAAGCCTGCAAAACACTTAAAAGGATGTGTGGTCACACAGGAGTCGTGTGGGGGAAGGAAGGCAGATACGGAAGGCAAGGCGGAGTGCATGGCATTTGAGGATTTGGAGGGCCTTGTAAAAGTAGGGAGGGGGGGGGGGCGGAGATTCAGGTAATGCTGGCAGAACAGAGGATAAGATGGATGAGAGATTTGTAGGTGTGGAGGATGGTGGAAGGATGCAATCCCCATGTCTGGCCAGACAGGAGTTGCAGGAGGCGGAGGTGGGAATGGGCTTTCTGCTGGATGGTCAGGTGGTGAGAGGTCCAGGTGAGGTGACGATCGAGAGTGAGGCCAAGGAATCTCGGGGTGAGCTTGATGGGACGACCATAAATGGTGAGGTAGAAATCGTGTAGAAGAAGGAGTGGGTGGTGCAGCCTATGATGATTGCCTGGGGTTTGGAGGGGTTGATACGAAGGAACCACTGGTTACACCAAATTGTGGTCAAGGTGGGTTTGGAGGGTGCATTGGGACTGTTGAAGGGTAGGATAGAGAGCCAGGAAGGCGGTGTCATCAGCATATTGGAGGAGCTGGACAGGAGAGGGCAGCTTGGGCATATCGGCAGTGTACAGGAGATAGAGGAGAGGGGGGAGGACAGAGCCCTGGTGGACGCCAGCACTAGGATAAAATATACGGGAGTTCGTGTTGTGGAGGGTAACATAGGAAGGACGGCGTGAGAGGAAGGAAGCGACCAGATGAACAAAACTGATAGGCAGGGCGTAGGTTTGGAGTTTAAAGAGGAGACCGTGGTGCCATAAGTAGTTGTAGACATTTTGGAGGTCGAGGGAAACAAAAATGGTGGAGCGACGGCAGTTAAGCTGGAGCGAGAGAAGGTGGACGAGGTTAAGGAGCTGCTCTTCGGCGGTGGAGGAGAAGAATCGGAAGCCACACTGGATAAGGGGGAGGAGGTGGTGTTGATTATGGTGCTGATGGATACGATGGGAGAGGATGGATTGAGTGGTCGCGGTGCGGCGGTATTTATGACGGCTGCGAGGGACACTATTAGTCGGTGTATGCAGGTGGTGAAGCGGTGGCGCACTCACTAGGCGAGTGCAGCGCTGCGGCGACACTGCCCTCTATCGTTCATCGATATCCATTTGCTCTGGTGGGCATTCAACTTCTGAGCAGCCCGATACTAGAAGGACGTACTAATTTTTCATTCATAAACGGTTTTACACTAAGACTCTTATACCTAGAGGGATCGCTAACTTTGTCAAATATTTCAAAACCGCAAAAATAAACAGTAAACGATAGTTCCTAATCGTTGTTGACCTCATACCGATGCCAAAGATTAGGAAGGACAATGAACTGCGTGGCTCGCCAATTCAAAACATTTCTTACTTTTGGAATGACCCTCGTATTTACGAACCGAAAGCCAATTTATCATAAAGTAATTATATATTTTTTTAACACATTGTAAGGGCCTTGAGCTGTGCGCGGCTCGCACTCATGCCGTTTATTGGTCGTCTTCTTGTTATTATGGTACTGTCGCCTCCTTTCTTGTTCGATTTATTGTCACTAAGTTGTTGGTTTGCTTGCCCGTGAGTGGCAGCAGCAGCGCTTATCGATAAGTGCACTTTCGTACTACCTCTGGAGCGACCGCTAGTATTTCTGGCTCGTCGTGTATCGAGAAGTGAGTCGGGGACGGAGCGCCAGTGAGGTGCGGACAGCCACTGCTCGCCGATCGCTGGAGACACACATGATCTGTCCGACGGAAGGAGACTGGAGCGGGATGACCGTTGGTTGGTCGTCTCATCGGGCGACGTGTATTTGGTGTTTTGACCGTTACTGGGCCTCGTCAGTTGGTCATCTTGCCGGACGTGGGTCGGTTGCTTCCTTGTACAGAAATATTGTGGCCAGTGGGCAAGAGTTACCTCTGCATGGTTAGGTCCGAGCCAGTGTACCTGGGTTGCCGTGTCTCCAAGTTCCGAACAGACGTGTACTTTGGTTGGAGCTGCAGTGAACTTCGGACGGCCAAGACTCGCCCGACCGTTGCCGACACACGTAATTTGAGTGGGCACGACCTGGGTTGGTCGTTCGGACGGTTGTCTCATCGAACGACGTGCATTTTGTTGCTGACCGCTTGTGGAAACTCCCTGTGTGTCCTTGTTGTTCCACAGTGATTGCTTTTACGATTCTTCGAGTTGTTGTGCAAGTGTGTTTACGCGGAACTGTGTGTAGCTTCTGTGATTTCGCTGAGAAGATGAATGCTGTCTGCGTACTGGAGTAGGCAGTTGGACCTTTGCGACGGAGGGAATTGATTAGGCTGTTAGTTGGTTCTTCAGCCGTCCCGAGGTCGTGTTGCCACCCTGTTATGTAGTGTTAAGCTTGGCTGCCTGTCTCACCTAAACTGTTGTCAGTTTCCTCCCCAGGCCGACCCTTGGGGGCACTTCTGGGTACCACTGTTTGTTGTTTGTGATTGTCATTTTCTTTGATCGCAGGTACTGTGCCAGGCCTTCAGCCGTGTATTAAATTTATCTGTTTTATGTTTAATTATGTTTCATTGAAAATTCTTGTTGTTCTGTATATAGGCCTTCAGCCGCCTTTTTTCAGAATCTGTGGCTTTAATATGTAAATCCTTGTCTTTATGGTTTCTCTTTAATTATCTTGAATTCTTGAAGCGGCCTGCAGCCGTGTTCTGTAAATGTTTATCTTAAGGTTGTCTTTAATTATTCGTGAGAAATTGTTTGGGCTTTCAGCCGACAAGATACTTCAAGTATTCGTAAGATGTTTTTCTGTTGTACTATTTAAAAGCTGATCTTTAAAGTCTCTCTTTTATTATGTAAAGAAAGTTTATTTTTAATTGGGCTTTCAGCCGAAGAATTAACTTGAATTTTCCTTAATTTGTAAATGCTTGGCTTTTAAAGAATTTCCTTAGCTGATCTGAAATATTATTTCGGCCTTTAGCAGAGAAGTTATTGTAATTTTAGTTAATTACGACCTTCAGCCGTTACCCTAAATCCTGGTGTTTTAAAAGCAATATGTGCATTGGTTTAAGGAATAAAGTTGTACGTGTTCTTGTATAACTAACAGTAATTGACCATGGCCCCTTTCCACAAACTGATCCACTGTCCTGCGAAACCAGATTTCAGGCCTGAAGGATTTGTGCCTAAGACTCGCAAAACTACTGAACTCGTTCTGACTTCCAGATCTACCGTAGCAAGTGCGTACTGGAACTGGGGTCAATACTGGATAAGAAAGAACCGCAAGATAGAGAATGATTGATAGTCCATTCACGCCTGGTTAGACAGCTAGACGCAGCGGCGCAGGTAACATTCGATTTTCCCAACACCCAAGGGAATATCTTTCTACCTACAGCTGGCTGGGGAACGATATTCATGCGCTCAGAAGCTCTTGCGTTGATTTTACCACATACAGATGGTCTCTAATGTAGTATAAGAATTATGCCCGACAAAACTCCAAAAAAAGGAAGAAAATTGTCTTTGGAGCAGAGAGAACATCAAAGCGACACTAAGATGCCGATTCATGACGCTGCTCCGGATGTCGTTTGCAGTCGGTACATTACTAAACTTTATGAACGGAGGCCCTGACAGAGTCAATTAGCACACAGGGAGGAGGAAATACTTTCTAGGAAGAAAAAATGCGAAGCATGCAAATTTCTTTTCTACTCCAATCGGAACATAAGGGTTGCAAGTTGTCATCTTGGGCGGCTCTTGAAAATCCTGTTTATTCCTCTTTTCTTCCTGAAAAACTCTTAGATGTCTTCATTGTAATCGCGACTTGTTCAGTATCCTGTTCAACGTCATTGGACCAAGGTTCCTACCCTTTCTAGTCTACAAAACCGGCAAAATTTGCTTCGAATAGTTTTATTATCCGTCTTGAGTACATTAAATTTTTAAATGATCGGTTTCGATTCATCGTGAACCATCCTAAGCTCTGAATATATCAGTTGGAAAAGTCCATCTGCCAGCAAATTTGCGTAATGAAATAATGATAATAACAGCAAATAAATGATAACAATAATAAAAATTAATGAAATCAAGACCGATAACAAATTTGTTTGAAAACCAGTGATAGAGAATTTTTCTCTCCAAAGACATTATGTCGAAAATTCGCTTCACCAATCTATTCGATCTTATTCGCATTTTATGGACATAGTAAGCAAAAAGCCTTTTACGCTTTGTATTTGTCACTTTTTCCACAAATAAATACATTATGTTGCTATGTCGTCTTCTATATTTCTCTTAAAGTATATAACAACTCTTTCTATGTGACGTTGCTTTGCTTCCACTTTCTCGTTCAGGCCTTCTTTACTCATCGCAAATAATTCCGCTGCGTACAGTTTCCGGTCGAACGGCTGCCAAGTGGCCCAGCTAGGTGTTAAACGGCACGGACCGCTTGTTGTAAACGTCTTGTTGGCTCAGGTAAGAAGGTCTCTTCCAAAGCCAAGTTCAGTTCTGTGGGAGGTTTTGGTTCAAAATGGTTCAAATGGCTCTGAGCACTATGGGACTCAACTACTGTAGTCATAAGTCCCCTAGAACTTAGAACTACTTAAACCTAACTAACCTAAGGACATCACACACATCCATGCCCGAGGCAGGATTCGAACCCGCGACCGTAGCGGTCATGCGGTTCCAGACTGTAGCGCCTTTAACCGCTCGGCCACTCCGGCCGGCGGTGGGAGGTTTTAACTGGCGGCAAAGGTAGTTTTTAAGCAGGCAGGTAATTTCGTTATTGTCAAATAAAGACGAATGTGACAAAATTGTGATTCTGACCATCGCGTCGACAACCGCTCATCTTCTTTTCACAATCATTGCTGTAGTCGTTTACCATAAAAACATCTGGAAGCCCGTTCTCTGTAGTTGTTTGGTTCCGTCCTAGTGACGAGACCCACTCATGCTTCCCCATGCGGTGACGCTGTTGAAAGACGATGAGGCAATGGTCAGCCGACATCGGGTGTTCTCGGGGCTGATGTCAGCGTTAATCAGTTAAAGTACAGCGTGTACACGGCACAAGGCGCACACAACGTCGCGTCCAGCGACGTGTTTGGGAGGCGTAGTCTGCCAGGAAACGAGGTCAAGCTATCTGTACTACTCAAAGAAATCACCTTCGTACGTTATAAGAATTTCAAGCACAAGTACGAAACATTTCAAATTTAATAACGTAACTGCAGCGCTACGGATAACGCATCGTCAGGGTCCAGTGATTGTTAAATTAGTGGTTCAAATCTCTTTAACATCAATATTTAGCCCGCATCTCGTGGTCGTGCGGTAGCGTTCTCGCTTCCCACGCCCGGGTTCCCGGGTTCGATTCCCGGCGGGGTCAAGGATTTTCTCTGCCTCGTGATGGCTGGGTGTTGTGTGATGTCCTTAGGTTAGTTAGGTTTAAGTAGTTCTAAGTTCTAGGGGACTGATGACCATAGATGTTAAGTCCCATAGTGCTCAGAGCCATTTGAACCATCAATATTTATCTAATTTTAAATTATATGTCGTTATCAAATGTAAATGACGATAAAAATATTGAATCATAATTTTCTAATAAAAATAACTTCATTAGTTTTTAATTATCTATCATATGAAAATAAATATTTTCCCTTTGATGTTTCGCAATTTTGTACAACATTTTACTTCGTCGTGAATATTCAAATTCTCGTTCAATTAGTTATTAGTAATTAACATATACATAATTATGTTCACGAATTTGGAATTAAAAATAACAGTACTAAATTTGACATAACAAGAATCGAACCAGCGAGATCACTGCTACAACATTTTTGCACTACACAGTCATCTGCTGACGTCCTTGTTAATTAGATCGAAATGTTTTTACCTAACACCTCTAGGAAATCATCTCATCTTCAAAGCCGTACCAGCTTCCGTGCTTTAGCTGCGCGGAGAGAGCGTTATTGTTGGTTGTCGATGACGAATTAAGTGGTAGTTAAGGGTGTCAGAAATCAGAAGACTCTCTGAGAAAACTGCATCTGCAAAGGCCTGATGCACGTAAATTAGTTTTACAACTAAAAGGTGTAGCAGCATTACGATCGAGAGCAACGTGGATAGCAAAGTGAAAACCAATGCTTCCCCCCAGTCTTGTACATATAAACTTGTTATTTTATCAGAAAAACTAAAAGTCATTGATTCAGAATTGGACTTAATCACCAGACCACGGCTGGAAATATTACTGCTTTCGACACTACATTCGCCATCTTCACAAAATTCATCAAGCTTGCTGACTAGGCTTATATACAATACAATGAAAAATAAAATTGTGGAACTGTTAGATGACGATCAGCTGGGCTTTATTCCAGGCAAAGGGTTCAGTGACGCAGATCATACTTTATACTTGACAAGGGAAGCAAGACTTTGAAAAAATCAAGACGTTTCGATGGTATTTGTTGATGTATAAAGATCTTCCAAGGTAGTGTCGAATAAGACTTTAGCCACAATAGCTGTGCGCTGGAGGGATAGACAATTTGTGCAAGAAAATGTGTTATGCAGGGCCACAATGCAAGGGAGGTACGATTCTGCGTGCTCTATACTACCGGTCTGCAGATGTACTGACCAAAATATTTTCAAATGCGTTGCTGACATGGAATTAAGATATTTTATATGAAGAAACTACGCCCAGAACGGTACTGTCAGCATCAGAGGCATCTGCGAAACAGAAGAGAGGTTGGAATTAGCTCTATGTTGACAGGATTGTTTGTAAACAGTAGCTAAAAAAAGTGCAATTTTACAGTTAAGAACATATGGAAAAGTATTTTTAATATTTAGTTTGGGATTCCACAAGGTGTCTCTTCCCACCAGGGCTGGATGTTTGTGATCATATCCAGTACAGAGTGCGGAGCCTTTCAAGCAAATGCCGATGGCCTGAAGGGGGTAGAGAGCTTTCTGATTGGGACAGTTTGAAATGGTCTTTCTAGTTCCAGTATTTGCCTTACAAGGAAGGTAACATTCCAGGGACCTTGGCAAAATCAGTATTACCCTTAGTACAGGTGGGCGTCATCGTTCTATAATTACACGTATTTCCGCGTAACATCGCGCTAAACATAGAAGTTATGCTCTTACAGTAATTAAAGTGGGCATGGGACTACGGAAAGGTCCCACAATTAGTCTCACCTACCCTCTTATAAACGGTAATAATACCCGTAGGAACAAAACGCTGGCTGAAACTGGAACTGTACAACAGCGAAATACTACTGACCTCACAGGAATATACCCTTGGGATGTCTTAAAACATCGACATCGTTCAAGATCCCAGAGTCCAACAACACTAGCTTCTCTGGTATCGGCTCTTGAGGTGAGTGGTATACCATTCCTCCATAGCTATTCAGACACCCCACTGAATGTGTACCCAACAGAGTTCAAGACGTCATACAGATGCTGTGATAGATATCCGGATACTTTTGATCAGATAGCATATTTCAGCCATTCTTTCTCAGTTACTTCTTCACTTAGGTTTATCTTTTGCAGCAGAATGCTTATTTTGTTTCTGATCAAACTTGTCTCGTTTATTCATCTAGATATCAGCACTGATTCTGATTTTTTATCGTTTTCATTTATTCCGTGATTGTTGCGTTGGCACTAGATGTAGACACTATAGGTTCCCAATTGACGAGTCACATTTATACACTTCGATACGCGTAATCTTTGCTGTTGCCCACAGCTCCCGGTCCGGCTCGCTTTCTCACTTGCCAGCCGAACATAGATTAGGTGAACAAAGCCATGGTAGTGCGCAACAGGAAAGGTTGAAGTTTAGGGCGACATGGCAACCTATATTAATAACATTTAAAAGGTATTTCGTATTTTAAAATGGCTGCGCCTGAAAACATACATTACGTTACATTAAATTACATTACATTTTTGTTACAGCAAGTGACTGCTTCTCTTTCAAGGGGCAAGAAGAGGAAAGTGCGTTGGAAGTTGTGACAAAGTAACGAAACATTTTGCATGGAAATTTCTCTTATTATAACTCAAGTCTTGGATCATAAAGTTTGTTTGTAGTCAAGGTGTTAATTTCGGTCGGTAATGACCATTTTCATACCTCTTTCTTCACGTGCAGCCTGTAAGCTTTAATGGATCTCTGTACATATCATAATTATATTTGTTTGACGAAGCCGGAAGGGCTAATGATTTTGACTGCACCACTGCAGTAACAGCGTTATATACGTAATGCAACACCTTTTTACTCAGATCTGAAGATGGTCATTAGGGACTAAAATTAATAATCTGATTATAGATAAAATTTGTGATCCAAGACTGGATTTATAATAAAGCAAAATGAAGTGCAGTTCTCTGTGTCACGTGTCTGACAGAGTAATACTCTGGTGGTGTCAGTACAGCAGCCTAGAGGTAAAGTGATGGGCCAGGTTCTTAACCATACACAGGTTCATCTGGCGGGCGAGAACGTTTTAAAACTAATTTGTTCAGAATACTAACTGTTGTTGCGTAGCCCTGGTTAGTTACAGAATGCAATCAAAGATGCAATTACTACAAAGTTTTTTTTGCAGTGTTGTCTTTAACGACATATTTTGTGTATATTACACACGTCGCTGTGTTTCAGATTCACAAACTTCAGAAAACTATATTAGTGCCTGTATTCATGTGTAATTATGACGGCTGCTCTGAGTATCATAACACTAATGAGAGCGTCTTGTGCAAACATGATTATGTTACGCTCCACATAGAAAGCCTGGAGGAGAGATGTAAGCAGGCAGGGGGGGGGGGGGGGGGGGGGGGGAAGGGTTCCACCGTACGAATTGCGAGAAGGATTTCCAGGTGCTGGCATATGTATCTCGTCTAAACTCTTTCAGAAGGTGCGTACGCTGCAAAAAGAATTATACGGAAGCTGAGAATATCTTGCCTGCATGTACAGGCTGTTTTGCATCGTACGAATACTAGAATTTAGGTTGGCAAACATTGCTGTTTCCCTTTGCTAAAACACAGAACGTCGACTTTCCTGTAGTTTTCAGCACAGCTCGTTTCAAAGGACCGAGCGCGTGGAGATTGCGATTAATTCATCTTGATGTTGTGCGACGCGAATATCGTGCAATCTGCAGCCCTTGTACCAAAAAGAGGTCACCGCTGGAGTGGAAACCCATCCCACTGAAGGATTTCGCTTCTAACCACGCCTTCGAGAAAGGAGAAGAAGGCGGTTTCCACTTCAGATGATGAGCGTCACAGAAATAGTCTGCTGCCTTTGTTTTTAATTAGATTTTTTACCCATGGCCGCAAAGGTTGGTGCCGCAGAACCGATTAGTTGTTGCACTGACTATACGAGAAACTCAATTTTACGAATTTTTGTAATGTTTACTATCGCGTAACTACTGAAGGTCATAAGTATTTAACACTTCCTGTTCTTATCGTAGTATCCTACTGGCCATTAGAATTGCTACACCAAGAAGAATGCAGATGATACACGGGTATTCATTAGACAAATATATTATACTAGAACTGACATGTGATTACATTCTCACGCAATTTGGGTTCATAGATCCTGAGAAATCCGTCCCCCAGAACAACCACCTCTGGCCGTAATAACGGCCTTGATACGCCTGCGCATTGAGTCAAACAGAGCTTGGATGGCGTGTACAGGTACAGTTGCCCATGCAGCTTCAGCACGGTACCACAGTTCACCAAGAGTAGTGACTGGCGTATTCTGACGAGCCAGTTGCTCGGCCACCATTGACCAGACGTTTTCAATTGGTGAGAGATCTGGAGAATGTGCTGGCCAGAGCAGCAGTCGAACATTTTCTGTATCCAGAAAGGCCCGTACAGGACCTACAACATGCGGTCGTGCATTATCCTGCTGAAATGTAGGGTTTCGCAGGGATCGAATGAAGGGTAGAGCCACGGGCCGTAACACATCTGAAACGTAACGTCCACTGTTCAAAGTGCCGTCAATGCGAACAAGAGGTGACCGAGACGTGTAACCAATGGCACTCCATACCATCACGCCGGGTGATACGCCAGTATGGCGATGACGAATACGCGCTTCCAATGTGCATTCACCGCGATGTCGCCAAACACGGATGCGACCATCATGATGCTGTAAACAGAAACTGGATTCATCCGAAAAAATGACGTTTTACCATTCGTGCACCCAGGTTCCTCGCTGAGTACACCATCGCAGGCGCTCCTGTCTGTGATGCAGCGTCAAGGGTAACCGCAGCCATGGTCTCCGAGCTGATAGTCCATGCTGCTGCAAACGTCGTCGAACTGTTCGGGCGGGTGGTTGTTGTCTTGCAAAAGTCCCCATCTGTTGACTCAGGGATCGAGACGTGGCTGCACGATCCGTTACAGCCATGCGGATAAGATGCCTGTCATCTCGACTGCTAGTGATACGAGGCCGTTGGGATCCAGCACCGCGTTCCATATTACACTCCTGAGCCCACCGATTCCATATTCTGCTAACAGTAATTGGATCTTGACCAACGCAGCACTTTATCAAAGTCGGAAACATGATGGTACGCATTTCTCCTCCTTACACGAGGCATCACAACAACGTTTCACCAGGAAACGCTGGTCAACTGCTGTTTGTGTATGAGAAATCGGTTGGAAACTTTCCTCATGTCAGCGCGTTGTAGGTGTCGCCACCGGCGCCAACCTTGTGTGAATGCTCTGAAAAGCTTATCATTTGCATATCACAGCATCTTCTTCCTGTCGGTTAAATTTCGCGTCTGTAGCACGTGTTCTTCGTGGTGTAGCAATTTTTATGGCCAGTAGTGTATTTGAAAAAATGCAGCGAGCAACGTTGCGCAGCGGTAAGGCGCTGAATCAGATTATGGGGGATGGCAGTTCAAATCTAGATCCGAACAGGCTGACTCAGGTATCCCGTGGTTTCCTTAAATCGCTTAAGGCAAATGCCGAGAATGCTACTTCTCATACTGATCCTTCTCCAGTCCGAGCTTGTGTTGAACTCGCCTCATTGTTAACGTGACGTTAAATGTTGTTCTTCTTCCTAAAAAAAATGCAGCTAACTGTGAAAATTGAACTAATTCACTTACCTTACTCGTACACGCGGATATGAAAATGACGTTAATCTCGTACGGTCTAGGTTTTTTTTCTTCAATTATCACAGCCTAAACGTATTTAATTATTTTTTTAAATGAAAATTCCGCCAGATCGTTTATTCTTCTGTAGAACCATGGATCGCCCTTCGGCTATTTTCAAGTCCCTGAGCATTCCTGACATACCCATTCAATGGTCACAGCTTCTCTCCTGCCAACAAAATACTCCTCGCCTCCTTTTATACTGGCAGGTCCGCCTCTCGAGACATCTGGTGATCCGTACCGCATAGGGGTATCCCGATACTTTTAATTAGCTAGTGTATTAACAGTACACTGTGGTGACAAAAGCCATGGGATAACCCCTAATATCGTGTCGGACCTCCTTTTGACCGGTGTAATAAGGCAGCTCGACGAGGGATGGACTCGACAAGTCGTTGGAAGTTCCCTGCAGATATACTGAGCTACGATACCTCTATAGCCGTCCATAATTGCGAAAGTGTTTCCGATGCAGGATTTTGTTCACTAACTGACCCCTCTATTATGTGCCATAAATGTTCGATGGGATTCACGTCGGGCGATCTGGGTGGGAAAATTATTTGCTAGAATCGTCCAAAATGTTCTTCAAAGCAGTCGCGAACAGTTGTGGCCCGCTGACAAGGCGCATCATCATCCATAGAAACTCCATCGTTATGTGGGAACATGAAATCCATGAATGGTTGCAAGTGGCTACCAAGTAGCCGGAAATCAACATTTCGAATCAATGATCGCTCAGTCAATGATACGTTCAGTTGGACCAGAGGACCAAATCTGATCCACACAAAAACAGCCCACAACAGCCCACCCTGTAATAGAGCCATCACCAGCTTGCATCGGTGCCTTGTTGACAACCTACGTACATGGCCTTGTGGGGTCTACACCACACTCGAGCCCTACCATTAGCTCTTACCAGCTGAAATAGGAACTTATCTGAGCAGGTCACGGTTTCCCAGTCGTCTAGGGTCCAACCGATACGGTCAAGAGTCCAGGAGAGGCGCTGCAGGCGATGTCATACTGTTAGCAAAGACACTCGCATCGGTCGTGTGCTGCCGTAGCTCATTAGCGCCAAATTTTGCTACTCTGTCCGTTCGTCGTACGTCCCACATTGATTTCTGCGGTTATTTCACCCAGAGCTGCTTGTCTGTTAGGACTGACAACTACGCAAACACAACTGCACTCTTTCGTTAAGTAAACGCCATCGGCCACTGCGATATCCATGCTGAGAGGTAATGCCTGTAACTTGATATTGTCGGCACACTCTTGACACTGTGAATTCCCTACCGATTTCCGAAGGGAATGTCCCTTACATCTAGGTCCAGCTACCACTCTGCGTTCAAAGTCAGTTAATTCCCGTCGTGCAGCCATAGTCACGTGGGAAACCTTTTCACATACGTCATCTGAGTACAAATGACAACACCGGCCGGCCGGTGTGGCCGAGCGGTTCTAGGCGCTTCACTTGTGAACCGCACGACTGCTACGGTCGCAGGTTGGAATCCTGCCTCGGGCATGGGTGTGTGTGATGTCCTTAGGTTCGTTAGGTTTCAGTAGTTCTACGTTCTAGTGGACTGATGAAAAATGGCTCTGAGCACTGTAAGACTTAACATCGGAGGTCATCAGTCCCCTAGAACTTAGAACTACTGAAACCTAACTAACCTAAGGACAGCACACACATCCATGCCCCAGGCAGGATTCGAACCTGTAACCATAGCGGTCGCGCGGTTCCAGACTGAAGCGCCTAGATCCCTCGGCCACACCGGCCGGCCGGACTGATGACTTCAGATGTTAAGTCCCATAGTGCTCAGAGCCATTTGAACCATTTTTGACAACTTCGTCAACTCACTGCCCTTTTATACCTTGTGTACACAATACTACCGCCATCTGTATACGTGATACCGCTATCCCACGACTTTTTGTCACTTCAGTATAGTGCTACATCATTTACATCTGTGGGATTGGCTCAAATGGCTCTGAGCACTATGGGACTTTACTGCTAAAGTTATCAGTCCCCTAGAACTTACAACTACTTAAACCTAACTAACCTAAGGACATCACACACATCCATGCCCGAGGCAGGATTCGCACCTGCGACCGTAGCGGTCACGCGGTTCCAGACTGTAGCGCCTAGAACCGCTCGGCCACCCCGGACGGCCATCTGTGGGATTCCGTTAGTTTTTGGACAGTTGTTTTCCTGACAGTGACAATGGTGGATATGGTTATAACTCGTATTTTGATCGATAAATAACGCAACCGAGAGCGTTTTATAGAACATTTACAGAAGTACCAAGTTGCTGGCGCAGGGGCACTGTGACCTGCTAAGCGTGGTGATTGCACTTACAGTGGAGCCTCGGCCGTACACCGAGCAGCCGGTATTGCGGAGAGAAGCCGTCGGGCCGAGCGAATGGCAGCTGCAAAGGACAGGGGACTCGGAAGCCCATCTCGTGGCGAGCCGCGGCGCCGTGGCACGGCCGTAGGCCCCCGGCTGCGACGGCGCCTGCAGCCATCAGCGTTATGGGCGCGGGCGCGCGTGCCGCGAATGCTTTGCCGGTTGCCTAATGGCCGGGCGTTCTGCATGACCCGCGGGAGCGCCACCGTGCCGTTCCGACGCCACACACGTCCTCTCGCTCTCTGCGGTTAACCTTTCCACAGTGGTCTCCAGCAGGCGCTGACAGCCACTTCCGTCGTTGCAATGCCTGATTAGATGCTCATTGAGTGTCTAAAATACTGTGTACGGTTTTGTGACTTCATGGCCCGTGAACATACAAAGAGAAGGCGGTACTCTCCAGAGTAATATTAAATTAGTGCACATTAAAACTGCATCGCTACGAGAACTTCATGTAACAAATTTCAGATTGGCATAAAGTGTACTACACTGCTCAAAATAATTAGGGGAACATGACTTTGGTTGTCTGTCACACCCCATTGAGCAATAATTGAGGACTGAGTATTTTACCAAATTATACCTTTATCTTTCATAAGTTAAATACTCAATAAAATGTCATTACATCCTTGATCGTTTACATAAAAAGAACTGATATGACTGACAGGTATCAAAAACAAACAGGAAACAGTTTCATTGGATTTTGAGAGCTCCAGTAGCATGTGTACCTCCATCAGCCTTTATCACTATGGTGACCATTCCTTTTCTTCAATGAGAGCCCATGACAGTTGTCGGAGAGTCCGCAGTGGAACAGGACGACCAAGAATATGCCTGTCAAGTACGTCCTGTATATGCATGATGGGGCTTTGTTCCACTACTGCAATGTCCAGGCTGCACGAGGTATCCTGCTAAAGCCTGCCACATAGGCCCTCACATTAGGAGGAATTCAGAGCCACCACCACATGCAGCAGCCACCACATGGTCGGGTAGGATCTGTCTGATGCACTGCCTGGTGGTAAGACGACCATGGATAATGACAAGATCTGTACAGTTGTTGACAGTGAAGCCTCGACACATCAGAGAACATTGGAAAGCTATCAGTTTCCTGGGAAACATTTGGCAGGTACCGCTCGCCACGGGTCTCTGCACTAGAACATGGTCATGAGCTTCAATCAGAGGGTAGATGGTCTCATCTGTGTCGAAGTTGCCAGCTGATGTAGGAATGGCAGAACTGAAGACGAGCTGCAAGACGTTGTCGTCTCAACAGCACACTTGAACTGGACGTCTAGGTCATAAGATCCTTTCTTGTAACTTGTTTATTACAGTCTGATCGCATACAGCTACTCCAGTGGTCCTTCTGGGATCATCGTGTAGTACTCTGTCCGTATCCGTATCCGCAATTCAGAGTTGGCCAGATATCGGTGTTGATGTGGGGTAAATTCATCGGTGACCTTGGCTAACACGGCTTGTGTACTGACCTATTCCCTGTAGGGTATACACAACCTGTGGATGACACATGAGAGGAATTGGCATTTGCAGCAACACTACTGGAAGTATATCCTTTCTTGATCTATCAAGGTCGCACTTGCAACATGCACTGCATTAAGATGTCGCATTGTATGTGCTTGGATGACTACAACAGCCACAAATATCAACTGCCATCTGTGTACATCACTATGAAACACTGGGACACTGGTACTCACTTGCTTCTGATGGGCCACTGACATTGTAATTCATAACTCAGCCAATAGATGGTGAATGATTTTAAATGTTGTCTACACTAAAAGCGAAGATTTCAAGCCAAGCCATCATTAAGACAACAAGTACCACTTGTATCAAAACAGATTTAAGATACTGGTCCATTCACAGACGTGTTCCCCTAGTTATTTTGAGCAGTGTACACGGTCACAAGCAAATGGTTAGTACTTCAGCCTAACATTAAAAACTAGGTAGGATTATAGCGTTCTACGCTGCCTGTCAAAAAAGGTGATCCTCCCAGAAGGGAAGGTGAAATGAAATGAAACTTCACAAGCTGAGAAGGTATGGGACGCTACTGCAATTATTACAAAATCGAGTAAAATTTACAAAGAACATTGTGGCACAAACCAATCTACCCGTATGATGTTGCATTCCCTCTGGCCTAGTTGCACGCAGTGATCACGTTGGAAAATCTGTCATAAATCTGTTCTATCTTCCCCTGAGACACATTGACCCACAACTGTTGTAAGTGGTCCTTGATATCCTGGATAATAGCACTGGGAGAGGTTTGACGTCTGAGATGGTTCCCCACAAGTTCTATCAGAGACACGTCGGAAGACCTAGCTGGCCACGGGAATACCTTAACATCAGACGCACTTCACACTCATGTGCCGTGCGTGTATGAGCATTATCCTGCCGAAAAATGGCACCGTGTGCCGTTGTGCAGTCAGAGATCCTTCGACCACTATACCAGCTGTGAAGTCGCATTCGATGGCTCACCACACCATGACGCTTCGTGTAACACCGCCACGTCTCTCCAAAACATTGGTATAATAGGAGCTCTTGCCAGGTGGCCGCTATACTCGACGACAATGGTCATCCGGAGTACTGCAGAACAGCAATTCATCGCTGAACAGAAAGCGACGCCGTTTGTCAGAGCCCATACTTCCCAGTCATGGCAGCACTCCAATCGTGCCCGTTTGTGTCGTCGCGCCAACGGCACCCTAGTCCGGGTGCTGCTAGTCTCCAATCAGTGGCGCACAGAATGTTTCAGGGTGCCCGTTTTAGTTGCGGATATGTGAAGGGCTTACTATGTGCTTAGTGCACAATATGGCAATCCTCCCTTATGGTGGTCAGCCGCCTTCACGCTTGCATGTAGTCCATCAACTGACTGTCACATCTGAATGCTCCACAAATGTAGATATTGCATGATTCTACCAGTAGCCTAAACGGAGACACACAATGACTTCCAATTCAGAAACTGTCAGGGGCTGATAACGCTGTCTCACACAAGTGCTTGGCATCTGCGTGTCTTTCACAGTGCTAAATCCAAATCTAACGCTGTTCGCGCTGCTTATATTCCCTACCAGACCTGATAATAACATTAAACACGAACAACGCTAATGCACCCTGGTGACTGTCACAGAACATCCCAAGCCTGATCATTTAGATACCTAGCAATGGTGTTTGGATGTTAGAAATTAACTCACATCTAACCATGTCTCAGAGTGCCCAGGCTATATACATTTTGTATATAAGGAAATATTGCGCAGAGAGTTTCTCATTCAGAAATTGCTCTTGAATGTTGGCTGGTTGTGATCTGAGTGTGTTACGCAATGTGTAAGGAGATGAAATGTCTATAAGCACATGTAGTAATTCAATAGCAGCAGATTGCGCCGTATCAACACTGCAGTCTATCATTCTGCGATATTCTTCGGCGCGTTGGTTGGGTTTCAATGACTGTCATGCGAATATGGAATCGATGGGTTCCGGAGGGCTAAATTCAGCGCCTTGCAGTAGCTCACCAGCTGCACTCGACTATCAGCTGAGGACGTAGAGATATTGTTCACGATCATACAGCCACGTCACAGGACGCTACCTACTGTGCAGCAAGACATTACAAGCATCAGCACGGCTTTAGAAACCAGCGCTCGCGCGAAACCCAGCTTGCTCTTTTCTCACATGGTATACTGCGAACTATGGATGAAGGGCAATAGGCAGAGTTCCTATTTCTACGTTTCCGAAAAGCATTCGACATGGTACTTCACTGCAGACCGTTAACAAAGGTACGTGCATACGGAATAGGCTCCCAGATACGTGACTGGCTCGAAGACTGCTTAAGTAATAGAACCCAGTACGTTATTCTCGACGGCAAGTGTTCATCGGAGACAGGGATAGCATCAGAAGAGCCCCAGGGAAGTGTGATAGGATCGTTGCAATTTTCTATATACATAAATGATCTGCAGACAGCGTTGGCAGCTATCTGCGGTTGTTAGCTGATGATGCTGTGATTTATAGCAAGGTGTCGAAGGTAAATGACTCTAGGTTTAAAAGATGACAGACACAATTTCTAGTTGGTGTGATGAATGGCAGCTGGCTCTTAATGTAGAAAAATCTAAATTAATGCGGATGAGTAAGAAAAACAAACCCGTAATGTACGGATGCAGCATTAGCAGTGTCCTGTTGACACAGACACGTCGTTTAAATATGTGGGCGTAACGCTGCGAAGCGATATGAAATACACTGAAGAGGCAAACAAACTGGTACATCTGCCTAATATCGTGTAGAGCCCCCGCGAGCACGCAGAAGTGCCACAAAACAACGTGGCATGGACGCGGGTAATGACTGAAGTAGTGCTGGAAGGAACTGACATCATGGAACCTACAAGGCTGGCCATAAAACCGTAAGAGTACGAGGAGGTGGAGATCTCTTCTGAACAGCACATTGCAAGGCAGACCAGATATTCTCAATAATGTTCACGTCTGGGAGTTTGGTGGCCAGCGAAGGTGTTTAAATTCGGAAGAGTGTTTCTGGAGCCACTCTGTAACAATTATGGACGTGTGGGGTCTCATATCGTCCTGCTAGAATGCACAACGGAGATGATGGAGGTGATCAGACAGGATGCTTACCTACATGTCACCTGTCAGAGCCGTATGTAAACGTATCAAGGGTCCCATATCACTACAACTGTACACGCCCCACACTATTACAGAGCCTCTACCAGCATGAACAGTCCCTTGCTGACATGCACGGTCCATGGATCCATGACGTTGTCTCCATACCCCTACACGTCCATCCAGTCGATACAATTTGAAAGAGACTCGTCCGACCAGGCAACGTGCTTCCAGTCATCAACAGTCCAATGTTGGTGTTGACGGGTCCAGGCGAGGCGTTAAGCTTTGTGTCGTGCAGTCATCAAGGGTACACGTGTAGGCCTTCGACTCCGAAAGCCCATATCGATGATGTTTCGTTGCATGGTCCGCACACTGACACTTTTTGATGGCCCAGCACTGAAAATAGGCAGCAGTTTGCGGAAGGGCTGCATTTCTGTCACTTTGAACGATTCTCTTCCGCCGTCGTTGGTCCCGTTCTTACAGGATCTTTTTTTCGGTCGCAGCAATGCCGATGATTCGATGTTTTACCGGATTACTGATATTCACGGTATCCTGGTGAAATGGTCGAAAGGGAAAATCCCCACGTCATCGCTGCCTAGGAGATACTGTGTCCTAGCACTTGTGTGCCGATTTTAACACCATTTTAAAGCTCACTTAAATGTTTATAATCTGTCATTGCAACAGCAGTAACCGATCTAATAAGTGCGCCACACACTTGTCTCACACAGGAGTTGCCGACCGCAGCACCGTTGTCTGCCTGTTTACATATCTCTGTATTTGAATAGGCATGCCTATACCAGTTTCTTTGGCGCTTCAGTGTGGATTGTGGTAGGGAATATGAATGATCGTCTTCGGCTTATTGGGAGAATTTTAGGAAAGTGATTCATCTGTAAAGGAGAACGCAACAGAACGCTAGTGCGATCTATTCTTGAGTACTGCTGGAGTGTTTGGGATCCGCACCATGTCGGATTGAACGGAAACGTCTATTTAACTCAAAGGCGAGCTGCTATATTTGTTAACGGTAGGTTCGATCAGAATGCAAGTGTTAAGGATATGCTTCGGGAGCTCATATGGGAATTTCTGGAGGGAAGAAGGAGACATTCATTTCGAAGAACGCTGCCGAGAAACTTTCGAGAACTGGCATATGAAGCTGACTGCAGAACGATCCTACTGCCGGCAACGTACATTTCGCGTAGTGACCACGAAGATAACATACGAGAAATTAGGGGTAATACGGAGGCATATAGATAGTGTTTTTCTCTCGCTCTATCTGCGAGTGGAATAGGAAAGGAAACGACTAGTTGTGGCAAAAGTTACCCACCGCCACACAGCGTACGATGACTTGTGGAGTATGTATGTAGACGTAGATACAGTATGTAGCAGCACGGATTGTCAGCACGGTGACCATTGTTGCGGCTTACTTTGATGCGGCGATACAGAGGCGCGTAAACAGTAAAAGGGGAGTGGCACAATGTCGTTTGACTACAGCATCACGATGACTCAGCAGTGTTTGGAGGCTCCAAGCAGAAAGATTATTATCAGACTGCGTTCTTCATAGTTATACAGGCCTTGCATCTGGTGTGATGGTAGGATGTGCCACTGGGTACACATACAATTACCTATGGCTCACGTAACCCGTCATGTGGACCAGAAGCGTTACACTTTTGCTGTGTTTAATAATGAGGCTGTGGTCTACATTTCAGGCCTCCGTGACGCTATCTTTTATACAGGGTGTTTCAAAAATGACCGGTATATTTGAAACGGCAATAAAAACTAAACGAGCAACGATAGAAATACACCGTTTGTTGCAATATGCTTGGGACAACAGTACATTTTCAGGCGGACAAACTTTCGAAATTACAGTAGTTACAATTTTCAACAACAGATGGCGCTGCAAGTGATGTGAAAGATATAGAAGACAACGCAGTCTGTGGGTGCGCCATTCTGTACGTCGTCTTTCTGCTGTAAGCGTGTGCTGTTCACAACGTGCAAGTGTGCTCTAGACAACATGGTTTATTCCTTAGAACAGAGGATTTTTCTGGTGTTGGAATTCCACCGCCTAGAACACAGTGTTGTTGCAACAAGACGAAGTTTTCAACGGAGGTTTAATGTAACCAAAGGACCGAAAAGCGATACAATAAAGGATCTGTTTAAAAAATTTCAACGGACTGGGAACGTGACGGATGAACGTGCTGGAAAGGTAGGGCGACCGCGTACGGCAACCACACAGGGCAACGCGCAGCTAGTGCAGCAGGTGATCCAACAGCGGCCTCGGGTTTCCGTTCGCCGTGTTGCAGCTGCGGTCCAAATGACGCCAACGTCCACGTATCGTCTCATGCGCCAGAGTTTACACCTCTATCCATACAAAATTCAAACGCGGCAACCCCTCAGCGCCGCTACCATTGCTGCACGAGAGACATTCGCTAACGATATAGTGCACAGGATTGATGACGGCGATATGCATGTGGGCAGCATTTGGTTTACTAACGAAGCTTATTTTTACCTGGACGGCTTCGTCAATAAACAGAACTGGCGCATATGGGGAACCGAAAATCCCCATGTTGCAGTCCCATCGTCTCTGCATCCTCAAAAAGTACTGGTCTGGGCCGCCATTTCTTCCCAAGGAATCATTGGCCCATTTTTCAGATCCGAAACGATTACTGCATCACGCTATCTGGACATTCTTCGTGAATTTGTGGCGGTACAAACTGCCTTAGACGACACTGCGAACACCTCGTGGTTTATGCAAGATGGTGCCCGGCCACATCGCACGGCCGACGTCTTTAATTTCCTGAATGAATATTTCGATGATCGTGTATTTGCTTTGGGCTATCCGAAACATACAGGAGGCGGCGTGGATTGGCCTCCCTATTCGCCAGACATGAACCCCTGTGACTTCTTTCTGTGGGGACACTTGAAAGACCAGGTGTACCGCCAGAATCCAGAAACAATTGAACAGCTGAAGCAGTACATCTCATCTGCATGTGAAGCCATTCCGCCAGACACGTTGTCAAAGGTTTCGGGTAATTTCATTCAGAGACTACGCCATATTATTGCTACGCATGGTGGATATGTGGAAAATATCGTACTATAGAGTTTCCCAGACCACAGTGCCATCTGTTGTTGTAAATTGTAACTACTGTAATTTCGAAAGTTTGTCTGCCTGAAAATGTACTGTTGTCCCAAGCATATTGCAACAAACGGTGTATTTCTATCGCTGCTCGTTTAGTTTTTATTGCCGTTTCAAATATACCGGTCATTTTTGAAGCACCCTGTACAATACAAGACCACCTTTTCAAGGAAATCAACTGCTTATGTGTCGCCGAGAAATTGGAACGTTAACACTCCGACGTAGAGATGAAGCTGTGTGGAATGAAGCATCCGTATTTGTCATCCAAGTTTTTCTGCCACAGACAGCAGCTCTGTGCTGTAAAGTCCCCACCACATATACCTCTAATCACCTACAAATTTAATAATGTATTATTCGTACTGTAGAAGCACAATACACGAAGTTTCTTTATTTGGTGTCCTTCCCGGTTTCTGCAGTTTCAAGGGCCAGCAGTGTGCTGTTACCAACTGCTAGATTTGATGTCTACGGCACGTACTTCACAGCTTATGCCACAGGATTACAGTGACGGAAGTCTTACGTAAGGGGCTTGACAACGTAGCTGAAGTTATGCCAATCACTGCCTTCATTAGAGATTGAAAAGGCGAAAGTTACGTCACATTGTGTTGTTGACAGGCAGACGCTGTGGGAACACATTTTGTTGACTCCAGCTGAGGATAGTAATTTCCTACATTTCTGGAGAGTAGACAGCTATGACACTAATGTATGGTACCGTTATAGAAGAATGTGCAGTAGTATTTAATTTTTAATTATTTGATTATTTTTCAATTTCTCAACTTTTATTTATGCATAAACATAGGTGCTAGGTTGATGACATCTCAGAATACTATTGTATTCAGTTACAAATTTTTTGGGCTGCCAGAAATCCTTAGTATTTAATTCATCTTTTATTAGCTATTGAGTTCAAAAGGTACTCTCCTCCGTTTTTCGCAGAAGCGTATATTGCACAAAAATGTTTCTGCTGTCAGTCCTCAAAAGAATCCAGCAAAATAAAAAAAATAATAAAATAAAAAAAAAATTGCTGCCCTTTCGGCCAGGACCTTGCAGCAGAGGGTATATAATTTAGTTCCTACTGTGAAGTCTCTCACCACAAATTAGTCACCCCTGTGCGAGGTCTAAGTGCTCTGCCAATTTAAACATTGGACGATAGTGCTTCGAATTCCGTAGTTCATCTATAGCCTAGTTTTTTAGTAGCACATTTGTAGCTGAGTTTCACGATGTACGAGGGCTATTTGGACAATACAGTCCGATCGAGCGCGAAATGGGAAACAACAGTGAAAATCAGATGAAGATTTGTACAAATTTGTTGGGCAGTGTGTGCAGTGTGCCCGTCAATCGCGTCATGTCACTCTTTTCAGTTCTAAGCGCACTTCCGCACATAAAGATGCCTAGATGAACAGTCTCTCCCGCCATATGAGGGCCCAGAGAGAGATTTCACCTGATGTCATGCAGACCACTTAACATAACTCATATGTTTCCTTCTTGACAATGAATAAGCTCCTGCAGCGTTTTCAATGGAAAGTGATTGATCACCCACCATACAGCCAGGACTTGGCTCCTCTGATTTTCATCTGTGTGCTAACATGAACCGCTGGCTATGAAACGAACATTTTGGCACAGACCAAGAGTTGTAGACCACCGTAGAGAATGAGCGGAAAGTGCAGATGGCTGTGTTCTAGATCAATGGTATTTGAAAGTCGGTACGACGCTGCGAAAAATGTCTAAGTCGGAGCGGTGCCTATGTAGAGAAGTAACTGGGAGGTGTAGATTCTTCCTCCTCGTGCATACGATTCTTCTAGACACAATATGTCCGCGCATACGTCGTTCACCAGCATGCCAAGCTCTACGTCCACCGACCCGCTCTGCGTGTAATCGAGGTACAAACCTCTATATGCTATTACCAGGTTCTTGCAGACATTGTCAACGTTAAGGTCTTCATTTCTTTGTCCACATGCTTTGCGTAAAAGATTCCACAGTTCGAGTTTATCTGTTGGTAGGTTTTCGGCTCTTAGAATCATTCTGTCTGTCTGTTCAATCGTTGGGTAGCATATAGTGTCGACCAGTGGGTGATTCAGGCTTGTTACTAGTCTTAGTGCTGTTTGAAGCCGAGCGGTTCTAGGTGCTTCAGTCTGGAACCGCGCGACCGCTACGGCCACAGGTTCTAATCCTGCCTTAGGTTAACTAGGTTTAAGTAGTTCTAAGTTCTAGGGGACTGATGACCCCAGATGTTAAGTCCCATAATGCTCAGAGCCATTTGAACCATTTTTTGCTCTTTGAAAAGCTCCTTCCTCTTCCAGTCGACTTAGGCGCAAGTTTCCTTCGATGTCGTCGTAGTCTTTTATGTTTCTTACTTCACGGCTTTGTAGCTATATCTGATGTATTTGGTAATGGCGTTTATCTCTTGATGTTTACGGTTTTGGGTGATGTGGTGTCTCGTCAGTTGAAGATTGTTGTGATTTTTTAGTGTGAAATTTTTGTGTGTTCATGTTGTTTCTAGTATCCATATGGTGTGTATTCACTTTTTGTTGTTTGAAGTTTTGTTTACGTTTTTTCACATATCAATAGTTTCTAGCATCTGAGTTGTCTTTTCGTGCGTAATGCCACCGTGGATGAGACGTACAGTTTGTTTGTGTGGTTTACATTTTGATGTGTCATATTCATGTATTTCTGTAGTAGTTGTTTCATTATACGGTCGCCTGTCCTGTTATGAGGAAAGAACTAATTTACGTTTGTGTTATTTCGGTGTGTCCGGATGCACTGTGTTTCGTCTGTGATATGATCCTGTCCTGGATGCGCTTGACCGTGTCTCAGATATCTATCGCCATTTTAAAGTACTTCTGTTGGTTGTAGTTTATTGTTTCTAAGCCTTCTTCATTGAGGGCTTCCTCTTCCAGTTCTTCTAACACTAAATAGGGTTGCTGTTTGGAGTGTTGCCCATTGAAAAGTTCGTGTTTGATGTTCCTAGTCCGTGGCGCCGTAAAAACACGCATATTCGATGTAATCTGTTGGGCTAAAATACTTTTCTTGCACAATGTTGCAACTATTGAGGGGATTCATGTCCGTTGGAGAGTCTGTGGTTAGCAGCTGCTCAAGATGTCGCCTCCAGGCTATGCAAGTGGCCACGCTGTTTTGGTTGGTGGTGATTTGTGTTTGCTTCTGCGACTCGGGATGTTGGTGTTAATTCTGTGTTTTGTTGAGAAATCGTCTGTACATTTCCATTATTAATATTTGTATTCACATCCCTACCTAGATTTCCAAACAGTGTTGCCACATTGCTTTTGTTTGGATGTGTGCAAGTTGACATTGTTGGTTACATCATAGTCCGTTTTATATAGTTGTCAAAATGTTCAAATGAGTGTGAAATCTTGTGGGACTTAACTGCTAAGGTCATCAGTCCCGAAGCGTACACACCACTTAACCTAAATTATCCTAAGGACAAACATACAAACCCATGCCCGAGGGAGGACTCGAACCTCCGGCGGGACCAGCCGGACAGTCCATGACTGCAGCGCGCTAAACCGCTCGGCTAATTCCGCGCGGCTCTAGTTGTCTTTCGTAGAGTTTTTGTAAGTAGGGTATGCAGCACACCTGATTCGCATACCCCCTAGTTTGACGAAATCTCGTTGTCCCAGGATCAGCGAATACTAAAGCATCAGCAAACATTTTGTCTCAAACAAATGTTGTCGCGTATGACGCGATCTGTCATCCCTAGACGTTTGAACACTTCCGAAACACACTGTCCACTGACCACGTTCCACACGACCTGCTTCGAGCGTCTACTTGCACGGGCCACGTGTACCGCTGACAGCCAGTGTGATATTTATTTCGATATCGATGCGTGAGTTGCCGCTAACCGGGATACTTGTTTCCCCACCAGGATTCCAACCGGCTACCTCCAAGTCGAGCGCCACTGCACAGGGCGTGCGATGGGGCCCCCTGCTGCGGAGGCGTATTCCTGTGAGCTACGAGAAACGCCGAGGGCAGTAAAAATCCCTGAAGCGAGCGCGAGACTGCTGGACTCTAATGGCATTATCCGGGGTTTCCAGCACAGGGGAGCGCCCCCAGAGACAGCCCACGGCACGCAGAGCCCACGCGCGCGCACCTGGACTGGCGCCGCCCACGACCGGCGATAAACATTTCTCGCCGCGTGTCGCCCGCGATCGAAAATCGATTACACCGGCCGTGGCGCTTAATGGAGGGATTCCATTAGAATAGTGGCGGCCCGGTCGCTGTATACGGCCGCCGTGCAGCCGCCAGCCTCGCGGGGTTTAAAACGAGCGGCGCGGGCGTCGTTCCCACGCTCCAAATTTCCAAAACGCACCTGGCCAGCTATTCTAACATCTGCCGCGTACGGCGCTCTCTGACGTGTTCACGATACTGCAGCGCGTCTCTCAATTGTGGCGCTGTCATTTCAGCGCCTTTAAACTGCGCTGTTATCGTTCGGAATATACGGAACACAGACAAACAAGTAAGATCGCCATGCTGCCTACACTTAGGCGCAGCTGAGATAAGGCCAGCTTCTACAGAGGAAGCAACAACGCAAGGCCTAGTTTATGCTTCCGCCTTACATCACACAAATAAGCTGTAAGACAAAAAAAGACGCACCACGAAGGAACTACCCGAATGGGACGGAAACGGCAGATGTGACAGAAATCTGGTTTCGCAGGACAGAGCGGATCAGGTTGTGGAAAGCGGCCATGGTCAGTTACTGTTAGTTATACAAGAACACACACAACTTTATTGCTCAAACCAATGCACCGTTTTCTCTCTAAAACAACAAAGATCAATTCACGTCTGAGGGCCCAAGTAACTTTTCCAGAATAAGTTTGAATGATTGCTTTTAAATCACCAGGATTTAGAGTAACGGCTGAAGGCCTTACCTAAGCAAAATTACAATATCTTCTCGGCTAATGGCCGAAATAATATTTCAGATCAGCTAACGAAATTCTTTAAAAAGCAAGCATTTACAAATTCCGGCTAAAGACCATATTAAGGAAAACTCAAGTTAATTCTTCGGCTGAAAGCCCAATAAAAAAAAATTTCCTTTACATAATAAAGGAGAGGCTTTAAACATAAGCTTTTACACAGTACAACAGAAAAACATCTTAAGAAAACGAAGTATCTTGTCGGCTGGAGGCCCAAAAAATTACTCAAGAATAATTAAATACAACCTTATGATAAACGTTTACAGAACACGGCTGAATGCCGTTTCAAGAATTCGAGATTATGAAAGAGAAACTTTACAGACAAGGATTTATATATTAAAGCCACAGATTCTGAAACAAATGCGGCTGAAGGCCTAATCTTAAAATTGTTATGAAGTTCGGCTGAAGGCCATATACTAAACATAAAACAGACAATATTAATACACGGCTGAAGGCCTGGCACCGTACTTGCGACCAAATAAAATGACAATCACAAACAACAACAGTGGTGCTCAGAAGTGTTCCAAGGGTAGGCCTGGGGAGGAGACTCTAACCACAGTTTAAGTGAGACAGACAGCCAAGCGTAACAGTAAACAATCGGGTTGCAACACGTCCTGTGCACGGCGGATGAACCAACCAACCGCCTAATGAATTTCCTTCCACCTGACCAACAGCACGACAACCAAAGGTATCAGCGAAGACGAGGATCGCAGCAGGATTATGTCTTAATAATTGGCGTATGAACACAGTCAAGGCACAATAAACACTCGAAGAGAAAAAGAGAACAAAACCAAGCTGTCGAACTGTACGCCGAGCCTGAAAGCATCAACACGGCGAGGAAATCACACTGCCGCAAAATTATGCTAACGGCCAGGGCAGGTAACCCGAACGTTAACGGCCGCAAGGCAGGAGATACCGCTGGTGCATTTCACTAATAAATTATAATCATTTCAAAGGTTAAACACCATACAGGGAGGCAGCTGCAAAATTTTGCCAACTCCAACACACCATCACATTACTGCTTGCGGGGACAGCCCAGGATGCAACTATCAGCAATCAACGAAGAGATGTCACAGCGGTTGAGCTTTCATGACAGGTTCACTGATTACTCAACTCCAGTATGCAGGTGCGGTGGGCGACGAACTTTAAGTTGTCGCAGCTAGTGCCACACAACTCAGACCAGGCGTGCACACCATAGAGACTTCCTCGCTGCTCCGCCGCAACCGACCAACTCTCTCTCTCTCTCTCTCTCTCTCTCTCTCTCTCTCTCTCTCTCTCACACACACACACACACACACACACACACACACACACACACACACACCACACACACACCATGACACGAAAATATAACTGCCACACCAAAGAAGTTACCGCAGTACTAGTATCGATAAACGCTGCTGCTGCCACTGACGTAGGCAAGTGAGCAACTCGTTCAGATAGTAACTCAGGGAGGAATAAGACGCCATTTGATGGTGACAAAATACCCAAAAGGAAAAATGGCATTAGCGAGAGCCGACCCCGTCTCAGTGATATTCATGTAAAAACAAACAAATGAAAGATTTATTCAAGAGAAAGAGCTTCAGAAATTGGGCAAGTCAGTAACGTGTGGGTCCCCCTCTGGCCCTTACACAAGCTGTTCCTCGGCTTGGTACTGATTGACGGAGTTGTTGAATGTCCTCATGAATATAGCGCCAAATTCTGTCCAACTGAAGCGTTAGATCGTCAAAATCCCGAGTGATTCGAAGGCCCTAACCACAATGCTCCAAAGTTTCTCAATTGTGGAGAAATCCCGTGAACTTGCTATCCAATGTAGGATTTGGCAAGCACGAATACAAGCAGCAGAAACTCTCGCAGTGTGTGAGCGGGCATTATCTTGCTGAAACGTCAGCACAGGATGGCTTGCCATGAAGGGCAACAAAACGGGACGTAGAATATGTTCGCCATATCGCTGTACTGTAAGAGTACCACCGACGACAACCAAAGAAGTTTGCAAAAAGCATGTTTGTGCCAATAGCTGTTTAGTTGTTTGTTTATTCTCTATCGCTTTCGATTGCTGCTGCAATCACCTTCAAGGGGAAAAAACAGCGTACATCAATGGATCAACCCCAAATTTCCGTCATATATTGTTGATCCATTGATGTACACTTTTTTCTCCTTAATGATGATTATAGCAACTGTAACTGGAATAGAATGAGCATAAAGCTGTACAGATGATTTTTTCCGAATTACTTAACAGCTGTAGACAACCGCTTACGAAAAATTCTAACCAATGGGAATGCGACGGCGCGCTGCGATTCTGTTGTGTATGCTTGGAACATGCTTGGAACAAGAGTACCATAAGGCTGTTTAACCAACAGTCCTGTGGTCTCTGCAATACTCCAAGTCTTTCAAGCCAAAATGTTAGCATCTGGAAATGCTTCAAGACCACCAGAATCTGCTTGGTTGCCCCATACAACAGCCAGTGTCAGCCATGTACTACCTCCAAACACTGCTTGTACATCACAAGTAAAGTTCAGATGGAGTCCACGAAAAACATTTGGACCTCCAATCAATTGCTGTTTATTAAACTGCCCGGCCAAGTCAATATCAATCGCCTTCAAACTGCGATACACAGGTACACTGCGCCGCCGCGACGACGCCATGCACGTCGCAGAGGCATTGCTGTGGCACGTTAACACAAGTGGCTTGTGTCACCTTGTGGTGACTTCTCACACGCACGCCCCTTTGAAGTTATTGACGTGCAGTTCTCAGTCGAAAAAAACTTTAGAAAAAAAAAATAATGACAGCTGCACACCTACTACCCCCAAGTCACACTAAAATCGTTTTGTCGGTGGAAGGTTAATAATAGTTAAATGAAAGTATTTACGTGCGTAGAGTTACACTCTATTAAGGCAAGCTTGCATACACCACTTGCTACCAATCATTACTGTAACCTGTACAAAGTCAGAAAAGTCCATACGCAAACACTATTCATAACAGCAACCAGTTTATGTAATTATTAATTATCCTTCACCGAAAGTTTACAAACTGATTGTTTCATTTAGAACAGGTCGCTCAGATGTTGCTATAATCATCATCGCGTAACAAAATGTTCACATTCGCGAGTAAGCGCAGAATTTAGTTGTTTAAATTGTCACTAAAATTTCTAAATTTCACACTGTGCTTCAAATCGAACTCTTTTCCACACTTTACGGCACTTCTCAAACATCTTGGTAACGAAATATCGCAATATTAATAACTCTGATCGGAGCACCTACCAATAGGGGTGACCACCATGAGATCCAAGCCCCGACTCTGCTGATCTCTCTCTGCACAAAAGACGTTTCTAGTTCCCAAAATATGCGCGAATAAGGTAATTTATAATTAGCAGAGAACATCACAGCCAATCGGAAAGCAGCAACAAACCCGCTCAAATCCCGCGGATACAAAGAGAACCAATCAAAATTTGTCACTGAATCAGAACAGTAAACTAACTAACACAAAGAAATTTTGAAAACCCACAAAAATAAATATGAATCCCTCTTAACACAACTGCTTTACCGACATCATAATCTCATTTCCCCAGTACCATGTGCCATGAATATAACAAATTTTCCTGTGTAGAGGACAAACACACATGTCATTCCGAACATTACTCACGATACCAGTTACGTCAATGTATAGTATAAAACTTTACAGAAAACATTATTTCACAATCACACCTTCATTCACTCTCATAACTACCCACAGTTATAACAGTAATTAATTAGGAAATTAAACAAGCAGAACTGCAAATAAAAATGACAGCATTTTGACTGCAGCTAGAACAGTGCCCGACAGTTCGTGACCTCTACCAGTTATGTTGCGATCACAAGAGGCACGATGTAAGGCACTGCGGCTCAGGGTCCACCACTCCTGGTTGCTGGCTCTTATGGCGGGCGAGAGTCATGTTGGGATCCCACCACATTCCGGGGGGGGGGGGGGGGGGGGGAGAAATCTCCAGACACGTCTTCACTAGTCATCGGGGCTCAGTTCGAAGCGGACTCATCACTGAAGGCAATGTATACTGCAGTCATTGAGATTATAGACCAAAGATCTGTCTGTAGACGCTCCGGACAGTGGCGAATTACCAACCTGACTATCGCCCGACAACCAGGAATGATGGTCTGGGGTGCCATTTATTTTCATAGCAGGATCACTTGGGTTGTTATCCACGACAGCCTTACACAACTCCGGCACATCAACGGTATTCTCCGTCCCGTTTTGTTGCCCTTCGTGGGAAGCCATCCTGGGCTTACATTTCAGTAGGATAATGCCCGCCCACACACACAGCGAGAGTTTCTGTTGCATATCTTCCTGCTGGCTAAACACTACATTGGCCAAAAAGGTCGCCAGATACCTCCCCAACTGAGAACGTTTGGAGAATTATGGGTAGGGCTCTCCAACCAGATCTAAATTTTGACGATAAAACGCGCCAGTTGGACATAATTTGGAACGATGTCCCTCAGGAGAACATCCAACAATTTCTCAATCAGTCCCAAGCTGAATAACTGCTTACACAAGGGTCAGAGGGAGACCCACACGTTACTGATTTGCACAATTTTTTATGCTCTTTCTCTTGAATAAATCATCCAAAATTTCTGAAATTGTAATCATTTGTTTGTACATGAATGGCCCATCTATCATTTCCGTTCAAAATATTCAAATGTGTGTGAATTCATAAGGGACCAAACTGCTTAGGTCATCGGTCCCTAGACTTACACACTACTGAAACCAACTTAAACTAAACTATGCTAAGAACAACACACACACATCCATGCCCAAGGGAGGACTCGAACTTCCGGCGGGAGGGGCCGCGTAGTTCGTGACATGACGCCTCAAATCTCGCGGCCACTTCGCGCGGCCATCTTTTCCGTCGCATTCGCGTAATTCCTTCATGGTGCGTCTTTTTTGTCTTATAATTTAGGTCCCGAGTGGACATTCATGCACAAAACGCGGATGTAATCTGACTCATGGCTCCATTTACCACAGTATCAACACACATTAACGATACATCAAGACAACGTCTATAGCTGCAGCCAAGAACTGACTTGGCATTCAACAAGTGATCGTAATTATCGTCGACTGAATTTGGGGCTAGACCAGTTAAAAACCACTTACTGCTAGTGTACACTGAACTAACGCACCATCTTCACACTACATTTCAGTAATGTGAAGCATTAGAAAAGGTAAAGGCACCAGAGAGACAATTCTGACGATGCAGTTGACAATGGAAGCAAGACTAAAGAAAAATCAAGACATGTTCACAGAATTTGTCGACCTGGAAAAAGCCTTTGACAATGTAAAATAGTGCAAGACGTCCAAAATTCTGTGAAAAAAAAGTTTTAGGGAGAGACGGGTAATATATATCATATGTACAAGAGCTGAGACGGAACAATAAGAGTGGACGACCAAGAACAAAGTGCTCGGATTAAAAAGGATGTAAGACAGGAATGTAGTCTTTCACCCCTACTATTCAATCTGTACTTCGAAGAAGCAACAATGGATGTAAAAGAAGGGTTCACCAGTGAAATCAAAATTCGGGGTGGAAGGATCCGCTGGTGACATTGCTATCCTGAGTGAAAGTGAAGAAGAATTACATGATCCGCTGAATGGAGTAAACAGTCTAATGAGTACAGAATATGGACTGAAAGTACATCGAAGAAAGGGGAAAAGAATGAGAAGTTTCAGAAATGAGAACAGCGAGAAACTTAACATCAGAATTGATGGTCACGAAGTAGACGAGGTTAAGGAATTCTGCTGCATAGGTATCAAAATAAACCAATAAACGGACAGAGCAAGGAGGACATCAAAAGCACACTAGCACTGGCAAAAAGGGCATTCCTGGCCAAGAGAACTCTACTAGTATCAAACATATGCCTTAATTAAAATGGAGAACAGTATTTTTCAAAACAGATGTCGATAGCTAGATACTCCGCGGCGATACTTTACTGGTGGTTTATTCCATACATGACGTTTCAATGCTACAAAGGTCTACCATATGTCTTCGGTTTGTATAAACGTAATGAAATATGACAAATGCATTGTAGAAAAGTGCCGTAACATGTACGTAAATAAGATGTTAGTGTTAAGTATAGTTAGTAATTTTTGTATGGCATCCAAATTTTGTAGATATGCTAATGTGTTAAAGCGGAACAGATTTAAAATGGAAAAGATTAGTTCAAATTTTGGCCATGAGGTGAAAATCCGGCGCTCTGAACGCAAGAAAGGCGTACAGGAATGTTGCTGCCTGTAATAGATTAGGTAAGGGACGTATGCAGAAAAGGCCAAACAAGGGAGAAAGACATAATGTTGATGTTCTCATAAAGAGCCGCTTACACCATTTATGAGCACCGCAGAGGTCGACGAGAGGCTGCATCCGTAAAACGACGTGATCAACAGTTGCTCGCATCTGTTCCAGTGGAAGCTGTGCAACGTGTTCTTGTGTATTGGCCTTCAGATCAGGTAGAGAATGAACGTGTCTGTGGTACGTGTGCTCTTTCTGATATCGCCAGAGCCAAAAGTCACATGGATTCAGATCATGTGATCTTGCAGGCCACGCATCAAGGAAACTTCTTGACATAATACGTTCGTGGAAGGTTGCACTAAGCAATTCTTTCACTGGGCGACCGAAATGATGTGTTGCCCCATTTTCATGTAAACAGTGGATTCCCCACAGTTGCGCTCTTTCAAAGAAGCAATCACCCACTGTACAAGGGGGTCTTAACAACGTGCAGACACGGTACACCTGACAGGCCGCCTAGGTATATTAGGATTATATTAATACCTCCCGATGCTGAAGGGCGTTGATATATATCAACGGAGACAGGTGAAAATGTGTACCCTGACCGGGACTCGAACCCGGAATCTCCTGATTACATGGCAGACGCTCTATCCATCTGAGCCACCGAGGGCACAGAGGATAGTGCGACTGCAGGGACTATCTCGCGCACGCATCGCGCGAGACCCACATTCTCACCTTGCATGTCCACACACAATATTCGTAGTGTCCCACCCCAACACACTCATTACTCGTGGAGACATTCTTACCAAGTCCCGTAAGAGTTCAAGGAATGTGTGTGCATCCGCACAGAAGAAGAAGGTCATGGCCAGTATTGCCAGATCTATATACGTATATAGATATGGTATATGTTCTTTCAGTCATGTCCGAAAGAACAGACACCATATCTATATAAGTATGCCTAGGTATATTGTCTACAAAGAAGAGCGGACCGAGAATAAAGGTGCTGGTGTATACACACCACACAGTCACATATGGTGAGTGCAATGGCTCTTCGTGTACAACAGGTTGTTGTAACAGCACAAATTCGGCACTTCTGTGTATTCACTCCAGTGTAAAATGTGCCTCGTCACTCCGTATAGTATTTGCGACAACTTCGATCCGTGCAGAAACCAAAGAACAAATTCACAACGGTACTGCGGAGTTTGAACTTTCAGTTGCTGCACCTTCTTGATCCAGTCTAAAATAGACCGCAAAACTTTTTGTACTGCTGACCGTGGGATTGACAATTCTCGTGACACAGCACGAGCACTAGAACTACCCAGGATACGTGGTGCATGGTCAGTTACAACAACCGCAACCACGTCAATAACTTCCTCTTCCAGATGCCACACCAAACTCCTCCGTGTTTTGAAATTTCATCCTCATTTTCTCCAATAAGGCTTCGCCTCAGACATTTCCGTTGGGTATACTCTCTCAGTGCAGCACTGTAATTGCTGCCGTTCACATAAAACAGTTTCACTAACAGCGCACGGTCTTTCTTGTCGATAATCATATTGTTCACGTTATGGCTCGTAAAATGACAGCGTGTTTGTCAGACACAATGCCCAGTGCACCCAAATGTCCTATGTAGAACTTACGGTACTGCTATTTTTTACATATTACAACACCTGAGATATATGCTCTGTCAAATAATGACATAAGAGCTATATTTCGTCCAAATGGCTCTGAGCACTCTGGGACTTAACATCTGAGGTAATCAGTCCCCTAGAACTTAGAACTACTTAAACCTAACTAACCTCAGGACATCACACACATTCATGCCCGAGGCAGGCAGGATTCGAACCTGCGACCGTGGCGGTCGCGCAGTTCCAGACTGAAGCGCCTAGAACCGGTCGGCCACACCGGCCGGCTGCTATATTTACTTGAATTGTTTTTTAACCTTATTTTCGTTGATCATGGTCTAAGACCGAAATTAGATGACGCTGAAGGTTTTTAGTAAAGCAGTTTACGCTCAAATATGCATTTCATGAATGTATGAAGCACTATAGGAATTAATTTTTAAATTTCTATTGAAACCTGCATTAAAATGTAGTTCGCGTGGGAAAAGAAAGACCTAGTTAAGGTAATGCTAAACCGCCTCAAAATTAAATATCATGAACTGTTGCCACACTGCATCAATTCTGCACAGAAGTCAGTGGTTACCGTATGACAAGTTGTGGGTTACTTCTTGACAGCACACAGGATTTTGGGTGCGTGCATTGTGAGCGAGAGTAGTTCAGTTTGTTAACGACACACTGTGTGCATCTACATCTACATCTACATTGATACTACGCAAGCCACCCAACGGTGTGTGGCGGAGGGCACTTTACGTGCCACTGTCATTACCTCCCTTTCCTGTTCCAGTCGCGTATGGTTCGCGGGAAGAACGACTGTCTGAAAGCCTCCGTGCGCGCTCTAATCTCTCTAATTTTACATTCGTGATCTCCTCGGGAGGTATAAGTAGGGGGAAGCAATATATTCGGTACCTCATCCAGAAACGCACCCTCTCGAAACCTGGCGAGCAAGCTACACCGCGATGCAGAGCGCCTCTCTTGCAGAGTCTGCCACTTGAGTTTATTAAACATCTCCGTAACGCTATCACGGTTACCAAATAACCCGGTGACGAAACGCGCCGCTCTTCTTTGGATCTTCTCTATCTCCTCGAGGCAGGCAGGATTCGAACCTGCGACCGTGGCGGTCGCGCAGTTCCAGACTGAAGCGCCTAGAACCGGTCGGCCACACCGGCCGGCTGCTATATTTACTTGAATTGTTTTTTAACCTTATTTTCGTTGATCATGGTCTAAGACCGAAATTAGATGACGCTGAAGGTTTTTAGTAAAGCAGTTTACGCTCAAATATGCATTTCATGAATGTATGAAGCACTATAGGAATTAATTTTTAAATTTCTATTGAAACCTGTATTAAAATGTAGTTCGCGTGGGAAAAGAAAGACCTAGTTAAGGTAATGCTAAACCGCCTCAAAATTAAATATCATGAACTGTTGCCACACTGCATCAATTCTGCACAGAAGTCAGTGGTTACCGTATGACAAGTTGTGGGTTACTTCTTGACAGCACACAGGATTTTGGGTGCGTGCATTGTGAGCGAGAGTAGTTCAGTTTGTTAACGACACACTGTGTGCATCTACATCTACATCTACATTGATACTCCGCAAGCCACCCAACGGTGTGTGGCGGAGGGCACTTTACGTGCCACTGTCATTACCTCCCTTTCCTGTTCCAGTCGCGTATGGTTCGCGGGAAGAACGACTGTCTGAAAGCCTCCGTGCGCGCTCTAATCTCTCTAATTTTACATTCGTGATCTCCTCGGGAGGTATAAGTAGGGGGAAGCAATATATTCGGTACCTCATCCAGAAACGCACCCTCTCGAAACCTGGCGAGCAAGCTACACCGCGATGCAGAGCGCCTCTCTTGCAGAGTCTGCCACTTGAGTTTATTAAACATCTCCGTAACGCTATCACGGTTACCAAATAACCCGGTGACGAAACGCGCCGCTCTTCTTTGGATCTTCTCTATCTCCTCGAGGCAGGCAGGATTCGAACCTGCGACCGTGGCGGTCGCGCAGTTCCAGACTGAAGCGCCTAGAACCGGTCGGCCACACCGGCCGGCTGCTATATTTACTTGAATTGTTTTTTAACCTTATTTTCGTTGATCATGGTCTAAGACCGAAATTAGATGACGCTGAATGATTAATTGTACTGAGTATAAAGAGTTTTGTCTAAACTACACCAAGAGCTAACTCAGTAGTTGACACATTCCGCTGAGATTTCATTTTATTATTTGATCTAGGTGAATAATCTATTGTTTTTGTTAGTGTACATATATTGCATATATTTGTTAATATGCGTACGCTGTTTTGTAGAGGGTTGTATGTAGGTTGTGGCAGTAGTAGTAGAAGACCAACGCGTAAGTGTTTCTTATGATCCTTATTAAGTTCGACACCTTATATTTTACTGCTAAACTTGTCTCAGATATTATTAATGATTATGACCAAGGGTCAAGTATTGTAAATTGCTAATGTTGTACCCGGTTATGTATATTAAGGCAAAGGTCGTATTTAATTTCTTTATATAATGGAAGATGTCTTACTGATTGTGTGGAACCCTGAGTATGGTTGTGTGCGAGCTAGTGAAATATTTTGTTCTGTTGGAAGTGTGTTTCTATTCTGCTGATGTTAAATAAAATAATTGTTGAATTCAGCTCCACGTCTTCATAAACTTCAGCCCGAACCCCAGTCCATCCAAGTCCTACGCTACACTTTCCAGAAGCTTCCCAATAGTTCTCCCATTTATCTTCCTTATTACTTATGTAACGTGTTGGTATCATCTAAAGTCGTTAATTAATATTAACAGTAAATATTTTAACAATTTGAAAGGCTTCATAAGGTTGGCATAAATTTGATAATCGAATGCTGTCGGGTTCTTTCTCCTTCTTATGTCATCTTGCATTTATCCTCATTCAAAGTAGCCAAGATACACGTATTTTCCTCATGATAACAGGATATTCGACTATATGATTGTTCACACCAGACATGTGTAAGTGGTCTTAAAAGAATCGGTAGTTGTCGGGTGTCTCAGACCAACCACTGTCCCAGAGACCTACTTATAAAACACAAAGCGGCTAAAGAAATAGAACGGAAGAAGTGGACTGGAAACCAAAAACATCTGATGTGCAATTACAGACCTGCAACGCGGCGTCTTAAGTCTAGGAAAAGATTTTTCAGCGAACGTTACCGTTAAACGTCATTTCTGTCGTAAAAAACTGCTCCTAAGCGAAAGGGTTTGACTTTAAAGGAAGAAATTAGCTAACTTTCCACCTACCTTACACTACCTGGTGAACCCTTAATAAAGTAAGACCGGGAGTCTCAAGGTCCAGAACAAATTTGGCCACATATGGGCATGGAGCAGTCCAGACATACAATCATCTATTAATGTGCGAAAACATGGAAGAATCCTGTATTCAGGAAAGTGTTTTTGATGCCATCGTAAAGAACACAAAATTTCTTGAATTCTGGCGAGGAGACCTACAGTCGACATTTCGGCAACGTGCTCGTTTTTCAGGATACTAACGCAGGAGCAGACAACGTCCTCTAGTGAGAATCTTCCCCCAGGAAGCAGAAGAAAGGAACGCCCTGTCGCTTGTGATGCCACGGACGCGAATAAGCATCCTTGGGACCTGTTGTAAGCTGCTGTTGTAAGTAGGCTGTTAGGTTTTTATGTTGGTAACGACACGTAGCTCTCTGTATGAAAATCAATGACTGTGCTGTGTGCAGTCTGTGGTTGGTTGGCATTGTTGGAATATTCGCTGTTGTAGTCTTGGGCAGTTGGATGTGAACTGTGCGTAGAGTTGTGCAGTGGGAGGTGAGTCGCCAGCAGTGACGGATGTGGGAAGAGAGATGGCAGAGTTTTGAGAGCGGACGATCTGGACGTGTGTCCGTCAGAAAAACGAAATTTGTAAGACCGGATGTCATGAACTGATACATATATTATGACTTTTGAACACTATTAAGGTAAATACATTGTTTGTTCTCCATCAAAATCTTTCATTTGCTATGCTTATCAGTAGTTAGTGCCTTCAGTAGTTAGAATCTTTTATTTAGCCGGCAGTATTCGTGCTCACTGTATTGCAGTAGTTTGAGTAACGAGTCAGGGCCATTCTTTTGTGGGGATTATTGAAAGTCAGATTGCGTTGCGCTAAAAATAATATGTGTCAGTTTAGTGTTGATCAGAATAAGTAAAGAGAGAAATGTCTGCGTACGTTCAGTTTTGCTCAGCTATTTGAAAATCAAATAACGTAAGAGGTTTTCCAGCACAGTCATTTTTAAATTTATTCTAAGGAGATGTTTCACTGTGTGTCGTCGCAGGACTCTCTTCACACACTGTCTGTAGAGACGTGGGGACAGGTGTTACAGAGTGGGGCCGGCTTGACCACTTTATGGACAGCTTGCCAGGGGGATCCAACCATGCGACAGTGCTCGGGGTGGAGCTACGCGGAACTGAATTTTACCCAGCAATTGAGTAGGATTTTATTTCACAGCTAAGCAAAGATGACCACTTTCGAACAGAGTGCCTTTATTTTGGCTACTTCTTTTATCTCAGAGTAAAGTTATTTCTTCATTTTCGTACTCGTTCTCGTTTCATTCCATTTTCCCATAGAATCCAATCCCATAGACACGCAAGTAGTGCAAAGTGGTTCCGAATTGTTTACATTCGCAATGCAAACGTTCTCGAAGAATTTCATTGATAAAATTTTCTCATTTTACCAGCCAAGCCGTGATATCGTCTTCTCGCGACGTTTATACGAATTTCATACTTGTCATCTTCGGGCGAAGTGTCTGGTTCATGTCCAGTTCGTCCCTTTATAGGAATTGGACCGCAGATTCCTCTTCCGAGGGCGCAAAGAATTGGCCAGTCGCGTAACTCCTGGAAGTTTCGCGGCTGGTGGGGGGTGTCGTCCCCGACGAGATATGGAGTGGTCCGAGCGTCGAGTCCTGGTGTTGCCCGTCTATCCTGCGCGCTGCTTCCACCTCTTTCACATCAGAGGGTTCCTCGCGCATTTTCCCTAACGCCACATTCTATGCGGAGCTCAGTTGGAAACCTTTGCCCAAGTTGACATGACGATCGTATACTCTTATCAACACTGCCTCTTTGATGAGCGTCCGCAGCTCGTGGTCTCGCGGTCGCGTTCTCGCTTCCCGTGGGGTCCCGGGTTCGATTCCCGGCGGGGTCAGGGATTTTCACCTGCCTCGAGATGACTGGGTGTTTGTGTTGTCCTCATCATTTCATCATCATTCAAGGACGTGGCAAGATTGAACTGAGAAAAGGTTGGGAATTTGTACGGGCGCTGATAACCGCGCAGTTGAACGCCCTACAATCCACACATCATCATCTTTGATGAGCGAATCCCAGAACCCTTTGTCGCAGCACAATACTTTTGTCTGGTCAAAAAGAAACCGTTGATGCTGTGGTCTGCCATTGCAGACTTCTTCTGTAGGGACTAGGCAAACTCTCCGCATATGGTTTGAACCACGCAGCGAGGTGAACTGTTATGTTTGGCTGATTTATTTCATATCACTCTTGCAATTTATGCTGTAGACGCCACATGCCCGTAGCCCAACACTGAGGACATTAGGGTTTCTTTCTACTACTCCTAAACATCCAATGACACTTTCGTTTCTGTTGACCTTTTGCCGTTCCGTCTAATGTACTAGATTCTATCATCGGGCTATTCACAGGATGTACTTCCTTCCCAGCTATGTTCAATATTTCGACACTGATGTAATTATCAACGCCTAAGAGTCACCTCAGATGCGCGAAAGAACCTCCGCTGCAGAGGGCAGAAGTCTGGCCTGCCCCGTCAGGCGCCGCATGCCGTTCTGCAGGGCTAATTGGTATTGCGGGAGCAGCGACCACGTGACTGCACTGCCGTGTTTACGCGCCGGCTTGTTTAACTGCTCAATATGCTAAAGCTATCCGCAGCCGTGGCTTTTCTAATGGGGCATTACTAGTAAACGTGGTGGAGTTTGTGGCTACACGCACAACGTCGCTCTATCGGAAATTATCCTCGGGAGCCGATACCGAGGTATTTCGGGATGTTAATACTCTTTTTTGTTACCATACCCTTCCCTGAAAAGTACACTAGATAAAAAAAATCATGCAATTACTGACAGTGAACTACTATAAGCAGAGACCGTGAACAGATATTAGTTGTACACTCATGTTCAGGAAAAACAGAAAAGCTTGATCAACTACAGATAGGACGTTCACATTCAAGGGTACGTATATTAGTATGTTCCGCAGAAATGATTATCATTTGAACCACGTCGGACCGCGGGTCCTAGCAGTTAAACATCTCTGCGGCTCTCGTTGTCGCTGTAAACCGGAAGTACGAGGGTTGACTGAAAAGTAATGCCTCCACCTTCATAACTTTTCGACAGTTGGCAGCATTGGTATGCGGCAGGCATTGGCTTGTTCCGTAGCCTCTTCTCTACAGCTCCAGTTGGCGGGAAGCCTTAGCATTGAACGGTTGTGTTGTTACTGTGTAAAGTATGGAACCCTGTGCAGACGGTCGGTCAATGCGATTTAAGCACCGTGCTTTCATTGAATTCTTGACGGCAGAAGGTATCACCCCAAAGGAGGTTCATCAGAGAATGAAAGCAGTTTATGGTGATTGTGTTGATGTGACTACTGTGCGTCGTTGGGGGAGTAAATTTAAAGATGTTGAGGCGGGAACATCTGACCTGCGTGACAGACAAAGAGTTGGACGTCCTGTGACAGCAACCACCGAGTTTCACACGAAAAATGTTGACATTGATTCAGGACGATCATCATGTCACTCAAAGATAAATTACATGCACAATCAGCATTCCACAAGAACGTGTGGGTCACATTATTGCTTTGCTTGGCTATCGGAAGATCTGTGCACAATGGGTACCTCGGATGCTGACTCCTGAAATGGAAGCGCATGGACTTTAAATTTGCCAGAAACTTCTCTCGCGTTACGAGAATGAAGACACACAGCACTCATATCAGGACAATCACCATAAACTGCTTTCGTCTCTGATGAATCTCCTTTGGGGGTGACACCTTCTGCTGTCAAGAATTCAATGACTGCACCTTGCTTAAATCGCTTGGACCGACCGTCTGCGCAGGGTTTCATACATAACACTGTAACAACACAACTGTTCAATGATAAGGCTTCCCAACAACTGGAGCTGTAGAGAAGAGGCTACGGAACTAGCTAGCACCTGCCGCATACCAATGCTGCCAACTGTTGAAAAGTTACGAGGGTGGAGGCATTACTTTTCAGTCAACCGTCGTAACAGACCAGTGTGACTTGAGCAGATGTGCAGGATGCATCACAGACGTATGCGTGAACCGTACCGTCGAATAGGCGAGTTTGAAGGAGGGCGCATTATTGGCATAAGAGAATGCATTGCATCCATCCGGAAAATTGCTGCTCGCCTGGGACGATGTGTTTTGACAGTGCAACGAGTGTGTGCAAAATGGTCCACGGCAGGCCGTAGAACACGACGAGATTAGTCAGGTCGCAGCATCCAGCCCAAGTTCCGAGAAGATGACACCTCATCCGAATGGCATTGCAGGACATATCTGTGTCTTCCTCGACTCTGCTAGTACCTGCCGCATCCCAATGCTGCCAACTGTTGAAAAGTTACGAGGTTGGAGGCATTACTTTTCAGTCAACCCTCGTAACAGACCAGTGTGACTTGAGCAGATGTGCAGGATGCATCACAGACGTATGCGTGAACCGTACCGTCGAATAGGTGAGTTTGAAGGAGGGCGCATTATTGGCATGAGAGAATGCATTGCATCCATCCGGAAAATTGCTGCTCGCCTGGGACGATGTGTTTTGACAGTGCAACGAGTGTGTGCAAAATGGTCCACGGCAGGCCGTAGAACACGACGAGATTAGTCAGGTCGTAGCATCCAGCCCAAGTTCCGAGAGGTGACACCTCATCCGAATGGCATTGCAAGACAGATCTGCGTCTTCCTCGACTCTGGGGCAACAGTGGAACAGTGTAACAGGTCTTACACTATCAGGGTTGACTCTCCGGTGCCGGTCATTACGCCACGGGTTATGTACACGTCGTCCTCCGCCTACCACTGACGAACGTGCATAAGCCTGCTAGACAGCAATGGTGCATGTAATGACGTCACTGAGGACAGAATGGCATCAGATAGTGTTTTCGGACGAATCCAGGTCCGGTTTGTTTGAAAATGATGGCCGCATTTTGGTCCGCCGCAGACAGGGGGAATGACTGCATTCGCGCAAGACATACAGCGCCAACTCGAGGCGTATGGTGTGGGGTGCTGTTGGGTACAACCAGAAATCACGGCTAGTGTTTGCTTCAAAACACTTCAGACGCCATTTTTCAACAAGACAATACAAGAGCACATGTTGCTGCACGAACACGTGGATTCTTGGCGTCACAGGTGTCAGCATTTTGCCCCGGCCTGCCAGGTCACAAGACTTATCGTCAATCTAAAATGTGTGGGATATGGTGAAGCAAAAGGTGGAGCACTGTGACCCAATATCAACCACCACAGATTAACTTTGGTATCAGGTGAATGCAGCATGCATGGCTACACCATTCGCGCCTTATGCACGACGATGCCATCATGCATGGAACAAGTTATCAGGGCCCATGTCGGTCCCTGTGCCTACTAGACAACACATGCTGAACCGAGGTGGCTGAAATACTAAGCAGTTCTGCAGAACATACTAATGTACATGACCTGTGGATATGAATGTCCCACCTCTAGTCGTTCAAGGTGTTCTATTTTTCTGAAAATGAGTGTGTCACATTAACTGCTTCGGAAAGTAATGTTCTCATTACAAAACGTAATTCCATGATTGTATACTAACTGCGGCTCGCTTCTTCGCAACATACGTTTATAAGAACAAATATGACGGTTCACAAATCTACCCGGGTAGCTCAATAGGCAGCACTCTAACTTAAGAAACAGAAGCAAACCAGACCCAAATCGAATCCGCGCGACCTATTGACGATTCTTGACCTGGCGCAAAAGGCAGATACTCGAGGTCAAACGTGCGCTGTAATCATCGTATGGCAGTGAAACTTAGTGAATATGCTAATGCATTAATCTGGAATCGATTTACGCTGGAAAAAACATTAGTTCAAACTGTAGCCACCAGGTGCAAATCTGGCGCTGTGCACTGTTTGTATGACGGTATGATAACCACACAGCCATTTGATAAGCCATAACGTGAGTTGACAGTACGGCAATCGAGAAGAGAGTCAGTGCACTTTTAGTGAAACTGTTTTCTGTGAATGGCAGCAATTACAGTGCTGCACTGAGAAGCTATTGCGGTTCAAATGGCTCTGAGCACTATGGGACTTAACATCTATAGTCATCAGTCCACTAGAACTTAGAACTACTTAAACCTAACTAACCTAAGGACAGCACACAACACCCAGCCATCACGAGGCAGAGAAAATCCCTGACCCCGCCGGGAATCGAACCCGGGAACCCGGGCGTGGGAAGCGAGAACGCTACCACACGACCAGCTATTGCGGACTGAAAGGTCTGAAGAGAGGCTCGATGTCATTAAAGGGTTAAAGAAGTCGATAATGAAATTCGAAAACACCGGTGAGCTTGGAAGAGGAGGATGTCCTATCGCCACAGAAGTTATTGACGAGATTGCTGTTCTAGTAACTGACCACGCAGCCCGTGTCCAGGATAGTCTACTGCTCGTGCAGAGTCACGAGAATTACCCATCCTGTGGTCAACTGTACGGAATGTTTTGTGGTCTGTTTTACACTGGTACTCGTACAAGACTCAGACGGTTCAGCAACTGAAACCTCGTGATTCGCAGCAACATTCTGAATTTGTTCTTTGGTTTCTGGCAAAGTTCGAAGTTGATGAAATTTGACCGGACATTATTCTATGGAGCGACGAGGCATATTCTACGCAAAATGATGTGGCGAATACACAGACATGTCGAGTTTGGGGCACTTTTAAATTCTGTGTTGTGTACGAAGAGCTACTGTACTCTCCGTTATGTACTGTGCGGTGTTGATTCACAAGCACGTTTATTCTCGGGCCTCTCACCTTGGAGAGAATACACCCAAAGGGCCTGTCAGGTATACTGTGACGCCTGTACGTTACCGATACCACGTTGTAAAGCATGTGATTCCTGCCTTGGAAGAGCGTACCTGTGAAGAAACGACTGTTTACTGTTTTCATGCTCGCCAAGTGAAAGACCCGCTTAACACGGCCGTCCTCGAACGTGTTACCCCCCACAGACTTTCCAGATGCATGGCCTGCAAGATCACCAAATTTGAATCCGTGTGACTTTTCACTCCGGGGATATCTAAAAGAACTCCTTTACGACGGACACTTTCGGTTTCATCCTAATATAAAGGGCAGAATACAGAAACACGTCAGCTCAGATTTCACCAGGGCTGCTGCGAGCAAACGTTGATCAAGTCGTTTTACGGATGCAGCATCTCGTCGACGTATCCGGTGTTGATACTCAATAAACTGTGTAAGCGGCATTTAATAATAAAATCAACATTGCGCCTTCCTCACTTGTTTGACCTCTTCTGCAAACGACCTGTTTCTAGTCAGTTCATACAGAAACATTTCTCTGTGACTTTCTTGCACCCACAGCGCCAGATTAGCACCTAGTGGCCAAAATTGGAACTAATTTCTTTCCAGCGTAAATCAGCCCCGCATCAGCGCATGAGAATATCTACCAAGCTTCGCTGCCATACAATAAGTGCAGCCCACACTTGACCTCTGTAACTGAGCCATAATTATAACCATCCGGTTGTTGTGAAATCAAAATAAAATAAAAATGCTGAGGGTCAACCGCTAGTCCTTGAACGATTCGTCGCTTCATTGCAGTGGATCCTCTCTTCTGCAAAGTTTTTCGGTGTCGCGAATTCCGTGTAAACAACAGTGTTGCATATGAACTGCGTCGCAGGGCTTCCGGTCTTATATGCCAAATCATTTGTGGTGCACCATGAAGACTAGCAGCCCCATAACAGTCCCTTGGTGTCCACCTAACTTGCGTTAACCTCTTTTAGAGCAATGGACTTCCAGCGAGAAAAAAGCCTAAAAATTATTCCATTCCATTGTGGCAAGTTGGTACAGCAACGAGTTTCAAATTATTTCAGGATAAAAACAGTCCTTGTTACGAAATTATTCAATGTCAATGACGCGTTGCACATTTTGTAAAAGTAGATGGATGTGAAAGCCATCTGAAATAGAACGATATAAAATGGAAAATGGAAGCAACGGTAACTGGATGGATTACAAATAATTTCACACCCCAGACTGCTTTTATTCTGAAATAAAAGTCCTAATTCCAATCACGAAACTCCTGAAGCTATTATTGGGGAAAATATTGGACAGAGGACGATGCATAGGCATGGAACTATATTTCCTCCTTTTATTTCAATAGACGCTCTACAGATACACGCTAGACACACAGTGCTGAGGAATAGCTGTGCTATTATTGTGACTACACTTTTAAGAGCATATAAGCCACGAGCAATTGTGAATTTGGTGCAACAACGATCCGATTGGAACTAAAACTGAAATGAAAACAGCAGAATTTCATGGCTGATAAAATTCGACTACCTTTTCTAAGCCGGCTGGAGTGGCCGAGCGGTTCTAGGCGCTACAGTCTGGAACCGCGCGACCACTACGGTCGCAGGTTCGAATCCCGCCTCGGGCGTGGATATGTGTGATATCCTTAGGTTAGCTATGTTTAAGTAGTTCCAGGTTCTAGGGGACTGATGTCTTCAGAAGTTAAGTCCCATAGTGCTCAGAGCCATTTGAACCAACTTTTTCTGATTTGATTCACTTGTGGCTTCCAATCTTAAGCTAACCTTTCGATCTGATGCCCCTTCGCCGTTAGCCATTCCAAATTTGCCGCTTGTTAAGGTCTGTGTTGAGTGGATTCAGTTCTGCATCTCTGTGTTATTGAACAATTTGACGTCCATGCCGGGGTTCGAAACTGAGTCCGTACGAGAACTACAGAGTTGGCCTTCAGATACATGAAACAAGCCTCAGTTGTACGAAGTGAAAGCAAACTGGAGGCCGCCTTTTTTTTTAAAAAAAAAAAAAAAAAAACTTTGTTTGCCAAACTGTTGTTCATCGAATTTTTCCCTAGATGTCAATGCTCGGTAGGAAACCCCTTACTATGCGTGGGCTACCAGGTCACACAGCGAGGTGGATGCCACATGCTTAGCTTGTGTAGGAAAACCGGTAAACATTTTGCAAGCACATAAAGAGTGAGAACATCCAATACGACTTTAGCGTAATGGTTTCTGTACCAGCCTCTTTGTTCACGAGAACTTTGCTTTACGTAACAGGGCGACTCATTTTTGTGTTGCATTAAAATTGTGTCACTCTTTCAGACCTGTTTACCGCTACGCGAGAGCAAATACGCAAATTTTTTTTTCCCGCGTTCCACTTGTAAAAATTCTACACAGATTGTCCGAAGACCAATCCAGAAGCACAAATATGGAACAGTCGGTCGTTTCAACATGTATCCACTCACGATAGAGGAAAAAAAAAGTGGAATTTATGAATTTGAAAAATGTCGACTCGAAAAGAGTGCAAACAGAATAATTGCCTCGCGGCTTCGTTGCGGACGCTCTTTGGCCACGCGGCCGTGCATTATTTATGGGGCGTCCGTGTTGTTTGCGGGAAACGGACAGTTTCTGTTGCTGTTGTTCCATTCGCTAATCGCTCGCTCTGCGGCGACGCCCGCGGCCAGTGGCGCTTCTGTTTCCAACTAGAGATATCTGCCATCAGCTGCAACTGCGTCCAGCTTCCGCGAACCCTCCAGTTAACGGAACAGGGGGAGCAGCAGCAGAGAAATATGGTGCCATATTCTTTGTCCTATTGCCTTTTAACGACAGACGCTATCTGTCACTGAGATTTCTAGCTAAAGGACTGGTCCCACGTGCAGTCTCATCTACATTTCTGCGTGTCTTGTGGAGTTACTTTCATTGCGACAACTGCAACAGATTTCTCGAACGTTCAATCCAGAAACACAATAAGAGGTAACATCGAGTGTAAGGATATTCGGCTGGCAGAATATAGAAATACAAGTATTATTAATACAAATTTCATTTCCTTCTGTTTGTTCCACGGCAGAGGTTTCTTGCGGTGTCGCACCCAAATGATTACAAATATTGAATCACACTTGCACATATGTAAGTTTACCGGACAAGAAATTAACCACCTCTAGAGAAATCTTCATTTTTCTTTTTTGAGTCGTCAACCTTTTGTTGACTTGTCTGATGCCGCCCCCCCCCCCTCCCCCTCCCCAGGCGTGATTCTCCTGTGCGTCATTCCGTTTCGGAGTCGGAGTTCGAACCTACGTCCTCGGTAATGCGCTGGATGTATTACGATTTCTGGCTTACTCTACTATTTTTACCCTCTACAGCTGCATCTAGTACCATGGAAGTTATTTCCCGATGTCTTAACGGATGTCGTGTCATCCTGTTCCTGGTCTTGTCTGTGTTTCCGTATATTCCTTTCCTCGCCGATTCTATGGAGAACCTCCTCATTCCAAATATCAGTCCATCTAATTTTCATCATTCGTCTGTAGGACCACATCGCAATGCTTCGATTCTCTTCTGATCCGGTTTCCACACAGTAAATGTCTCACTTCCACACAATGCTGTGCTCCAAACGTACAGTCTCATAAATTTCTTTCTCGAATTAGGGCCTATGTTCAAAACTATTAGACCTCTCTTGATCATCAATGCCCTTTTTGCCTGTGCTAGTCTACTTTTTATTCGTCCTTGCTCCGTCCATGATGAATTATTTTGCTGCCTGAAAACTAAACTCCAAACAGCCCTTGAAGGCCAAAAGGCTCCTACCGATCGCCGTGTCATATTCTGCCTATGCGGATATGGAGGGCAATGTGGTCAGCACACCAGTCTCCGGGCTGTTGTCAATTTACTCCTTAGCTGTAAAGATTGAACAGTGGGGTCGAAATACTTTATCCGTGGCTCACACCCTATTTATCCGAGTACTTCGATCTTTTATCTTCCCATCTTGGTTTTTGTTCCCGATAGCTTACCCCTTTGCTTATCAGAATTTCGAAGATATTGCACCATTTTATACTGTCGAACGCTTTTTCTAGGTCGACAAATCCGATGAACGTGTCTCGATTTTTCTTCAGTCTTGCTTCCATTATCAACCGTAACGTCAGAATTGCCTCTCTGTTACCTTTACCTTTCCTGAACTAAACGGATCGTTATATCACACATACTCAAATTCCTTTTACATTTTTCTGTAAATTATTCTTGTCAGCAACTTGGATGCATGTGGTATTAAGCTGATTGTACGATAACTCTCACACTTGTCCTTGCAGTCTTGGGAATTGTATGATGTTTTTTAGAAATTCTGACGGTTTATCATTTAATACCGTGTAACTCTGCACCCGGAGTTCCTAACCGTCTGGATTCCCTTGGGAAGTATGTCCATATATACGTCTCATACAGTTTAAGCCACGTTCTGAGGATTTGATCGCGTATACTCCATCAAACTGTGGGGATCTGATTTCTGTGTTTTACCCAATGTTCCAACACGTCCCATGGATTTCCTATGGGATTCAAGTCAGGTGATTTTTCAGGCCAGTCGAGATGTAGTAGGGTGGGGGACTGTTCAGAAAACCAGTCGCGTATCCTTACAGCCCGATGAACTTTGCTTACGTCGTCTTTATGTGACTGTGTGAGCAATGGCGTCTTGCTTTGTGACTAACTCCAAACGTTCATTGCATGCAGGTCCCGTCGCAAATTTCCCTCGCTGTCAGGTTAGTATGAAACTTCATTCACTGCCTGATTTGAAAGCGATTTTGATTCAAGGACGTGAAACGCGTTTCGAGTCCCTCTGAATGGAGATCTTTTTCCTACCACAATTCTAACGTCGCCAGCAATTTCACACACCGCATGGTATTGGGTATGGCCAAATACCAGGGCTCGTGTTTGCCACTCTATCACCTTACATGTACCTATTCTTACGTAAAATTTCCGATTGAAACGTAAATG